>NC_141925.1:42500-345546 GCF_057802395.1 Ceratotherium simum simum
GGATGAAATAGAGAGAGGGCGAGAAAGATCGATCATGCAGTATCATAAATCATACCTCTCTAGTCGTTGAAAGCAAAGAAACACGCAATTATCATTTTATTGTTCTAATCATTACCGTTTTCATGACTATCGTTTAGTGATGTTTGGTGGCGGCGGCGGCGGCGGCGGCGGCGGGGGGAGCCAAAAAAGAAGCAGATTCGAGAGAGGAAAAAAAAGGAAAACACCGAAGGAAACGTCCTCCATCCACAAGGGGTGCCCGATGGATCCCAGGCGACGCGGGAGGGCCAGGTCTCGTTCGCTTCTCGGACATTTCTAAATCCGCACGGGCGGGAATCGCTCGCGCCGGCTGAAGGGAGCCCAGGCAGGGATGCCTCCGCTGAGATTTCCACGTCGACCGCAGGACCCAGAACCGGCCCGGCCGGCCTGTGGCACGAAGGCCACAGTGTGGAGGAGGACTCCGTCCCCTAGCCGCCAGACGCCCCTGTCCCAGGGACGTTCGGAAGAAAGTCGCCAAGGCCGCTTTCCGGAACCGGGCTGGCCTCTCCCCCTCTGCTCGCCTCGGGCCGAGAAACGAGACCCGAGGGGGATCGGGACCCGGCCAAGCACCTGGCCGGCCGGCGCTGCAGCCTCCCTGCTCCGCGATCCGGAGCCGTCCCGCTGACGATGAGGCTGCTTGTCGGGCGCCACCTGCCTGGCGGCCGCTTATATAGCGCTCCAAGAGGTCGACCAGATAGCCGGGCTGGGCCGGTCGGGGCCGGCAAAGGGGAAGACAGGAGAGAGGATGGCCGGCGGGCTGGGGATGCGGGCGGGGCTGGAGGTGTGGGGGTGAGCGCTGGGAGTGAGGTGTGGGAAGCAGTCCGGCAGGCAGTCGGAGGTGCGGGGTTGTCATAGCGGTTCCGACAATAATTTTTATCCTTTACAAAGATTGCCGCATGCCACTAGACAAGGCCTGGAGAGAGAAATGGTTAACATACATAAAAATGGAGGTCGCGGACATGTGGTAGCGTCGGCGTATGCATCTAAATGGAGCTATCACAATGACTGTCCTTGGGCGGGCCCCGTGGCTTAGCGGTGAAGTGCGCGCGCTACGATGCTGCTGCCCAGGTTTCGGATCCCCGGCGCGCACCGACGCACCGCTTCTCCGGCCGTGCTGAGGCCGCGTCCCACGTACAGCAACTAGAAGGATGTGCAACTGTGACGTACAGCTATCTACTGGGGCTTTGGGGGAAATAAATAAATAAATAAATAAATAAATAAATAAATAAATAAATAAATAAATAAATAAATAAATAAATAAATAAATAAATAAATAAATAAATAAATAAATAAATAAATAAATAAATAAATGAATGAATGAATGAATGAATGAATGAATGAATAATTAAATAAATAAATAAATAAGTAAGCAACTAAGTAAGTAAGTAAAAAATGTCAAAACAGAAAAAAACAATGACTGTCCTTACTTTGTATGCAGAGAGCTAGAGCGAGGAGGGGGGAGGGAACGGAGCAGGAGGAAAGAAGGGAGGCTGGCAGGGACGGAGGCAGGCAGGCAGCACAATCGAGTTTCTCTTTCCACAAAAGGCATCCGGCGGAAAACTCACTGGAAGAGGGCTTTCGGGCTGCAAATCCCAAAGCAACACACCTCCGCGGCGATGGGCCCAAAACGCTCAGAGATTCAGGGTCACCACTCAACTGACGGCTGTCCTCATTTGGGCCCCTGACTTAGGACCTCTCCCTCCCACCCAACTTGGGAGCAAAGAGGAAAGCAAATCTGCCCCCCGCCCCCCCCCGTTACATAGGACACCCTTCTTCTAGTCAGCCCGCCTCCAGCTTTTCCACACGCCAAACACCTCTCGTCGGGATGGGCCTTCCTTTTTTTGCCACCATCCGGCTTTCCCACTCCTCTGCCAAATGCAAGTGGTGGAGGTGGAGGTGGAGGTGGAGGCCCACCGACCCTCTTGCTTGTTGGGAAGTGGTTCTGGTTCTCCTATGTGGGTGATCTTGATCTACACAGACGTTATTAGCTTGGGGAACGGGTAAGAGCACTCAGATGAATGTCTATGGCCAGTCTCGATAACGAACTAGCTGTGTCCGTCTCCGTCTGTCTGTCTCTTCCCTTTCTGTGTGTATGTGATAAAGGTAGGGAGACCCACCGACCAGCCGACTACCTGCAGACCTACCCACCTACCTAATTTTCATCACTCTGAAAATTGAGGTCACGTCCTGTAAAATCGAGCCTTTAAAAAGCGCACCAGCCGGTGGGCCTTGGGAGTCTATTCACACAGTGGCACAGCCGTCACCAATATGTATTTATTTCCAGGACATTCGCATCACCTCAAAATTAGCAACGCCCCCCCCCTCACACACACACCGGGGAAAGACCAATCAGATTAACGGCAGGGTGCTTTTTTCAACAGGCAGGCCCGAGTCATCCCTTTAGAATGTTTCCAAGTCCCGTTCCGTTCTCTGATGCAGCACTTTCGGCCCTCAAGGAAGCAGACGGTGGTGGGGGTGGAGGTGAAGGTGGACTGGGGGGCGTGTGTGGCATGTCCGTCCTTCTGTCACTGCAGAAATTATTTCGAAAGGAGGGAGGGACGGTTGGTGTAGGTAGACCGTACTGGGTGACGGGGGTTGGGGAGCTTTCCCTAGAATGAGGAGAGAGCAGTCTTCCCTGTGAAGTCAGGGAGCCGGAATAGGTCGCCCCCACATCGACCCGCTCTGGCACATGGGTTCTTTGGAATTCGAGGCCCTGGCCTTGAGAAACAGCGGGCACGAGAAGGGCACGGGACCTCTCCCTTTTCGTCCTGACCTGAAATCATCGGGAGATGAAGCTCCCACGGGAAAGGTGCCCTCCCTGAACCAGGAGGAAAGAAGACACGCTTGTCAGCCCAGACGCTAGCCCGGAGGACTCTGTTTCAAACAAAACCTCGACTCCTCCCATCTCTTGATTGACCTTCCCACAGGTGGCTGGCCTTGGAAGCCTAGAGCCGCTTTCCTTTCTCCTGTCATTTCGCCACAACTGGATTGTCCGTGGTGTGACATGCTCTAGGAGCTGGAATTCAGTCAGAGCCGCCACTTCGGGTGACTTCCGCTTTAGGCTTCTCCCCGAGTGACGTGCCCTTGCACGCGTTCCTAATCTCTCTGTCGTTCTCTTCTGGATCTGTCTTTTTGTTACCGGGCCGGGGTGGGCTCAGCCAAGGACTCAGAAGGGGGATAGCGGCGGGAACATCATTTCTCCTCCCTATGCCTGCTGAACGCAGGCTTACACACCGGAAACTCCCCCACCCTCACCCCTCAGTGGGATTCTGTACATCCTTCGGGTCACACACAGTCTGCATGCCTGGGCACCGACAGAAAGATTTGGCGACAGCCTTAGCTGCTCTGCGCTGGTTCCAAGTGCCGCCCCGCCTCCCCACGGCGCGCCCTGCCCCCTGCCCCCTGCCCCCGCCACCACCACCAAGGGAGAAGTGAAGTGACTCCGGGAGAAAGCCGATTCAGAAATTACACATAATTCAGCTGGTACTTGCTGTGAAAGGGGGACAGGGTATGCTTTGAAACGCTGAAATTCTCCCTGCCTTTCCTTGACGAGAATGACAGCGCCTACACCTGCTGTCATTGGCGAGTTTTAGTCACCTCGAGAGGAAGGACCGATTTCAAATGGCTGAACCCTGGTGGGTCACGCTGCAGGTGACGTGACCCTCTCTGACAGACGCAGGCAATCCCCTGCTCCGGGTCAAGGAGAGAGGGTGTCTGTTGTTCTGTTCTTTAAAATTGTGCTTCAAGATGGACAGCACTTACAACGTAGCCTTTTCACCCTTCATAATCGTACAGCAGTGGCACGAGGTACGTTCACATCCTCCTCGTCGAGTTCACTGTTCCAGGGTTATTTGATTTTTAAAGTCAAATCTCGGGATCACGACTTGGAGTCACCATTTGCCCACTGAGAGAGAGCCCCCCCCCCCGTTCACTCGGAGGTGCTGTCGGTGGGGGTTCCTTCATGTTTGTCCATCACCCTTCCTCTTCTTAAGGGTGAGGAGGCGATGCGTGAAATCGCCAGTGGGTATGTGGCACGAGACTGAGGACTTCCCGTGGGAAGCGGGTGGGAGAGGGAGGACAGACCGATCCAGCGGACTTGAAGACGAATGATCAGAACCTGCACCTAGAGCAGAGCGTCGCCAGTTAGGAGTTTGCTTGCTGGGCCCGTAACCCAGGGTGGATGAGTCAAACCATCCCCTGCCAGGCCTCTCCCGGCCCTCGGGACTCCAAGCCCGCGTTTGTCCCGTGAACTCCGACACACCGAGATGATCTGTTTGGTGTCCCCCTTTGACTGGGCTCCCCATCCCGCCCCCGCCCCCGTGCCACGCGCCACGCAGTGAGGAAGACATAAACCGGGACGTCAGTCCCCACATCCGTGATTCTCAAGTGGTTTAGCGGGTTAGGGGAAGCGGGGGGGGGGTGCTCTTTCTGTCCCAGACGAGTCGCGCTTCTCAGACATCCATGCTCCCTCCCTCTCTCCCTGCAGTTTGGAAGCTGCAGCCTAAGGGTGGGGGAGTTGAAGAGAGCCATTCAGTGGAGAGTCGCCCGAGGCGAAGTGAAAGGCTCCGACTTGACCGCAGAGCTTTCTGCATTTCAATGAAACGATTCCGTGAGGCCCATTGGAATGAATGGGCCTGACCTCCCTTCCCCCGCTCCCTGGCTGGCGAGTCCCACCCACTTGGCAACGGAAGGCTAGGGGTATCATCCTCCATGGTGAACCCAGGCCCCTCGTCCGAAGGAAAATCCCGCATGGGCGTGGGTACAGCCGAGTTGGTATCTCGGGCAAAGCCGTCAGGGTGGCGAGATGATGGTGGATGAGAGGAGACTTGTTCCGGGGCCGCCCTCCCCTATGGGTGCGAGTGGGGCTGGGGGCGGGACCCGGACCATGGGAGAGTGTAGGACGGGAGTAGCTGCCCGCCCGCCCGCCTGCCCGCCTTCGGGCTGAGAGCAGCACACACACAGGGCACGCTGGCTCCTGCAACTTCATTTGTTCTGGGAACCTTCTGTGGTGACCCATGAGGTGCCAGTTGCTCTGAGGAACAAAGCTCAACTCCTCTCTCTGCTTCTTTCCCAAGAGGCCTGAGTCTCAGCGACTACAGATGCTTCTGATTGCTCGCTAAATGGACCCACACGCACCCTCCCGTCCTGCCAGACCGGACCCTTCTACAAAAATCTCCACCTGAGGAGTTTTCTCGCCTTACCCAGAGCATACACACCACCCCCACCCCCACAACCCCTCTCCCTCCTTGCCGCTCCCCCGCCTAAATAGCTAACACACACGAAACAAAAATCCAGCTGGTCAGGGCCGGCCGGCCCCGTGGCTTAGCGGTTATGTGCGCGCGCTCCGCTGCTGGCGGCCCCGGTTCGGATCCCGGGCGTGCACCGACGCACCGCTTCTCCGGCCGTGCTGAGGCCGTGTCCCACATATGAGCGACTGGAGGGATGTGCAACTATGACACACAACCATCTACTGGGGCTCTGGGGAAAAAGAAGAGGAGGATTGGCAATAGATGTTAGCTCAGAGCCGGTCTCCCTCAGCAAAGAGAGGAGGATTAGCGTGGATGTTAGCTCAGGGCTGATCTTCCTCACACACACACACACACACACACACACACACGCACACACACACACAAATCCAGCCGGTCTCCTTCTACCTCATCCACTTGAGAAGAGTCGCTCTCCTCTAAAGACCTTATCCTCAATGACTTACTGCTGCCTCCCTTTCCCTGGCACAATTCTCTCCCTGGATGTGCCCCATCTTAGACTCGCACAGCTCCACCGCTCGGGGGAGCTGGAGGCGATATCCCAAAGTGGCTCGGAGGGCAGTCTCATGGATTCAAAATGAGCTACGCGTGACATCAGCCGTAAACGTGGTCCAGAAATCACTGACTTTCGTGTGCCTCTGGTGAAATCGTTGCTCTGGAGATCCCGGCATCTCGAACCCACCTTCTCCACGTTCCTCAAAACCTCGGCTCTCCCTCTTTCCCCCGATTGCTCGCCCGAAGGTTGGCGGGGAAATTAGATCCCGCACGGCAAGAGCTGTATCGCCTTCCCACCACGAGAGGAAAGACTGGGCACGGGCCCACCCCCTCCCTTCTTATCCTTCTTCGCCTGCCCCACCCATCGTGTCAGAAAAATGAGTCCCCCAGAAAAATGAGTCCCTCCTCTTGCCTAAAGCTGAAACCTCGGGTCAGACACTGACATGGAAAGGACGCTGGAGTGTTGTTTCGAGCTACACACAGACGCTTTTCAAGAAGACAACAAACAAAACCTTACCCACATCAGGCAGCAGGTGCAGGAATGGAGTGCTGACTGACCCTCCTTCTTTTCCTCCTGGAAGCAGGAGACCGACCAAGAGACCAATTCCCTCCCCCACCCCCAACACCGGTGGACGATGTCCTCCCTCTCCTAGAAGGAGAGTGACTTATTGTCAAGGTCGGCAAGTTGAGGCTGAGAGAATCGTGTACAAACCGACCTCGTCAATGATGCGTATTCTTCCAATCCACACGCACGGAATAGGTTAGGTTTATCCCTTGGTCTTTTATTCTTTGTGTAGTGATTGTAAATGGGAGTGTATTCTTCACTTGACTTTCCGCTAGTGTGTCGCTAGTGTGTCCAAACGCGACTGATCTCTGTATGTCGATTTGTATCTCGCAACTTGACTGTGTTTGTTGATTATTTCTAGGAGGTTTTCGGTGGATTCTTGAGGCTTTTCTATATAGAGAATCATGTCACCTGCCAGTAGTGCGAGTTTCACTTCCTCTCCGACTTGGATCTCTCATTTCTTTTTCTTGCCTCATTGCTCCGGCTCAGACTTCCAGTAGCGTGTTGAAGAAGAGCGGTGAGAGCGGGCATCCTTGTCTTGTACGTGTTCTCAGAGGAATGCCTTTCAGTTTTTCTCCATTGAGTATGCGGTTGAGCTGTGGGTTTGTCACATGTGGCCTTCATTATGTTAAGGTACTTTCCTTCCATACCCACTTTATTGGGAGTTTTTTTTTAAATCGTAAATGGGTGTCAGATCTTGTCAAATCCTTCCTCTGCCTCTACTGAGATGGTTGTGGGGTTTCTAGTCCTCATTTTGTTCACGTGGTGTGTCCACCTTGATTGGTTTGTGGATGTGGAGCCACGCCCGCATGCCTGGAATAAATCCCGCTGGGTCGTGGTGGATGATCCCTCGCGTGTGTTGTATTCGATTCGTTACTATTTCCTGGAAGATTTTTGCATCGACGTTCGTCTAGTTTTCTTTTTCTCCGCTGTCCTCGTCTGGTTTGGATATCAGAGTAACGTTGCCCCCGTAGAGTGAATTACGAGGCTTCCCCTCCTCTGGGATTTTTTGGAAGAGTTTGAGACGGATAGATATTGAGTCTTCTTTGGATGTTTGGTAGAACTCACCAGGGAAGCCATCTTGTCCTGGATTTCTGCTTTTTTGGGGAGGTGTTAGATCATTTCGATCTCCTTGCTGGTGATTGGTCTACTCTGATTCTCTCTTTCTTCTTGATTCAGTTTGGGGAGGTTACATGATTCTAAGAACTTGTCCATTTCTTCTAGGTTATCATCCATTTTGTGCGTGTACAGCTTTTCACAGTATTCTCTTATAAGCCTTCGCATTTCTGTGGTGTCTGTTGTAATTTCTCTTCTCTCCTTTCTGATTTTATCTGAGTCTTCTCTCTTTTTCTCTTAGTGAGTCTGGCTGTTTGTCAATTTCGTTGATCTTCTCGAAGCACCGGACCTTAGTTTCCTTTTGAGTTGATCTATGTAGTTTTCCAGTCTCTTTCGTTTATGTCTGCTGTGATTTTTGTTATTTCCTTCCTTCTACTGACTTTGGGCCTTGTTCTTTTTCTAGTTCTTTTAGGGATACGGTAAGCTTGCTTATTTGAGATTTTTCTTGTTTGTTGAGATAGGCCTGTATTGCTATTCATTTCCCTCTTAGTACTGCTTTTGCTGCATCCTGTAAGTTTTGGTATGTTGTGTTTTCATTTTCATTTGTCTCTAGGTATTTTTGGTAACTCTGTTCAGTTTTTTATTTTGGTTTGTTTGTTTGTTTGTTTTTGCTTTTTGGCTGGGAAACATTCAACCTGAGCTAACGTGAACATATGTTACCAATCGTCCTCTTGTTGTTTCCTGTGTTGTTAATGATAGCTGTTCTGATGGGCGTGAGGCTGATATCTGATTGTGGTTTTGATTTGCATTTCCCCGATAGTTAACGATGTTGAACATCTTTTCATGTGCTTGTTGGCCACCTGTATATCTTCTTTGGAGAAATGTCTGTTCATGTCTTTGGCCCATTTTTTAATTGGGTGGTTAGTTTTTTTGTTGTTGAGATGTATGAGTTCTTTATATATTTTGGAGATTAATCCCTTATTAGATACATGGTTTGCAAATATCTTCTCCCAATTGTTAGGCTGTCTTTTCCTTTTGTTGATGGTTTCCTTTGCTGTGCAGAAGTGCTTTAGTTTGAGGTAGTCCCATTTGTTTATTTTTTCTGTTGTTTCCCTTGCCCGGTCAGACATGGTACTTGAAAATATGTTGCTGAGACTGACCTCAAAGAGCGTACTTCCTGTGTTTTCTTCTAGAATTTTCATGGTTTCAGGTCTTACATTCAAGTCTTTAATCTATTTCCATTTCTTTTTTTTGGGGGGGGGGGAGGAAGATCAGCCCTGACTGAGCTAACATCCATGCCAATCCTCCTCTTTTTTTTTTTTTTGCTGAGGAAGACTGGCCCTGAGCTGACATCTGTTGCCAATCCTCCTCCTTTTTTTCCCTTTTTCTCCCCAAAGCCCCAGTAGATGGTTGTATGTCATAGTTGCACATCCTTCTAGTTGCTGTACGTGGGACACCGCCTCGGCATGGCCGGACAAGCGGTGCATCGGTGCGTGCCTGGATCCGAACCCAGTCCTCCAGTAGCGGAGCTCGCGCACTTAACCGCTGAGCCATGGGCCGGCCCTCTTTAATGTGTTTCGAGTGAACTTTTGTGTATGGAGTAAGAGAATGGTCTACTTTCATTCTTTTACACGTTGGCCCAGTATTTTTTGATTTCTCCTTTGATTTCTTCATGGATCCAATAGTTCTTCAGTAGCATGTTGTTTAGTTTCCACAGATTTGTGACTTTCCCAGCTTCTTTCTTGCAGTTGATTTCCAGTTTCGTAAGACTGTGGTTGGAAAAGATGCTTGATGTGATTTCCAGCTTCTTAAATTTATTGAGGCTTCCTTTGTTTCCCAACGTATGGTCTGTCTTTGAGAATGTTCCATGTGCACTTGAGAAGAACGTGTAGTCTGCTGTTGTCGGATGGAATGTTCCCTAGGCATCTAGTCAGTCCATCTGGTCAAGTGTTTCATTTAAGGCGACTATGGCCTGGTTGACTTTCTGTCCGGATGATCTATCCTTCGATGTAAGTGGGGTGTTAAGGTCCTCTACTATTACTGTGTTGCTGTCAATTTCTCCCTTTAGGTCGGTCATTTGGTGCTCCTGTGTTAGGAGCATAGATGTTGATGCATGCTGTGTCTTCTTGGTGGAATGTCTCTTTCTTCGTGATATACTGCCCATCTTTGTCGCCTGTTCGCTTTTTTATCTTGAAGACTGTTTTGTCTGAGGGAAGTATGGCTGCACCTGCTTTCTTTTGCTTCCCGTTTGCTTGGAGAATCATCTTCCATCCCTTTGCTCTGAGCCTATGTTTGTCTTTAGAACTGTCCTATAAGATAAGAAAAAGCGACATCGGGTTGTTTATCTTGACACTACCCAGTGTGGTGTCACAAGGTGACACCCAATTTGTTTACCTTGACACTGTCCAGTGAAGTGTGAAGAGGTGATGTCCAGGTCAGTTACCTAGGCACAGTCCAGTGTAGTGTTTAAAAGTGATTTCAGGTCATTTTTCTGGGCAGTGTGAAAAGGTCACACTCAGGTCACTTTTCTGAGTATTGTACAGGACACTGTGAAAATGTGACATCTGGGTCACTTATCTCAGCACTGAGCAGTGAAATTTGAAAAGGTAACATCCAGGACATTTACCTTGGAACAGTCCAGTGCGGTGTTAAAAGGTGATGTCTGGGTCATTTACCCAGGCACTGTCCAGTGCATTTTGAAAGGTGACATCCAGGTAATGTAGCCAGGCACTGTCCAGTGCAGTTTGAGAAGGTGGTGTCCATGTCATTTAGCTGACATTTTCCAGTGTGATGTGAAATGGTTACAACTGGGTCATTTAGCTGGGCAATGGCCAGTACAGTGTGAAAAGGTGACATCAAGTCACTCAGCTGGGCACTGTCCAATGAGTTTGCAAAGGTGCCCTCTGGATGGTTTAGATGTGCACTGCCCCATGCAGTGTGAAAGTTCACATCAGGTCACTTAGCTGGGCACTGTGCAGTGTGAAAAAGTGATATCAGGATCATTTGTTAAGTACTCTCCAGGGCAGTGTGAAAATATGACATTTAGTCATTTAGCTGGGACTGTCCAGTGTGGTTTGAAAAGGTGACATCAGTTAATTTAGCTGAACGCTATCCAGTACAGTGTGAAAAGGTGAGGTCTGGGTCACTGACCCAGGCACTGTCCAGTATGATGTCAAAAGGTGACATCTGTTTCATTTAGCCAGGCACTGTCCAGTGCTGTCTGAAACGGTGACATCCAATCATTTATCCTGACACTGTCCAGTGAAACTTGAAAAGTGACATCATGTCATTTAGCCGGGCACTGTCCATTGCAGTGTGAAAAGGTGACATCCAGGTCATTTAGCTAGGCGGTGTCCAGTGCAGTGAGAAAAAGTGACCTCGGTTCATTTTGCTGGGCACAATACAATATTGTGTGAAAAGTGATATCAGGGTCATTTAGTTGGTCACTGTCCAGAGGAGTGAAAAAGTGACATTCGGATGACTTTGCTGAGCACTGTTCAAATGGAGTGTGAAAATGTTATGTCCGGGTCATTTAGCCAGGCACTGACCAGAGTGGTGTGAAAAGGTAACATCCATGTCGTTTATCTTGGAATAGTCCATTGCAGTGTGAAAAGGTGACATCTTGTCATTTATCCAGGCACTGTCCAGGTCGTTTTGAAAAGATAACATCCAGATCATTTAGCCGGGCACTGTCCAATGTGGTTTGAAAAGGTGATGCCCAGGTCATTCAGGCAGGCACTGTCCAGTGTGGTATGAAATGACATCTGGATAATTTAGCTGGGCACTGTGCAGAGCAGTGTGAAAAGGTGACATCGGGTCACTTAACTGGGCACTGTTCAGTGAGTTTGAAAAGGTGACCTCCAGATCATTTATCTGGGCACTGCCCAGTGTGGAGTGAAAAGGTCACACTGGGCCACTTAGCTGGACACTGTCCAGTGCAGTGTGCAGACATCAGGTTATTTAGCTTAGCCCTATCCAGTGTTGTGTGAAAAGGTGAAATCCTTGTCAATTAGCTAGGGACTGTCCAGGGCAGAGCAAAGTGTGACATCCATGTCTTTTAGCTGGGCACTGTCCAGTGCAGACTGAAAAAGTGACGTCCAGGTCATTTAGCTGAGCACTCTCCAGTGCGGTATGAATAGGTGACGTTGGGTCATTTAGCTGGGCACTGCACAGTCTAATGTGGAAAGGTGACATCAGGGTCATTAAGTTGGACTGTCCAGTGCGGTGTGAAAAGGTGACGTCCCAGTCACGTAGCTGGGCATTGTACTGCGTGTTGTTAGTAGGTGACATCAGCTCATTTAGCTGGGCACTGTCCAGTGCAGTGTGCAATGGTGGCATCCAGGTGAGTTAGCTGGGTACCGTCCACAACAGTGTGAAAACGTTACCTCTGGGTCATTTCGCTTGTCACTGTCCAGTGCAGTGCAAAAAGGTGACCTCAGGTCATGTAAATGGGCACTGTCAAGTGCAGTGAGAATAGGTGGCATCTAGGTCATTTAGCTGGGCACAGTTCATTGCTGTGTGAGAAAGTGACATCCAGGTCATTTAGCAGCTCACTGTCCAATGTGGTGTGAAAAGCTGACGTCCTGGGAAATGTCTAGTGCGGTGTGAGGAGGTGATGTCTGGTTCATTCAGCTGGGCACTACCCAGTGCAGTGGGAAAAGGTGAAATCTGGGTCAATTAGCTGGACACTGTCCAGGGCAGTGGAAAGGTTGACATCTGTGTCATTTAGCTGGACACTTTACATCACGCTGTGAAAAGGTGATATGGGGTCATTTAGCTGGGCACTCTCCAGTGCTGTGTGAAAAGGTGATATCCAGGTCACTTAGCTCGGCACTGCCCATTACAGTGTGAAAAGGTTACATCCACATGATTTAGCTGGACACTGTTCAGTCCAGTGTGAAAAGGTGACCTCGGGTCATGTAGATGGGCACTGTCAGGTGCGGTGAGAAAGGGAACATCTGGGTCATTTAGCTGGGCACTGTCCAGTGCTTTCTGAAAGGTATCACATCACTTAGCTGGGCCCTGTCCTGTGCAGTGTGTAAAGATAATATCCAGATCATTTACCTGGGCACTGTCCAGTGCCGTGTGAAAAGATGACATGGAGTCACTTAGCTGAGAAATGTCCAGTGTGGTGTGAAATGTTGATGTCCGGGTCATTTAGCTGGGCACTGTCCAGTTTGGTGTGAAAAGGTGGCGTCCTTGTCATTAAGCTGAGAACTGTCCGGTGCGGTGTGAGAAGGTGATGTCCAGGTCATTTAGCTGAGCACTGTCCAGTACAGTGTGAAAATGTGACATTAGGTCATTTACCTGGGCACTGTGTAGTGCGGTGTGAAAAGGTGACATCAGGTCATTTACCTGGGCACTGTGTACTGCATGGTGAAAAGGTGACATGGTGTCACGTTGCTGGGAAATGTCCAGTGCAGTGTGAAAAGTTGACGTCTGGATCATTTAGCCAGGAACCCACCAGAGCAGTGTGAAACATAACACCCAGTTCATTTATCTTGGAACAATCCAGTGCAGTGTGAAAAGGTGACTGGCCCATTGTAACCCAGCTTAGGCATAGACTGTTATTGGGCACTTGGGCCACTGATGGGAATTCTCCTTGTCATGTCTTTAACACCGCCAAAGTGGGGAGAATCATGAAAGAGCTCTAGCCATTCGCAAAGGAACCATGTTGAGGAACAAGCGTGTTATTCCAGGCCTGTGGACTGTCACTAAGAGTGTGCTCAAGGGCTTTCTGGGCTCTGACCCCTCCCATCGACTTCCAAGTTCTGGTGATGGCAGCACCCCACCTCCGAGGACATCCGCCAAAAGTCATCAGACCCCAAAGGGAAAAGCGGTGCGTTTCTCTTGACATGAATTATGCTGAAAGACAGGTTCATGGGTGCGTTCAGGGGAGTATGAACATACGTTCCGTCTTAGGTGAAAGAGACAGAAGGGAAATGCTCAGTCTGGACAGGGAAGGGAGTCTCTATTCTGAGTTGAAAAACTAAAGCCAACCAACCAAGGCAAGGAAAAAGAGGTATGCCCGTGACTTAAGAAGGACCAAAGCCAGGATCTGAGAAGAAGGGTGGAAGAACAGGTGAGACCCAGCTGAAGGAAAAGTGAACCCACTGGGATAGAACAGGTGCGCCCCTGCGTAGGAGCACAGGATCATGGGAAATAGTGAAGAGCCGACACAAGCACCAAGAACAGAGAGATCACGTCAGACCCCTGTGGCACTGGAATCAGGAAAGAAACGTTGGGGAGAGGGAGAGTCTTTATGAAGCAGTATTTGGAGCTTTCCAGGATGACCATGACCACCAGCCACACTTTGGACCACAAGAAGAACCCCAAGAGGGGTCACGATGAAGAACATCCTATCCAGGAACACAAGAGGAAATCCGCTGAGCGCCAGCCCAAGGTCTGAGACGCCTGGAGACAGGGCAACAAGTAAAAGAAAGAAAATGAGAGAGACAGAGAGAAAGACCCCTTGCCAAGGAAAAATCCTGGTCCCAAAGACCCCCCACCCCAAGCGCAACCCCCCAGCCCCCAGGGACCCACTTCCCAGGAAAAGGAGTGGAAGCCAGAAGGTGAAGTGCTGCCAGGCCAAAATAAACAGCTCAACTGGCGGTAGGTCACTGGTGAACTGGCCCTAAAGTCTGCAGTTGAGGCAATCCTGCCGTCCCAAAGCGATGCTCCTCTTCTTTTTTTTTTTTTTTTAAAGATTTTATTTATTTATTTTTTCCCCCCAAAGCCCCAGTAGATAGTTGTATGTCATAGTTGCACATCCTTCTAGTTGCTGTATGTGGGACGCGGCCTCAGCACGGCCGGAGAAGCGGTGCGTGCCCAGGATCCGAACCCTGGGCCGCTAGCAGTGGAGCGCACGCACTTAAGCGCTAAGCCATGGGGCCGGCCCAATGTTCCTCTTCTTGGTCATGGAACTAGGGATACGGAAGACATTAGCACTGGGAGAAGTGGGGGGGTAGGGTGGTATTAGAGTCATGAGCACCTTCTCTGAGCTCTTTGGCCATTGATCTTCCAAGTGTAAAGTGGGATCCTAACCAGGACTTCCTGGGTTCTTGCGTTTTGAAGGGTTTCTCTCAGGATGGAGCGGGGCTTCCTACAACTGCTGATCCGAAGCCACCACAAAGACAGGCACACCTTAAGAAAACCCAGGAGAGACTTCAGGGAGAAAAGAGAAGAGTTCACATTCAGCCACACAGCAGAAACAGAGCAGCACAGCCACAAGGTCACTGGGAGGAATGGGGGACTGCCAGATGCCCAGGCCCAGGGGGTAAGCCTCACCGATCCACCTGGACAGACAGCTCTATGGTCTCTGCCTGTCACTCCAGGCGCCGAATCCCCCGAGCGAGCAAAGCCACCCAGAAGCAAACAGACAGTCCCCTCTTGGGGTCACAGGGCAGACCCCTTTCGGGAGAGTTCCAGGCACACCCTCAAGGTCGACTTGAGGAAGGGAGACCACTGCCAGGCTCCTGATCCTGCTTCTTCAGCCCAGCCCCTGCCCAGACTTCCTCCACTCTTGGGAGCCCCAGCCACCATTCATCTATCTATCCATCTTTTCTTCCTTCTTACCTTCCTCCTACCTTCCTCCCTTCTTTTTTACCTTCCTAAACCTTCCCTCCTTCTATTTTACCTTCCTTCCTTGCTTCCTTGCTTCCATCCAACAGCCCGAAGGAATCACTGGAAACAAAGGCCGCAGCCTGTACTTTCGCCTACCCACCACCAGACGGCGCTCCTGCTCACTCAGGGCCTCGGGGTCACGTCGCTAAGCAACGGGGGTGGTCATTGTGAGGCCAGAGGTGCTGGTGGTTCGTGTATGTGCAGTTGATTGGCTGGCTTCATCTCCAGGAAGCTGGGCTCCGGGAAGGGGTCGGGGTGGTAAGGGGGAGGAGGAAGTATTGGAGAGGGCTCCGGTGGGGAGGGTGCCTCTACGTTCCTGTCCTAGGGTCCATGGGATCCCAGATGTCTGTGTGGGGGCCACCACCGCCGCCATAGCTTCCACCGATGCCCCCGCCTTCCCTGCCTCCACTCCTACGGCCACCCTCACCAACACCGTGGACGCAGACTTATTCGGTGGTGAGAAGGGGGCCCACCGGGCCCCTCTGTGGACACGAACCTGGAACGCAGTGGTTGGAAATTGTTTCAGATGTGGTGTGGGAGGAACGAAATCCAGTGAGGAGGGGGCGATGGTGATCCCCTGAGTCCTGCTCCAAGTGATGGTGGGGTCAAGTGCAAATTTAATGTTCCTGGGACCCGTGCCTCCCCTAAACGTGCACAGAAGACACCCACGCCCAGGAGCTCACCCCAGGGGGTCCTTGCCTCTCCCACTGCCTTCCAGGGGTCTGTTGAAATCCACAACCCCTCCCCGCCAGTGGACCCAATCCCACAATCAACACCTTCCCTCAGGTAGTACCTGGGCATGGCTGTCAAGGTCCCGGCCATTGAGACCCAGCTCAGGCATCCACTGTTGGTGGGCACTTGGGCCACTGATGGAAATTCTCCTTGTCAGGCAATTGTCACCTCCACAGTGGGGAGAATCATGAAAGGACTCCATCCATTCTCAAAGGAACCAAGTTGAAGAATGAGCACTTTATTCCAGGCCCATGGACTGTCACTAAGTGTTTGCTCAAGAGCCTTCTGGGCTCTGACCCCTGCCGTCGAGTTCCAAGTTCTGGTGATGGTAGCACCCCGCCTCTGGGGACATCTGCCAAAAGTCATAGATCCCAAAGGGAATATCGGTGTGTTTCTTTTGCTCACTCCAGGCCTTGGGATCATGTAGCTTAGCAACGGGGGTGGTTATTGTGAGGCCAGAGGGGCTGGTGGCCCATGCATTTGCAGTTGATTTTCTGGCCTCATCTCCAGGCAGCTTGGCTCTGGGAAAGGGTTGGGGTAGTGGGGGAGAAGAGGAAGGATTGGAGAGATGTCAGGTGGGGAGGGTGGCTCTACATTCTTGTCCTACAGTCCCCAAGTTCCCATGTCTCTCTGTGGATGCCATCACTCCCTCCATGACTTCCACCAGTGCCCCAGCCGCCCCAGCCTCCAATCCAGCTGCCACCATCACCACCACGGCCGTATCAGCCTTCCACCATGTGGAAACACGAGCACGCCATACCTCAGTGTGGACCTGAATCTGGACTGCCTTGGATGGTAGCGGGTCAGATGGGGATTTGGGGGGATAAAATCCAGTGAGGCAGGGGCAATGAAGATCCTCTGAGTCTGGCTCCAAGTGATGTTTGGATCAACCACAAATCTAATGACTCTGGGACCGTCGCCTCCCCTAGATGTGTGCAGAGGAGGCCTGTGCCCTGGAGCCACACCCCAAGGAGTCCCTGCCTCTCCCACTGCCTTCCAGCCGTCTGGTAAAAGACACGACCCCTCTCTTCCAGTCGCCCTAACCCCAAAACCACCACCTTCCCTCAGGTAGTACCTGGGAATGGCTATCAAGGACCCAGCCATGGAGACCCAGCTCAGGCATGGATTGTTGGTGGGCACTTGGGTCACTGGTGGAAATTTTCCTTGTCAGGCCTTTGTTACCTCTGCAGTGAGGAGAATAATGAAAGGGCTCTAGCCATTCTCTAAGGAACCACGTTGAAGAACGAGCACTTTCTTCCTGGCCCATAGGACTGTCACAAAGAGATTCCTCACGGGCTTTCTAGCTCAGACCCCTCCTGTCCAGTTCCACATTCTGGTGACAGTAGCAGCTCACATTGGGGATGTCTGCAAAACATCATCAGACCCCAAAGGGAAAAGCGGTGCGTTACCCTTGACGTGAATTGTGCCGAAAGACAGGCACGTGTGTAGGTTCGGGGGTGGTATGAACATTTATTTTATTTTATTTTATTTATTTATTTTTTTTTAATTTTATTTATTTATTTATTTTCCCCCCAAAGCCCCAGTAGATAGTTGTATGTCATAGTTGCATATCCTTCTAGTTGCTGTATGTGGGACACGGCCTCAGCATGGCCGGAGAAGCGGTGCCTCAGTGCGCGCCCGGGATCCGAACCCGGGCCGCCAGCAGCGGAGCACGCACACTTAACCGCTATGCCACGGGGCCGGCCCAAACATATATTTTATCATAGGAGAAAGACACAGAAGGGAGATGCTCAGATTGGACAGGGAAGAGAGCCTCCTTTCTGAGTTGAAAAACCGAAGGAAACTGCCTAAGGCAAGGAAAAAGTGGGATGCCCATGAGCTACAAGCTGGGTTCAGAAAAAGGATTCTTTATTGAATGTGAGTGACAGTCTGTGTGAATGGCTTGTACTGCAATGTTCTAAAAGCTTTATATGAAGATGATCCTTAAGAATTAGAAGCAAAAGTTTGTCCACAGTGTTATTTTATGGAAAGGGTGTTACACGTATTCTGTCACAGCTGTAGTGACAAGTTTGATACTCAGATACAAAGACGTTCCTAAACAGCTACTCACAAGCTGGGTTCAGACACAGCATTGTTTAATGAATGTGAGAGAGAGTCTGTGTGAATGTCCTGTACTGCAGTGTTCCCAAAGTGTGACGTGAGATGATCCTTAAGAACAAGAACAAGAGTGTGTGTCCACAGCGTTAATTCCTGGAATGGATGTGACAGATATTCAGTCACAGCTGTAGGGAAAAGTCTGAAACTCACACACAAAGATGTTCCTAAACAGCTACTTATAACCACAGTTCAGAGTGATTTTTAATGAATGTGACTGAGAGTCTGTCTGAAAGCCCTGTGCTGCAGTCTTCTGAAAGTATTATGTGAAGATTTCCTTAAGAGCTAGGAGTTGGAGTGTTTGTCCACAGTTAATTCATGGAATGGATGTTGGAAATATTCAGGCAAAGCTATAGTGAAAAGTTTGGAACTCATATACAAAGATGTTCCTTAACAGCTTCTTAGAAGGTGCCTTCAGACAGAGCATACTTTAATGAATGTGACTAAGAATCTGTGTGAATGACCTGTACTTCAATGTTCTCAAAATGTCGTAGGAGATGTTACTAATGATCAAGAAGCAATAGTGTTTGTGCACAGTGTTATTTCCTTAAGTGGATGTTATAGAAGGTCTGTCACAGCTGTTGGGAACTCATATACAAAGATTTCCTAAACTGCCACTAACAAGCTGGATTGAGACAGAGCATTCTTTATTGAATGTGAGAGTCTCTCTGAATGCCCTGAACTGCAATGTTCTCAATGTGTTATATGAAGATAATCCTTAAAAGCTATAAACAAAATTGTTTGTCCACAGTGTTAATTCATGGAAAGGATGTCACAAGTGTTCTGACATAGAGCTTGTGAAAAGGTAGAAACTCATACACAAAGAAGTTCTAAACTCCTACTCCAACCTGGGTTCAGACAGAGGCTTCTTTAATCAATGTGAGTGAGAGTGTCTCTGAATGCCCTGTACTGTAACGTTAGGAAAGTGTTATATGAAGATGATGCTTAAGACCTAGTTGCAAGATTGTTTGTTCACGGTGTTATTTCCTGGAATGAATGTTACAAATACTCTATCACAGCTGTAGTGAAAAGTTTGGAACTCGTACACAAAGATGTTCCTAAATAGCTACTTAGAAGTGGGTTCAGAGACAGCGTTCTTTAATGAATGTGAGTGATAGTCTATCTAAAGGCCCCGGACGGCAGTGTTACAAAAATGTTATATGAAGATGATCCTTAAGAGCTAGCAGCAAGAGTGTTGGTCCACAGCATTATATCCAGGAATGGGTGTTATGGATACTCTGTCACAGTGGAAGTGAAAAGTTGGAACTCATATACAAAGATGTTGCTTAACAGCCACTTACAAGATGTCTTCAGACAGAGTGTTCTTTAATGAATGGGAGTGAGAGTCTGTCTGAATGCCCTGTAATGCAATGTTCCAAAAGTGTTATATGAAAATGATCCTTAAAAGACAGAAGCAAGAGTGTTTGTAAAGAGTGTTCTTTAATGGAAGGGCATTATGATAGACTATCACAGCTGTAGTGAAATGTTTGGAACTGATATACAAAGATTTTCCTAAACAGCTATTGACAAGCCAGGTTAAGACAGAGCATTCTTTTTTTTTTTTTAAATTGATGTTTTCATGGTTTCTAACATTGTGAAATTTTGGGTTGTACATTTTTGTTTGTCCATCACCATATATATGACTCCCTTCACCCCTTGTGCCCACCCCCCACCCTCACCCCCACTGCCCCTGGTGACCACAGTCCAGTTTTCTCTGTCCATGTGTTGGTTTATATTCCACATATGAGTGAGATCATACAGTGTTTGTCTTTGTCTTTCTGGCTTGTTTCACTTAACATAATACACTCCAGGCCCATTCATGTTGTTGCAAATGGGACGATTTTGTCTTTTTTTGTGGCTGAGTAGTATTCCATTGTATATATATACCACATTTTCTTAATCCAATCGTCAGTCGAGGGACACTTAGGTTGCTTCCACTTCTTGGCTATGGTGAATAATGCTGCAATGAACATAGGGGTGCATAAGCCTCTTTGGATTGTTGATTTCAGGTGCGTTGGATAGATTCCCAGTAGTGGGATGGCTGGATCATAGCGCATCTCTATTTTTAATTCTTTGAGGAATCTCCATACCGTTTTCCATAGAGGCTGCACCAATTTGCATTCCCACCAGCTGTGTATGAGGGTTCCTGTTTCTCCACATCCTCTCCAACATTTGTTGTTTTTTGTCTTGGTGATTATAGCCATTCTAACGGGTGTGAGTTGGTATCTTAGTGTAGTTTTGATTTGCATTTCCCTGATGATTAGTGATGTTGAGCATCTTTTCATGTGCCTATTGGCCATCTGTATTTCTTCCTTGGAGAAGAAGACAGAGCATTCTTTAATGAGTGTGAGTGAGAGTCCGTCTGAAGGCCATGTACTGCTATGTTCCAAAAGTGTTACATGAAGATGATCTTTCAGAGCTAGAAGCAAGAGCATGTGTCCACTATGTTATTTCCTGGAATAGAAGTTATAGGTAGTCTATCACAGCTGTAGTAAAATGTTTGTAACTGATATACAAAGATATTCCTAAACAGCTACGTAAAATGTGGGTTCAGACAGAGCGGTCTTCATTGACTGTCAGTGTGAGTCTCTTGGAATGCCCTGTACTGCAGTGTTCTCAGAGTGTTATAGAAAAGTGGTCATCGTGAGCTAGGAGCAAGAGTGTTTGTCCGTAGTGTTATTTTTTGGAATGGATGCTGCAGATAGTCTGCCACAGCCGTGGTGAAAAGCTTGGAATTCATATACGATGATGTTCCTAGAAAGCTACTTAGAAGCCAGGTTCAGACAGAGCGTTCATTTTGAAAGTGAGTGTGAGTCTGTCTATAACCCCGTACTGCAGTGTTCTCAAAGTGTTATGTGAAGATTTCCTAATAAGCAAGTATCGGGCTTGTGTCCACAGTGTTATTTCCTAGAATGGA
Source organism: Ceratotherium simum simum (assembly GCF_057802395.1). Lineage (NCBI taxonomy): Eukaryota > Metazoa > Chordata > Mammalia > Perissodactyla > Rhinocerotidae > Ceratotherium > Ceratotherium simum. The sequence continues at coordinate 63,304 of NC_141925.1, forward strand.
TGTTATAGACAGTCTAACACAGCTGTAGTGAAAAGTTTGGAACTCATATACAAAGATGTTCCTAAACAGCTACTTGCAAGCCTCCATCATCCTGGGATTTCTGTTGCAGGATAATAATACCACAGGACTGACGTAAAGATCATTGCAACAGAATAGAGAGCCCAGGAATCGACTCATGCAATACAGCCAACCGATCTTCCACAAGGTGCCAAGATGCACAATGGGGAAAGAAAGTGTCTTCAACAAAACTGGACAGGCACATGCAAATGGATGAAAACGGACACTTACCTTACTCCATCAATAAACAAACAGAAATAACTCAAAATGCATCAAACACCTAAACATAAGAACTCAAAATATAAAAGTCTTAGAAGAAAATGTGGTAAATCCTCATAGCATTGCATTTGGCAATGATTTCATAAATATGAAACCAAAACTGCAGGCAACAAAATTTTAAAAATAGATACATTAGATATCATTAAAATTAAGAAGTTTTGTGCATCCAAGGATACTATCAAGAAAATAAAAAGTCAACCTACACAATGGGAGACAATATTTGGAAATTATATATCTGAGAAAAGACTAAATTTAGAATATATAAAGAACTCCTAAAATTCAACAACAATAACAAAGACAAGCAATTAGGACATGGACAAAATACTGCAATAGATATTTCTCCAAAGAAGGCATATAAATGATCGATAAGCACATGAAAAGGTGCTCAACACCACTAATCATCATGGAAATGCAAATCAAAACCCCAATGAGATACCACTTAACACCTGTCAGAATGGCTATATCAAAGAGACAAGAGATAACAAGTGTTGTTGAGGATGTGGAGAAAAGGGAACCCTTGTGCACGCTTGGTGGGAATGTAATTGGTGCAGCCACTATGGAAAACAGTATGAGGTTGCTCAAAAAGTTGACAATAGAACTACTATACTATCCAGTAATTCCACTTCTGGGTATATATGCAAAGGAAATGAAATCACTATGTTGAAGAGAGATGTGCACCTCCACGCTCAGTGTGGCATTATTCACAACAGCCAAAATATGGAAACAACCTGAGCGTCTGTCAGTGGATGAATAGATACAGAAAATGTGATATGTATGTATGTATATATACACACACACACACACACACACAATGGAATATTATATATTATTCAGCCAGGACAAAGAAGGACATCCTGATACTTGTGATGATGTGGATGAACTTTGAGGGCATTATGCTAAGTGAAATAAGTCAGACAGAGAAACACAAATACTGTATGGTTGCGCTTATATATGGTATTTAAAATAAAAATGAACTCATAGAAACAGAAAGTAGATTGGTGGTTGCCAGATGCAGGGGGCGGAGGAAATGGGTGAAGATGGTGAAAGCACACAGCCATCCAAGTATCAGATGAATAAGTTCTAGGATTTACTGTGCAGCATGGTGACTATAGTTAGCAGTACTGTATTCTATACCTGAAAGTTGCTAAGAGAGTAGATCTTAAAAGGTCTAACCAGAAAGAGAGAAAAACAAGTAACTATGTGAGGTGATGGATATTTTAACTAAACTTTTTGTGGTAATCATTTTCCAATATATATGTATATCAAATCATCACATTGTACATCTTAAACTTACACCAAGCTATATGTCAATTATATTTCAATAGATCTGAAAAAAAAAAAAGAGTGGGCCAAGGTTTATGTAATCCTTTGAGACAGCTGTGAAGATGAAGATTGAAGAAGCTTGCATTAAAAGAATTTAATGGTTGGGGCCGGCCCTGTGGCACAGCGGTTAAGTGCGCTCGCTCCACTGCAGCGGCCCGGGTTCACGGGTTTGGATCCCAGGTGCACACTGATGCAATGCTTGTCGAGCCATGCTGTGGCGGTGTCCCACATAAAGTGGAGGAAGATGGACATGGATGTTAGCCTAGGGCCAGTCTTCCTCAGCAGAAAGAGGAGGATTGGCATTGGATGTTAGCTCAGGGCTGATCTTCCTCACAAAAAAAAAAAAAAGAGTTTAATGGAGAGAGGAGAGAAAGTAACTGAGGGATCCCGTAATCCCAGCTCCACAGAGCCAACGACTCCTTCTCCTGCACTTTACAGACTCATCTCTTCACCTCCTGTCAACATCTACTTTTCTGCACTGAAGAATTGCTCCTGACATGTCTGCCCAGCTCCTTCACCTTGCCCCTCGTCACCACTGATCCTCTCAACCACTCCAACTTTCACTTCTATGCATTCCCATGTCACGTCAGGACTGTGTTCTCTAGATGAGATCCACTTTTGAAACATGACCCTTTTGCTCCACCACAACTGTCTCTGCTAAGAGTAGCCACCGTTATGCTGTACCTTCAACATCTCCATACATACCCATCTTCCTCATGCAAGGTTTGTGTCACTTCAATGAAGTTTCACACTCATTAATGAGGAGTGGGCAACCACGTGTCAGAGTGCAGGGTGTAGTGGGCAGCAGGAAATTCACATGCTCAGCTTCCCTCTCAGTGTCCACTTACTTTGGGGAGATGCATATTAAAGAATCTCACAAAAACAAGTGCAACTATTAAGTGAGCCATGAAAACAGGAAACCTGAGCACAGCCCAACAGGAAGATCTTGGGAGTTTCCAGGAGGGGCTGCTGAATGAGCCCCATCTGTGGAAGGCATAGGGGAAAACTGGGGTGATATTGAGTAGTGCTGTTTCTAGGGGGAGATATATCCTGCAGGGGGAGAAGTATTTGACTGGAGTAGAGGTGACAAGGAAGATTTAGGAGAAGGTGATTGGAGGTCAAGGTGACTGGACCGTTTGCTCAATTAATGAACAAACTTTAGGGAACAAAGTAAAATGCTACTTTACATGTAACGTAGACAAAACTCATGACATGGAGACAATCCAAACCCAGGAAAACAAATTTGTGAGGCTTTTGCTTCCAGCTGTTAAATGAAGAACAACAACAATATGTGTCCCCATTCACATTTGTGTTGTATGTATTTAGTATGGACTTCTGGAATACAGGATGACAAACTCAACCACATCCTCTGGACAGTTCTGAGGAATCTTTGGACACTGTGTAGGTAAAAGATGCGTATGTATCCTTCAGACAAAGGTGGGCATCAGATGGCTGAAAGCTTTGCATGGTATCCTGACATCCATGAGTAACTGCATACTGTTTATGGTATAAAGTTTTAACTCGATAAAGTAGATTCTTTGACAAAGTCTGCATGGCCAAGAATATTTTTAAAATTTATTTTAAAATGTCTTTCTTTATGACTGTGAAATAAGTTAGAGGGCCGGCCCCGTGGCTTAGCGGTTAAGTGCGCGCACTCCGCTGCTGGCAGCCCGGGTTCGGATCCCGGGCGCGCACCGACGCACCGCTTGTCCGGCCATGCTGAGGCCGCGTCCCACATACAGCAACTAGAAGGATGTGCAGCTATGACACACAACTATCTACTGGGGCTTTGGGGAGAAAAAAAAAAGGAGGAGGATTGGCAATAGATGTTAGCTCAGAGCCGGTCTTCCTCAGCAAAAAGAGGAGGATTGGCACGGATGTTAGCTCAGGGCTGATCTTCCTCAAAAAAAATAAAAAATAAAAAAAATAAAAGATAAATAAAAAATAAAATAAATAAATTAGATAACTTTATATGCGAAAAAAATCATACCTAAATTAAATATCCAAACCACGTGACTATGAAATTTAACATATAAGAATTATTTTCATTTTTTTTTGTTTGAGGGAGAGTACAACAAAAGAACATTTTATCTTTTTTTTTTAAGTTATCTTCAGTATGAATCTTTTTTCCCCCCCTTTTTCTCCCAAAAGCCCCAGTAGACAGTTGTACGTCATAGTTGCACATCCTTCTAGTTGCTGTATGTGGGACGCGGCCTCAGCATGGCCGGAGAAGCGGTGCGTCGGATGCGCACCCGGGATCCGAACCCGGGCCGCCAGTAGCAGAGCGCATGCACTTAACTGCTAAGCCACGGGTCCAGCCCCCTACTTTCAGTTTCTTATATTTGACCTAATAATGTGCACAACGTTAAAAGAGGCATTTTCATCTTAGCTCCAATTGACACCAAATGGTGTCTAATACAAACTTCCAAGCATAATCAATCATAGTTATGGTCTAAGAGTTTCAAAAGAATATGGTTAGGGAGTGACATCAGTAAAAATGCAGAATAAAGACCTCCCCAAATTCTTTCCTCCATAAAAGCTATTAGGCGACACAAAACAAATTCCAAAATAATTGTTTTACAATTCTAGAAATTAACCAAAATGTTTAGAAAATGCAGGGAGCATTTATTCAAGAAAAGCGGCGGATTCTCAGTAAGAACAGTGAGCTTTGTGTCGTTTCACTCACTCTAGCACCAGCCTCCACTCTCCGGTTCCATGAGAGCCTTGAAAGTAACAGCCACATTCACGATGAGCCATTGGAGAAAGCAGAGCTGAATGGAGTTCTTCCAAAGCCCGTTTCCCAGGGATTTTTCGTTATTTGATGGTTCTCTATCTGTCGGTATTTGTTATGACTCAGTACTTGCCCAGTGCGAAAAAGCTGTTTCCCTGGGCACATTGATTAAAAACAGTTGCGAGCAGTGGTTTACTTCATGGCTGCCTTAGGTGATGGATGAGTACCGGGGCAAACATTATAATAAACAAAAAGCATAAAAAGGAAAGCTAGGTATTGATGAAGGAGATTTAGAAAGCTCCACAGCATTTTTGGGAATCTAAAAGGCTTCCCGCACATGTCAGGCTATCCGCATACACGGGGCTGTGTGCATGGTCAGGAGAGGCCTGAGGCAGCCGAGGTTCTCACCTAGGTTTGATATTGAAGCTCTGCTCCAGGAGGAAGTGAAGGCTGAGGGAGAGTTCTGAATTGCCAAGCTGAGAGTGGAGGGTGTTCCCCAACCTGGAAACAGAGCCCCATGGTGAAGTCTGGGACACTTATTGGTTGTAGGCACCAGTGTTTCTCCAGACTTCACCCCATGCACGTTTTCTCTTTGCTGATTTTGCTTTGTACCCTTTTACTGTGATAAATCACAGACATCTAATGACTCTAAGCTGGGTGCCAAGTGTCCTAGAGATCACCAGCCCTGGGACTGCTCTCAGGGATCCACAGCATAGGCCCATAGTCCAGAAATCGTCTGGAATCAGTGGAAATCGTCTCTGGAGTGGCCTAGACATTGGACTTAGAAGACAAAGACTTAACATGAGCTTTTTTTTTTTTTTTTTTTAAAGATTTTATTTATTTATTTTTTCCCCCCAAAGCCCCAGTAGATAGTTGTGTGTCACAGCTGCACATCCCTCCAGCTGCTGCATGTGGGACGCGGCCCCAGCATGGCCAGAGAAGCAGCGCGTCGGTGCGCGCCCGGGATCCGAACCCGGGCCGCCAGCAGTGGAGCGCGCGCACTTAACCACCAAGCCACGGGGCCGGCCCTTAACATGAGCTTTTAAAATTAGTTAAAATCTCAACTAATTTTAAAATAATATAAACCGTTTAAAGTAAGAGCTCACACTGCTGTGGGATTAGAGTAGAAATCAATGACAGGAAGATAGATGGAAAATTCCAAGATATTTGCAAATTAAACAACACACTTCTAAATAACACATGGGTTAAAGAAGTCTCAGGGCCGGCCCCGTGGCTTGGCGGTTAAGTGCGCGCGCTCCACTGCTGGCGGCCCGGGTTCGGATCCCGGCGTGCACTGACGCACCGCTTCTCCGGCCATGCTGAGGCCGCGTCCCACATACAGCAACTAGAAGGATGTGCAGCTATGACATACAACTATCTACTGGGGCTTTGGGGGGAAAATAAATAAATAAATAAAATTTTAAAAATTAAAAAAAAAAAAATGGCCGGCCCTGTGGCTTGGTGGTTAAGTGCGCGCGCTGCGATGCTGGTGGCCCGGGTTCGGATCCCGGGTGCACATCAAGGCACCACTTCTCCGTTCATCCTGAGGCCGAGTCCCGCATACAGCAACTAGAAGGATGTGCAGCTACGACATACAACTATCCACTGGGGCTTTGGGGGGAAAAAATAAAATAAATAAAAAAAATTTATAAAAAAAAAAAATTAAAAAAAAAAGAAGTCTCAGTAGACATTTTAAAATATTGTGAATTAAATGAAATGTAAATGCAATTTGATGATATTTGTGGAATGTAGCAAAGCAGTGCTTAGAGGAGCTTTATAGCCTTGATGGAATATTACAAGGTAAAGATTTGAATTCAGTAATTTAAATTTTCATTTATAGAAAAGAGGGCAATGGAATGTAAGGCAACAGAAATAGTGAAAAAAAAATTTATATAGTTAATTATGTACATTTGCATATAGAGTTGTAGCCTTAACAAAGAAGAGGAAATCAATGTAAAAGAAACATAAGTAGTAATAAAAATTATCCCACAAATCAATGAAATTGAAAAACAGGACATTATCAGAAAATCAGTGAAACCAAAAGCTGGTTCTTTGAGAAGATCAATAAAATTAATAATACAAGGGAAAGAAAGGAGAAAATACAAATTGCTAATATCATGATAAAAGAGGGATCATGGACATTAGAAGGATAAAAGAGGAATACTGTGAACAATTCCAGGCCCGTAAAATGGATTATCAAAAGAAATGGTCCAATTCCTTGAAAGAGATAATTTTCCAAAACTCACACAACAAAAATAGATTATCTGAAATAATCCTATATCTATCAGAGAAACTGAATCAATATTAATAATCTTCTAGGGGCCGGCCCCGTGGCGTAGCAGTTGAGTGAGCACGCTCTGCTGCTGACCTGCAAACCTGCGGGGTTTGCAGGTTCGGATCCCAGGCGTGCACCGATGCACCGTTTGTCAGGCCATGCTGTGGCAACGTCCCATATAAAGTAGAGGAAGATGGGCACAGATGTTAGCCCAGGGCCAGTCTTCCTCAGCAAAAAGAGGAGGATTGACATCGATGTTAGCTCAGGGCTGATCTTCCTCACAAAAAAAAGAAAAAAACTTCCAAAAAAATAAAACACCCATATTGTTTCACTGATGAATTCCACCAAATTCTAACAAAGCAACACATAATCTCACCATAGAATCCAACTATTGGGCTTGTAGGTATTTGTTGATTTGGGATGAAGAAAGTCCAGGTCATGGTGACCAGACTGGTGAAGTCATCCACCGCATATCTGAGCCATCCTTCGTCCCCAGGTCATGCCATCTGCACTGCGGCCACCTGAAACCCGGTAGCTCTTCCCTAAGCCTTCAGTTGTAATGTCAGGTGAGGGTGGTTAGCATGGGAGCAAGATTGGGCCTCAGGCCAGTAGACCTCTCTGTGGGGCTTGAGAGGGTAAAGGGGAGGCTCCACCATTGCTAGAAAATGCTGATGCTGCTCCAGGGAAGTTTAATGAAGTAGACCCCATAGATGTGAGTTTCCTACAGCTGACACCACTCAAGGCTCACAGAGACTCCCATAACTGGGTTTTCCTTTTATACCCCATTGGAGCTTTCCAACTATCTAGGGTATGGGGTGATGGAACTTCAGGAGCAGGAACTCTCCAGTATCTGCATGTGTAACTCCCCCTCTGAAGGTCTTGGTGATCCCAAATCTAAAGGTCACCTTCTCCTACACAGGGAGCAATGGGGACACTGGGGGTTACCAAAAGCTCCCATGCAGAGCCCTTATGTGTGTGACCTGGGACAGCAGTGAGGGACCTTCTGGGGGTCCCAGCCTGATTCTCCAGAGCCAGGTTCATTAACAGAACCTCTTTGACCACCTCTGGGCTCCAGCCTGAGGACGAGGCTGATTATCATTGTTACACAGCTGAACACAACCCCAGGACCACAAAGAGCTCCTGTTCTGTGGGAAATTGTGATTAAATCTATTTGTCCACCCCTGTCTGACCCAGCACTACCCTGTTCCTGTGTGTGACAAACACCAACTCAGGTTTTGGCTTCTGCTGTCACTTCTGCTACCAAGCCAGGAGGATTCATGTTCTTGACTCAGTCTATCTTTATGGGGTCAGAGAAAATATCTCCTTTGGAGATATTTGTCTCCCCATGCAAACAGAACTGCTTTGTTTCCAGAAGCAAAATAGCCCCACAGTTGCTGGGTGGGATGAGAAGGGAAAAGCACAGCATGTGTGATCCGGGAGAACCAGGCGACCCTCGGCCCAGGGTCCGATGTGTCCTCTGTAGCTGCCCGGGCTTTGTGACAGTTCCCTGAGCTCTGAAACCCGAGAGAAGCCGTGTTTCTCTTCCACCTGATTTTGGAGCTTTGTGGAGCTCCTGAATCCCCAGGGACTGGCAACACCTCTCCACTGAGCATCTCTGAACAGACCCATTACCAAGGAAGAGACACAAATGGCAAATAAGCATGTGAAAAGATGCTCAACACAAGAGATCATTGGAGTACTACACATGTAAGCGGCGAGAGACCACCAGACTCCTGTTAGAACAGCTGAGACTCAACACATGACAACACTACACGCTGCCCAGGACGTGGGGCAGCCGGAACCCTCCTTCATGTCGGTGGGAATGCAAGGTGGCACAACCACCTTTGAAGACATGTTGGCAGTTTCTTATAAAGCTAAACAAACTCTCATGTGATACAATACAGAAATTACTCTCCTAGCTTTTACCTGAATGAGTTACTTGTGTCCACACAAGAATATGCACACAAATGTTTACAGCTGCTTTATTCATGATTGTCAAAACTTGAAAGCAATCAATATGCCCTTCAACAGGCAAGTGGATAAACAAAGGCTGATACATCTATACAATGAAATGTAGCTCAGCAATAAAATAATGAGTTATCGCGCCATGAAAAGACACGGAGGAACATTACATGCATATTTCTACGTGAAAGAAGCCAATCTGAAGTGGCAGGAACTGTGAGGGGTGTGGGATGGGGAGGGCAGCAGCCTGAGCACCAGCTCCAGCCCAGGGCGCCATGTCTCCTGCATCAGCCAGAGGGCGCGCATACTCCCCGGTTCCTCAGCTGGGAGCTCCTCTCTCCCCTGCTCTGGTAGGTATTCCCGTGTAGTCCTTGGGGTGAGGCCCTCCCCTCTCCTACACTTTCTTTGTAATAGATGCAGGCTAGGCTCAGGTTGAACCAGGGCTGTGCACAGGCTCCAGAAAGGGGAAGGTTTGCATGGAGACCTCCCACCCTGAGAATCAGGGAGACACTTACGAAGGGTTGGTGGGCTCAGGCCTACCTGTGGGGCTCAGGAAGAGTCTGGGGGCCTCTCCACCATGGCCTGGGCTCTGGCTCCTCACTCACTGCAAAGGTGGCTGCCTGCAGGGAATTCTGGAAGGGCACCTGGATGTCTTCTGGGATGATAACCTCTCCCTCCTTCCTGGGAACGGAGTCTGTCCTGTCCTCACTGATCTTTGTGTAGCTTCCTCCTTGCAGGGTCTTGGGCTGAGGTTGTGCTGACTCAGCCTTGCTCTGTGTCAGAGTCTCTGGGGCAGCAGAGTCCACCTGCAGCAGTGGCTACACTGGAGACAAATATGTGCACTGCTACCAGCAGCGACCGGGCAGTGCCCCACCACCGTGATCCACAAGGATGACCAAAGACCCCCTGGGCTTACCAATCGGTTCTGGCTCCACAGACAGCTCCTCCAGTGGTGCCTACCTGACCCTGCCTGGGCTGCAGCCAGAGGACGAGGCCGACTCCTACTGTCAGTCTAGTTATGACAGTGGCTATAGGAGCAGAGTGATTCAGACTCACGGGGAAGGGAGACCAAAACTCCTGAGTCTGCTCGTCCTGGGTCTGCCCTCAATGCGCCCCCAGCAGGGAGGGTTGCTCTTTCCTATCTCCTGCTGGAATGTTAGTGTTGAGATTGTATGTTTATGAGTCCCTCTCTTTTCTTTCCAAAGATTTTCCCCCCACATCGTGATGGATAATTTTCTATCCCTTTGCAATCACTTCATGAAGGTGATTTAGTTCAAACAGGGTTTCTGAACCTCGGCACTCTGACAACATGGCCGGATCGTTCCTCGTGCAGGGGCTGTTCTGTGCACGTGGGATGTTTACAAACATTCTCTGGGTCCCACACATCAGATAACAGTAGCACCCCCCCCAAGTCATAACACATACAGACACCTCCAGACATTTCCAGATGTCCCCTGGAATGGGGGTGAATTACCCAGTTTGAGAACCACCAGAGTAAAAGAGCATGTTCTCAGCTGTTAGGAAGCCTTTGACTTTGAGTCCTGTTTCTGCCATTCAGCTGGATGGAAGGCTAGATGTAGCATCTCCGTATGCTTCTGCTTTCCCAACTGTTAGACAAACAGCTACACAGACTTATACGAGGTCAGACAACCTGTGACCCAATCACATGGAATCGCCTCTCAACCAGAGGGTAGAGTCCAAACTAGGTGTCCAACTCACATCTTAAATTTTTATACAATGCATATGAAATATAACAGATCCATCTTCATTTGTACACTTAAAGAGTATTTCTCAAACATGGGATACAAAGATGAATAAAAACATGGCAGAGTCACGTCCTCTTGGAGTTTGCATTGTAGCGTGGGACAAGACAACAAACAGGAGCAGCAGGTGGAGGATGGAGCACGTTCTAGAACAGAAGACAACCTCCAGGAACAAATAAACTGCCGAGTGCACGTTAGTTGCTTGAATGTCTGTTCACATTTCACTCAACTCAGAGACTATAAGATATTCAATTGTCACATGATACTAAATACACAGCTCAAAATCCACCATTTGATGAATGAAATCTGATATTCAACCCCTCAACCCCAAATCCCCCAAAGGACCCTGGTGGGAAAACTCATGAAGGAAGAATAATGAATTTGAAGTCTGTGTCCAAGGAAGACACGATTCTGCCCTGGGGGAAGTGCACGGAGGAGATCCATAGATGACCGCCCGAAGATGGACATGCTGGTCTGGACTTCCTTCTACACAAATGTGTCATCCATGAAGCTCGTGGCTCCAAAACCCAGGATGCCTTTCTCTTCCTTCCCTTCCTCATCAGTACAGCAGTCCAATGAGCTAGCCATTTGGGAGCTTACAGTACAAGTACACTTATGTGCGGATAGTTGGAATCCATTGCTTTAATGTACAAGACTTACAGAACTGTGAAAATGCACGCACATGCTGAAGCACAGACCAGTGACATGATACGGTGTTTGGAATTTGTTTTCATATTTAGTGAGGCGTTAGGCTGAGGGATAAGGTAGGGTGGAGGATTAAAGAACACAAGTCCTATTGATGATGGTCAAGGTTGGATGATGAGTGCAAGTGGGTCTTTGAAATATTCTGTATAGTTTGTGCAACTTCAAAATTGTCCACAACATATATTTTTTAAATCTACTATTCCTATTTGTGATGATACGAGTATGTCCTGCTGTTAAGAGACACTACGAGTTGCCAAAATGTGTGTCTTTACCATGATCTCAAGTTTAAACACATGTACTCCCAGCAGACAGAGGAGGAGTTGGCTTGGAGACCATGAAAGGGACAGGAATTCAGGGTTTTGAAGTTACAGGGAAGTGAGGGAGGCTGGAGGTCTGAGAACAAGGAGAAGAGCAGTGAGATGGCTGTGAGGGGGGCGGGGACCAGACCGTGAAGGCACCTTAGGGGAGATGAGGAGTTGGGGTTTTATGCAAACAGCAGTGAGGAGTCACTGCAGGGTGTTAAGCAGGAGATTGATCTGCCTGAGCAGAACGAGGAAGAGCCTTCTGAATGCCCTGAGGAGAGAGTGTCTGAGTGGAGCAAGGGATCCTGGTCATAGGTCACTTACTGAAAGGCCCTATGAGTCTACAAATTTGTGGACCTTGTGTACAGATAAAGCAGAGCTGGATACAGGGACAGCAAGGAAGTGAGGGCTTCCGGATTCAACTGCCCAGACATTCACCACATCCACAAAAACTTTACAATCTCTCATTCATCTTGCTACTAAACCAAGATGAGTAAGAAAATACAAGTCGGGGGGCTGGCCCAATTGCGCAAGTGGTTAAGTGCATGTGCTCCGCTGTGGCGACCCGGGGTTCGCCGGTTCAGATCCTGGGCGCGCACCAACGCACTGCTTGGCAAGCCATGCTGTGGCGGCATCCCATATAAAGTGGAGGAAGATGGGCACGGATGTTAGCCCAGGGCCAGTCTTCCTCAGCAAAAAAAAAAAGAAAAGAGGAGGATTGGCAGATTAGCACAGGGCTGATCTCACACACACAAAAAAGAAAATACTAGTGGGAAAATTTTTGTATAAAATATAAACAAATTTTATGACACATAAGACAAAATCCTGATAAGATATGTATGGCACAGATATGCAGAACTATATAAACTTAAAAAATACAGAGCTCAATTCATAAAATAAAGAAGTATGTTACACATTCACTGGTAAAGGTGAAGATTACCAAAGCCATTATTTTTTACCAACATTAAGTGAAATCTAATCTCTATCAAAACTTGAAATGCATTGCATGACTTCTGAAATGTTTGCTGAATTGTCCCTTTTTGAATATGACACTGAGTTTATTCCTGGAAAATTCCCATTCTATGCCATTTCCCTTGACAGCCCCTACATGCCCTTGACACCAGCTCACCTGTCTCCTTGTCTGTGACACCTGACCTGATGCACATCTGGGTCATTTAGCTTTTTCAAGAACGTACTCTAAATAGTTACATAGGTAGGTGTTCGCATGACCCAGGGACCAGGCCCCCTCTGGCAGTGAGAAACTACAGTGATCAGGCACAGTGTGTCAGGATCACAGTATCTTGGAACCAGACCGTGCATGTGTGAGCAGAGACAGTGACCTGATGAGCTTCAGAAACCAGCTGGGCTCTCGGATCTCTGAGTCATGGTGAGGTGTGTGCTGTGACCAGCAGGGGGCACTGTGGGGACTGCCTTGCGGTCCCTACACAGCTGCTCAGTGAGGACCATTCACTCAAAGGAGCCTGGGCCTGGGGGTTGGGCCCTGTCCTCTCCGATGGGGACTCAGCAGCTGTGTCCTCTCTGGGCGGGCAGAGTCACCTGAGCAGGGACCTTTGTGTTGTCTCAGCAGGTGCATCCTCCCTGGGCTCTCCCAAGGGTTAAAGCCAACCTCCATCCCCCTCAGTCTGTGGTGTGAGCTGAGCTCCAGCACCAGGGCTCAGGAGGGGCTAGGCAGTCACTGGATGGAAACCCATTTGCATGGACAGCCCCTCCTGTGGCAGAGGGTAGAAATGAAAAGGAGGCCTGGGGCAGCCCAGCCCCACTGTGGGCACCAGGGGGCTGTGCACCATGGCCCGGGCTCCTCTCCTCCTTGTGCTGCTCTCTTACTGCACAGGTAGGGACAGGCGTCGGGGATACACAGCATCCTCTCCAGCCTGCATCAGCCCCTCTGGATCAGACCCTGAGAAACTTTACCCCGGTCCCCGATCCATCACCCTTGAGTGTCTGTGTTTGCAGCTTCCCTCTCCCAGCCTCTGCTGACTCAGCTGCCCTCCCTCTCCCCATCTCTGGGGGCATGAGCCAGACTCACCTGCATCCTGAGCAGTGGCTTCGGTGTTGGGGGCTACTGGATACTCTGGTATCAGCAAAAGCCATGGAGCCCTCCCCGGTATCTCCCATACTACACATCAGACTCAGATAAGCACCAGGGCTCCAGGGTCCCCAGTTGCTGCCCTGGATCCAAAGATGCCTCAGCCAGTGCAGGGCTTCTGCTCATCTCTGGGCTGCCACCTGAGGACGAGGCTGACTATTACTGTGCTACAGCTGGTGGCAGCGGGAGCAGCTATAGCACTCACAGGGTCTCAGACAACGAGGAAGTGACACAAAAACCCCTGGGCCCCCAGACTTTGGCTCTGAGCCTCTTTTCAGTGAGGATTTTCTGTGGTGACACTTGTATGGGAGGCTTCTCTGTGGTAAAACCTGTCCCTGAGGAGGAAGGAGAAACTTGCGGGTTATGCCTGTCACCTGAGCCAGCGCCGGGCATCCCCGCACACACAGACAGACGAGAGAGTAGAGCCCAAGGCACCTCCCCCAGGGGCTGCAGTAAATTAACAGGAATGAATACTGTTGTCCACTGAAAGTGCAACTGAAAACCCTGACCAGTATACTCATATCCATCCACACATTTTCATCATCTTATTTTATAAACTGTGAACCTTGTGTAAACAGTTGATATATCTATAGCTAATATATTGATACTCAACCTGGTCACTGACACATTTTCCTTTCTCTGAACCAGCCCACACATGAAGTTTTTCTTTTTTTTTTTGTGAGGAAGATCAGCCCTGAGCTAACATCCATGCCGATCTTCCCCTACTTTATATGGGATGCCGCCACAGCATGGCCTGACAAGCGGTGCTTCTGTGCACGCCCGGGATCCGAACCCGGGCCACCAGCAGCGGAGCGCACGCACTTAACCGCTACGCCACGGGGCCGGCCCCTTAAATAGTTTCTTTTTTTTTTTTTTTCTTTCGTGAGGAGATCAGCCCTGTGCTAACATCTGCCAATCCTCCTCTTTTTTTCTGAGGAAGACTGGCCCTGGGCTAACATCCATGCCCCCCACACATGAATTTGGTCACAACTTCTGCAGACTCTCTCTGACAACCTCCCTCACGCGCATTCCTCCCCTGCTCTCCTCTGCTCCTGCATCCCTCCGGACTTCAGATCTCGCCCTCTGGGGTCTTCAGGTCTTCACCCCATCTCCACATTAGGTTTTCAGAGAAAACTGGAAATGTTCTTGCTGTGTTTTCTGTTCTCCAGAGACTCCAACACTAGGGAGCATAATTACCAAAATTTGACCAATTAAAAACTGTTCATTTTATTCCTCCTCTCATCCCCATGCTTTGGTTTTCTGGTCCTCATCATCCTAAGTCAATCTTTTTATTATGGCAACAAAATTATTGATTTTTTCTAAAAATGACTTGAACATTCAACCTTGTGTATTTGTACTTGGAAGCTATTGATTTACTTTTTCCCTCCTTCAGAACTAAGGCCTTACACAGGGCGACTCTTGAAGTAATCCACAGAGGAAAGAATGGCTACACATTTCAGAAATGTCATTATTTTTCTTCTGCCTCAGAATCTCTGTTCCAAAGAGCTTTCTGGACAGCACCTCAGGCATACAACCATTTTGCTCAAGTCAATGACATCACATGTATTAGCCCATTTTCCAAAATAAAATAATCTCTCTCGATTATCCTCAGAGTGACATCTGGGGGGCACAGGGGCACTGTGGGGCTGGCTTTGCTGTGAGGGGGAGTGGAAAGATGGAGGCTGTGTGGTCACTCCTGTCCTGTTTCTTGGGACCTGCAGATCCTGCAGCTGTGGGTCTTGTGCCTCCATCCAGGTTCTGACAATGGACAGGCATCTCTCACTCCACAGGCCTGTTCTTGTGGTTACGCGGAATTGTTAACACAGCTAATATGCACCAATTCCTCCTCCCCATGTAAAACTCATCCTGGTCCAAGGGAAGTGGCCTTCCAGTCACCTGTCCTTCCTTAGCTCCAGGCTCCAGGACCCTGCAGGGTTTTACAGAGAACCGGCCCCAGGGATGGATTTGCATGGAGAACCACGCTCAGGGGGAGGAGGGGACATATGAGGGACCATGGGACACTGGGACTCATGTTCTGCTCTGTGGTACTGAAGGAATGGCTTTCTGAGGGCACAGGAGGCATATTCTCTCTCTCTCTCTCTCTCTCTCTCTCTCTCTCTTTCTCTCTCTCACACACCCTCTCTTCTGCAGTTTTCAGGCTTCGCTGTCCCTGGAGAAGTCAGGAATCAACCTGTGCTGACCCAGCCATCCTCAGCGTCAGACTCTCCAGGAGGCAGAATCTCCCCCAGCAGGAAGACCAGCGACGTGAAGTCTTACCACGGTCCTGTCATCATGGTCAGCCAGGAAGTGCCCTGGACCCCTGCTCTCTCAGGATGACTTGCATGCTCAGGAACCCCAGGATGAGTCCCTGCTCCCTGCCGGCAGCTCAGCCTCCCTGACCATCTCTGAGGGTGATTCTATACATACTATCGTATCATTCTGTTGTTGGTGAACTTTTCAGTTGTTTTGGGTTATTTTAAAATTTGCTGTTATAAGCCCCCCAAATTGCTGCTGCAAACATTCTTGGACATGGCTGTTGGTGGACATAGCATTCATTTCTGTTGGATGAATACCTAGGAGTAGAAATGCTGCTCATAGGGAGGGTGCATATTCAGCTTTAGTAAATAAAGCCACACAGTTTTTCCAAGCATTTGTACCAAGTTACACTCCTACCAGCAGCATATCCGATTTTTAGTTGCTCCACATTCTCACCAGCACTTGGGATGGTCAGTCTTCATAATTTTGGTGCAGTGGTGTCTCCTTGCAGTGTTAATAGGCGTGCCCTGGATTTCTACTTAGATTGTGCACCTTTTAATGAGTTTACTGGCTCTCTGAACACACTCTGTTGTGAATGTCTGTCCCCGGTTCTTGCCCATTTGGTTGCGTTGTCTGTCTTTTACTTTGTAAATTCTGGATAGGAGCCCACAGTTAGTTGTGCATGTTGAAAACATCTGCTCCCACTTGATGGCTTGACTTTCCACTCTCTTAATAGGTGTCTTTTAATGAAGAGAAGTTCTTACGATTTCAGTGTAATGAAATAGATCAGTGTTTTCTTTTACGGATAGTGCTTTTCGCCTTGTTTAAGAAAACTTTTTCTACCTCAAGGTTATGAAGATTGTCTCCTCTATAGGCTTCTAGAAGCTTTGTTGTTTTGCCTTTCACATTTAGATCTACAACCCAACCGGGAGTGATCTTTGCGCATAGAGCGAAGCAGGGGCATGGGAAAACTCAATATTGTACAGACAGCCAGTCTCCCCACATCAATGTCATCTCACTGCCGCTCCCATCTAGACCCAGCAGATCTTCTGTTGTTGTGTAAGGGAACTGATAAACTGATTCTAAGATTTATAGGCAAATACAAAAGGTCAAGAATAGCCAAGACAAGCAGGGGGAAAAATGTCTTTTACTGATATCAAAACTATTATAAAGCTAAAGTAATTGAGATGATGTGATATTGGCACGAGGATAGCCGATTAACCAGTGGAACCCAATGGCGAGCCCCGACCCAGCCCCCCCACACATACATGGGGACATATGCTTTGTGACAAAGGTGGCCCCACAGAGCAGTGGGGGAAAGACAATTCTTTCAATAAATTATGTTGGGTCACTTGGACATCCACATGGGAAAACAAACTTGTCTCCAGAGCTCCACGGTGAGCCACCACACGATGCCATGACAGTCTGCTCTTATGTGCTGCTCTGATGATGGCAGTAATGACTGTAGCATCACTGTTATGTTTTACAGATTTTGCCACTCAAGGTGCTTTACCATCTACCGTTTTCCCAACAACCCTCAGAAGCAGGCAAGGAAGACATTATTGGTTCTTCCACGGATGATGAAGCAGAGACTTGAAAGGGCAAGTGACAAACCCAAGGTCACTGCCTAGCACTCGAGCCTCATCTGCTTCATTTCAAGCCTGGGGCTCTTTCCACATCATGAGGAGCCCAATTCCATTCCCAAGGGGGATTAGGGAGGGGTAGGGAGAAGTGGGCTATGGCAGAGGCGGACTAGGAGTGGCTCGAGGTCAACAGCACCCTCCTCACACCCACCTGTGGTGGGCTCCTAGGCCAGTTGTCCCTAGACCTCTCCCTGGAAGAGTCTGTCTTCAAACAGATCAAGAGGGTGATGAGTTGTGGTGGGGAGAGGAGGGCATGGGAAAGGCACAGAGAGTCTGCTGTTTGGAAGAGTGCTGGCAACTGGGCCGGGGCGGAAGAGTAGGGATCTAATCCAAGCTCTGTCACGAACTTGTGGTGTGCCCTTGAACAAATGACTTCATGTCTCTAGGCCTCAGTTTCCTCATCTTTATTTTATTTTTTTTCTTTTTTGGTGAGGAAGATCAGCCCTGAGATAACATCCATGCCAATCCTTCCTCTTTTTGCTGAGGAAGACTGGCCCTGGGCTAACATCTGTGCCCATCTTCCTCCCCTTTATATGGGACACCGGCACAGCATGGCCTGACAACTGGTGCCTCGCTGGGCACCCGGAATCTGAACCCAGGCCGCCAGCAGCAGAGCGCACGCAATTAACTGCTACGCCACGGGGCCGGCCCCAGTTTCCTCATCTTTAAATGGACTAATTCCAGGGCCGGCCCTGTGGCTTGGTGGTTAAGTGCGCGCGCTGCAATGCTGGTGGCCCGGGTTCGGATCCCGGGTGCGCATCGAGGCACCGCTTCTCCGTTCATCCTGAGGCCGAGTCCCACATACAGCAACTAGAGGGATGTGCAACTACGACATACAACTATCCACTGGGGCTTTGGGGGGAAAAAATAAAAAAAATAAATAAAATCTTTAAATGGACTAATTCCAGTACCTATCACCTAATGCAGTTGTAAGAATTAATAGGAATTGTGCTTGTCAATTAGTAAGGACTCAACAATTGTTGGCAATCAATATTAGGCAGATCACTTCTCCTCGCTAATAAAGAGCAACAGCTGCCATTAACTGAGCATTTACTTCTCTTTTTCTCTTCTAATCCTCACGATGACTCCAGGAAGTTGGTGTTATTTATACTCCCATGTTGTAGATGGAGACCAGAGGCTCTGAGAGGTTGTAGCTGCCCAGGACAGAGCCAGGATCTGAACCAAGGTGCCTGAACCTTTAAGGCCCACTCTCTACTGCCTCTGTCCCTCTGGGGCTGGCACTCTGGGAATGCTTTGCTCATGGTGGGGAGTGGGTGAGGGTCAAGGGCAGCTTGGAAGGTGTGTATGACATCAGTTGGCCCTGTACTCCAGGGAAAGGAACGACTTGGTCTTCCAAGAGGGCGGTGCAAGATGGGGTGGGAGGAGGGAAAGTATCAGAGCAGGGTTTGCCCCACGGTAACTGAGTGAGGCACACAAATCCCCAGCCTGGTAGGCTTCCTCTTGGGCCAGTGGGGTAACTCCGTCTGGCATTGCTGGGGTGGGGGAGTTGGAGGTCCAGCCCTAGCAAAGGATTGATGAGATGCATTTGCGAGGCCTCCCCACCTCCTGATACAGAATGGTGTCCATGAGGTGATTCTCTGTGCCCATCGCTTCTACCTGTGGGTACAGAAAAAAGACAGGAAGAAATTACATCAAGATGTTAATAATCATTACCTCAGGGTGGTGGGAGTAGGGTTGATTGTTTTCCTTCATACTTTTTTAGTATTTTCTGAATTATCTACATTAGACAAGAATTAATGTTATAATCGGGAAAACAATGTGCTCTAATAAAAGAAGTGGAGACACTAATTCTTTTTTTGTGTGTGTGAGAGGAAGATCAGCCCTGAGCTAACATCCGTGCTAATCCTCCTCTTTTTGGTGAGGAAGACCGGCTCTGAGCTAACATCTATTGCCAATTCTCCTCTTTTTTTCCACAAAGCCCCAGTAGAAAGTTGTTTGTCATAGCTGCACGTCCTTCTAGTTGCTATATGTGGGATGCGGCCCCAGCATGGCCAGAGAAGCGGTGCGTCAGTACACGCCCAGGATCCGAACCCGGGCCGCCAGTAGCGGAGCGCGCGCACTTAACCGCTAAGCCACAGGGCCGGCCCCCAGGCACCAATTCTTGTTCTAGTCCCAACAAAGAACGGTCTGCTAATGGCCACTTGAGAGCCTCTCCTAGAGTCCCAAGCTTAACAGATACTGGGTTTGGAGTCAGAAAATCCAGGGTTCACATCCCAGCTCTGATACTTTCCAGCTGTGCTAACCTGAGAGAGCCTCTTACCTCTCTGGGCCCCAGTTCTCTCATCTGAAAAGTGGAGATGGGACCAGCTGCCTCCTAGGGTTGTTTTGATGACTTACTGAGATGATGTTTAGGAAGCTACATGGCCAGGTGCCTGCACTTAGGAGGCTCCCACTCAATGGTGGCTCTTGTCACATGACACATCATGAGGTGGGCTCCTTTCCCGGAGATCCACTGGAGATCCTTTAAAGGTGAGCGTTATCTATCATCACCCCTTCACAGATGAGGATACAGAGGTTCAGAGGAGTGCTGAGACTTGCCCAAGGCCACAGAGGTTGGAAGGAATCTTCTGAAACAAGCTCAGAGGGGGTAAGTGATCAGCCTAGGGCACACAGCTTAAACCTACTGTCTGTTAAGACAATAAACTAAATACAAAAAAACAAACTGCCCTTTATGGGATGTTTACTGTTTGTGAGGCACCCTGTTAAGCCTCTTGAACAGCAGCAGCAGCAGCAGCAACCACAAATATTCTGCTGTTTATTGAGTGCTCACTCAGTGACAGGCAGCTTGACGCTTTGCATAGTCTTCTCAGTTAATTCTCCGAATAACCCTATGACGTGGGTCTCTTGAGCCAATTTCACAGCGGAGAAAACTACGCAGCAGGCCTGGCACCCTGTCAGCCCAGCTCCCGGGAGGCTGCGGGAGGGATAGGTTGCGCGCAAGGAGTTTAGCGATAGGCAGTGCTGCGGCTCCGTGCGAGGAGCGCACAGGGCTGAGGATGCTGGCGGCGGCGGTGGCAGGGCTGGTGGTGCCGGGAGCTCGGACCGGACACGTGAAGTCCGGGGAAGCGAGCGAGGCAGCAAGGGAGGCAACGAGTGAGCGAGAGGTAAGGCGGCTGCAGCCCGCGCCCGGCACGCATTGGACTCGGAGAAATACCCCAGGGCTGGCTGGAGATCGCTTGGTGTCGAGAAAGGAAATCCAGACTCCGCTTTCCTTGATGCCCCTGCAGCAGCCGGCAGCTAGGAAGGCGCCACGGAGCGGGCGCGCCAGGAGGGACGCGGGAATCGCAGAGACCCCGGCGCCTGCTGGGTCCGCAGGCAGAGTTTGCACGTGGCCGAGACCCCTCAGGTAAGGGCTGAGGGGCCTGGACCTGGTGAGAGGGCTCCATGAGGAGCGGGGCGCTGCTGCTGCGAAAGGGTTTCGGTTCCAGCTGCTCCTCCGCAGGCTGGGGGGTCAGCGCCCGGAGCCAGGTGAGGAAAGAACCGGGTGGTGACAGCACAGCCCTGGGTAAATGACAGACTTTCTCTCCTCTGGCAGAGAGGGGACATTCCAGCTCATCCAGGCGTCCTTCCTCCAGGCATCCCACTGGGTCCCCAAAGGCAGGCGCTCAAGGGCTTCTCAGTCTGAGCTGGGCCAGGGGGAGGGCAGTGGGTCCCTTTAATTTCGTTCACGACTGGCCCCCTTCCCGGCCAGTTCAGAGTTCCGAGGGAGAAGGAGCTGGTCCTATTTTCAAGCTGACTTTACCTGGTGTTTGTCGTGGTGAGACTCTGTGACTGAGGTTTCCCATCACCTAGCACCGCCATCCAGGGCTGCACAGGCGATGGGCTTTGTGTAGATGCTGTGTAGGCTTGCTTATGTCCACTCTGTCATGTGTGTGTGTGTGTGTGTGTGTGTAAGGACAGGGAGAAAGAACTGGGGGCAGGGGACACAGCCAGATCGCCTCCATCCAAGCCCTTCTAGCAGCCCCACGTGTCATCACAGGAGCCGACTCACCCTGGCAGAGACTCCAGGAGAGGTGGAGATCACCTCCCATTCCTTGCAGAACCTTAGATGAGCACGAGATTTGGGGGAAGTTTCCTGGCTGCTCCATGAGACCATTCGGAGTGGAGCCTAGGGAGGTACAGACTGTCTGCAGAAAGGGCTTGGATGCACAGCTGGGTTGGGGCTCTTGGCATTCTCATCCCCAGCTATGAGAATGTGGGGTCCCCCTCACTCCAGGCCCCTGGAAGCTCTGCCAAGCCCAGCACACAGCCCATGGGTTTGGTCTGATTATTTTTCCTCCTAATGAAAAGCATGCTCCAAAAGAGACCAGCTGGTCTCGGAGGGTGATGTTGGAGCCACCCTTGTGGTCACAGCCTAGATGGTGCTGTGCTTCCTGGCTGGGGTTCCAGTCTGGGCTGGGTCGTCTCCATGGACTGGCTGGTCAGTGAGGCGGCGTGGAGGTGCATCTGGCCATGACCTGAAGGCGTACATATCCCTGGCCCTGTGACCACCTGCGTGGGCTGTGTCGGCCTCTGCGGACAGCACTGCTGCGGTTCCTGGATAGCACTTGGAGCACGAGGTGGGGTCTGAGGACCTCCTGCCCTCACCTGGGATTCTGACCTGGGGCCGGGCTGGGAGCTGCTTCCCTCTGCTGCCAGACCGGGCATTCTTCCGGTGTCAGAGGCCAGGGCTCGCTGTCCGGGGGAAACCCCGTCTCTGGGTCAGGAGGTTGAGCTTCAAGTCTGCCCTCGATTTGCAGTGTGACCTGGGGCAAATCGCTAGACCTGTCTGGGCCCCAGTTGCTGCTTCTGTAAAATAAAGAGATTTCATGTTTCCTTGAGCTCGCAGTTCAATCTATGGCCCCGAGCGATTGTTACAGATGAGACTTCCAAAATCCCAGGAGGTGATGTAATTTAGTGTTTAAGAGACCCAGGACTCAGAGGCACCTGAGTTTGACTGGTCACTTCACCCTCCACACCTGGTCCCTCCACTGTAAGGTGGGGAGTTCATGGTTCCCACTTCAGAAGGCCGTTGGGGGACTAACTGAGACGGGGCAGGGAAAGCGCTCAGTGTGTCTAGTGAAGCCTGGAGCTCCGCAGACGCAGCAGCAGGGCTACCTGTTTCCGGGTCTTGTGGGTGGGCATCCGGGTGCTGTTTGCCCCAAGGAGGCTGGCCCTGTCCCACCTGAGCACCAGGGGATCCTTGCCAGGGGCGGGGGGGGGGCCCGGGCCTTGTTCTCTCCAATCACCTGACACCTGCAGTCCCCGCCCCTCACTGCTTCCTCATGCAAGTGCTGCTGGACCAGCAGCTCCTAGTGGGGAGCCCAAGGCACTCTGGGAGGACTGGAGGCATCCAGCTGCTGCATCACCATGACAAGGGGAGGTGGAGGGGAGCGGTCTCCATGGTATCAGCTTTGCAGCTGTGTAGGGACCCAGGACAGAGAAGTTCAGTACGTCTGGGTGTCAGGCACTCAGTCTGCTGAGGCTGTCTGAGCAGGTGAGGCTGCTGTTCCCTGCAGGAACAGCCACTCTGGGGAAAGTGCCGTGCATGTCGGGGGGAGGTGCTGGGCAGATGCTGAGATTGTGGGGGAAGGTAGTAGATTGGTCAGTCTTATTTCTTTCTGAGTTGTTCTGAGGCTTGGGACATCTATGTCCCTCCCCAAACTAGGGTTCCCAGGGTCCCTGATGAATCTTTGATGGGGAAGTCAGACCTCCTCTCAGCTGACAAGGAGTGAGTTAATGGACATGCAGTAGGGCCTGGGGCAGGAGCAATTCCGCCATGTGCTAGCTCAATCTGTGGGCTTCACTTTTAGGACCCATAAAGTGAGCAGTTCGCTTTCCTGGTGGAGGAGGATGTGTGTGTCTGTGTAGACAAGTACATGCATGTGTGCATTTGTGTGCTTTCTCATGCAGGTCTCTGCACCTGTGTTCATGTGAGTGTGACACATAAATACCTACCGTGTGTGTGCACACAGGTGAGAATAGTGTCAATATGGGTGTGTACTTGTGAGGTTGCATGTCCATAGATTTATGAGAGTATGTGTGCGTGCCTGTGTGAGTCAGTGTGAGTGTGGGTGTTCAAATGAGCTTGTGAGTATTAAGCAGTTGTGTGTATGTGGGTTGGATGTGTGCCTGTGACTGACAGGGGCATGGCTGCACTGATGCACTGGTGTGCTGGGAGGGTCTGTGCTGTGATGCCTGTGTTTGAGAAGCCGTGCAGGTCTGCCTGGGTGCCTGCGCTGGTAGCTGTGTGTTCTGTTTTCACATGCCTATGTGGGTGTCTGTGAGTGCCTGCATGTGTGTGAGTGTACACGTGTGTGCAATAATATCAGTGTGAACTTATGGTCTGTGCTTACAGGCATATCTCTTGGTTTTCATGTACCTTTGTGTGTGTCTCTATGTGCATGTGTATATAGCAGGGCACACTTGCTTGTCTCTGTGTGTGTGTGTGCACCTCTCTGTCGTGGTGTAATTTCTGTGAATGTCTCTGCATACATATGTGAGTTCTGAGCATGTGTACCTATGACAGTTATAGGGTAAGTTTGATTGCATCTGTGTGTATGTGTGTTTCTGTAGGTGTGTAACTGCACATATTACAGTGTGAACTTTTTGTGCATCTCTGTGTACACGTTTATGAGTGTGTCTGCCTGTGTGTAGTGTTGCGCACTTGATTGTATCTCTATGTGCATGTATGTTTCTGGTGTGTTGGTTGCAGTGCACATTTGAGTTTGTTTCAGTGTGCCTGTGTCTCTGATTGTGTGTTTCTGGATGTTGCAGTGTAACTTGTGTGCGTGTCTCCTGTGGATGAGTGAGTTTCTGAAGGTGTGCACTGGGGTGTTGCATTGCATCTTCTTGCATGTCTCTGGGCGTACGATGTGTGTGTCTGAGTGCGTTTGCCTGGCTGTGGGGAGGTGTAACTTTTGTGTGTGTCT
This sequence comes from Ceratotherium simum simum, assembly GCF_057802395.1. NCBI lineage: Eukaryota > Metazoa > Chordata > Mammalia > Perissodactyla > Rhinocerotidae > Ceratotherium > Ceratotherium simum. The sequence goes on from NC_141925.1 coordinate 87,639, forward strand.
CATGTATACTATGTGTGCGATTCTGTGTGTGCATCTCTGCAGGTGTGTCTGAGTGTCCATAGGGATGTAAAGGTGTGTGTGTAGGGGGGTGTAAACACAACTGAGAGCCTCCAAACAGAAAATATCTCTGAACATTTAAAACTCCCCTTCCGTCTGCTCTTCAGGTCTGACCTGTGCTCGTGCTGTGCGCCTTCCCACTGTTGACCCAACGATCGGTGCCAGCTCTGAGCAGGGTGCTGGGAGGGTGCATGTTCATTTTCCCAAGTGCCTTTGCTCTGAAGCCTGTGTAGTCCCCTCCCCCGGCTCCCTCGGCCCCACAACAGCCCACGTCTCTCTCCCCAGAAGCCTGCACATAGGACAGCTGCTGAACAAACTCACAGAGACTAAGAGCTGGGGGCTGCTCTCCGCTCACCTAAGGCACCACCGTCTCTGCTTCTAGGATCCTAGTGTGGACGAGACAGAGTGGGGATCTGGTCATCCTTCTCATTTTCCAGAAGGTGAGTGGAGTGTTTACCAGGCTCTTTGACATCATGGGACAATATTAACTCCAACAGCTGTAACTTGTTGAGCACTCTGTATTCCAGGCTCTTTTCATGGATTAGCTCCTTAAACCCCAAAGGCCCCATCCTACACACGAGGAAATTGAGTCTCAGAGAGATGATGTGACTCGCCCAGAGCCACACAGCACAGAAGTGGACAAGCTGTGATTTGAACCTAGCTTCCTGGATTCTAAATGTCAGAGACGTGACCGCCACACTGTCCCACTGCCCAAGGCAGGTGCTAATCACTGAGCTCCTACTGTGTGCTGCGCCCTGGGAGAGGCTGGGAGATACACAGAGGATAAGACAGACCATTCTTTGGTGGTTTGTCGTGTGTCCTCTCCCCTGGGAACCTGAGGATAGAGCCACGTGTCCCCAGCATCCAGCACAGAGCTTGGAACAGTAGGGCCTCCGTGAACGTTGGCTGAAGAAATGAATGAACTGCTGCAGGTTATAGGAGAGTGAGCTCTTCAGTCTTCTGATTTTTCAGTCCATAAAAGTGAAGAGGACAGAGGATGTCCTGTGACCTCACATTTGTCCCAGCAAGGCATCCATCAAGGGTCTGCATCTTTGGGTCTGTGGCTCACCCACACTGGGCCATCCAGGGATCTCGTGTGGTTCTGCAGGGCTGCAGTTCTGTGGATTGGTGGCTGAGGGGTCGTCTTTTCCAGGGCATCTGCTTGGGGATGTGCTTCTTCATGTGCACATTCTTCTTAGTTTCTCTGGGGTGTTTCCCTTGACGCTGTGTCCCAGCACCTGGAACCCCGCCTGGTGGAGGCTCCGCACAGAGACCGACCGGACCCTGACCCAGGCCTGGGCTCTTGCCGGGTGGATGTCCTTGCACAGCCACAGCCCTTCTTTAAGCCTCAGCGTCCTCATCAGCTCAGTGGGGACAATAATTTATCCACTTCAGAGGATCAGGAGGATTTCACAAGTTAACACCTAACAGCACAGAGCCTGGCCCAGGAAAAGGTGTTCAGTAACGCACAGGTACTGTTATTATTTCCACCACCAATGCTATGATTATTAACATATCTCACAAAGCACATTAAAGCGACACATAGAAAGAAATAACTAACCAAGCTGGGAAATCAGGAAAAGCTTCTGGGGAAAGGTGATGTTGGAAGGGGATCTTTAAACACATGACATGAGGGGCCGGTCCAGTGGCTCAAGCGGTTAGGTGCGTGGGCTCTGCTGCAGCGGCCCGGGGTTCGCCGGTTCGGATCCCGGGTGTGCGCTGACGCACCGCTTGTCAAGCCATGCTGTGGCGGCGTCCCATATAAAGTGGAGGAAGATGGGCACGGATGTTAGCCCAGGGCCAGTATTCCTCAGCAAAAAAGAGGAGGATTGGCAGATGTTAGCACAGGGCTGAGCTCCTCACAAAAACAAAAAAAAAACACATGAGTACTAAAAATTCTCTGCAGAAAAATCACAACATAGAGATCAGCCTGAAGGAGAAAAATTCAGGAGACAGAAGCCACAAGGTGTTTTAAACAGGGCAGGTTTACTCTAAAGCATGAGCCAGCTCTGGTGGGAGAGCAACTCCCAGATGGAAGCACTCTAAAGGGTGCCTGGGCTTGGGGGGGACACAGGAGGGAAGCACTTGTAGGAGACCCTCCCGAAGGACAGGCTTCAGCCCTCCCAGGAGACGGTATGTCGCCCCCTGGCTGAGGATCCCACATCTGGGCCAGAGAAGTTTTCATGCCAGATCCAGGACTCCATGCAGCTGAGGGAATGAACACCAGGAGCAAGCCGACCTCAGAGGACCAACCCTCAGGTGTCTCGGGGAGCCCTGTGTCCTGTGCACTTGTCTGTCACCCGCGAGCCTTCCTGATTCCTCAGCCCTCTAAAACCAGACGATCGAAAGTGCCTCTTCTTGCCTCCTCCTCATCTCGCCTTCTTTTTCTCTCAGAATAAAATAAGGAAAAAAATAAAAGACTTTTCTTTGAAGCCACTCTCTGTTTTGCCTTTGGTTCACATGCGATCTCAAGTCAAAACTCTCTGTTACAGAGGGATCCATTAGAAACTTTAATTTGGAGTTTTTGAAATTTGGATACAGCTTGAAACATGTTTGGTAAATAATGAGTGGAACTTACATTGTTTAAGGGTACATACAGATTTTGGGGCTGGCGCCGTGGCTTAGCGGTTAAGTGTGCGCGCTCCACTACTGGCGGCCCGGGTTCGGATCCCTGGCGCGCACCAACGCACTGCTTCTCCGGCCACGCTGAGGCCACGTCCCACATACAGCAACTAGAAGGATGTGCAGCTATGACATACAACTATCTACTGGGGCTTTGGAGGGGGGGAAAGGAGGAGGATTGGCAATAGATGTTAGCTCAGGGCTGATCTTCCTCACAAAAAAAAAAAAGGGTACAGATTTTAAATCATCCTGAAGCTAGTGAAAGGAGAAAATAAAGATCAGATATTTATGAAAGAGGAAAATAAAATGAAGCACTTCAACAAAACTAATAGCATGGATAAATCTCTATCAAGAATATCAAGAGATGGGGCCGGCCCCGTGGCTTAGCGGTTAAGTGCGCGCGCTCCGCTGCTGGCAGCCCAGGTTCGGATCCCGGGCACGCACCGATGCACTGTTTCTCCGGCCATGCTGAGGCTGCGTCCCACGTACAGCAACTGGAAGGATGTGCAGCTATGACGTACAACTATCTACTGGGGCTTTGGGGGAAAAAAATAAATAAAATTATTAAAAAAAAGAATATCAAGAGAAAAAAGGCATAAATTAGGTTAGGGAAAAAAGGAACACTAATTAGATATAGATATACTTAAAAATTATTTTATTTTATTATAAATAACTTTACGCCAGTGAACTTGGAAAGATAGATGAGATGGTTAATTTCTCCTAATATACAAAATACTAAAATTGATGCAGACAGAGGAGTCCCCTCCACATGGGGCACTGAAGGTGCTGAGGAGGCGGACACGGTCTGGGTGATACTGTAACTGAACATAAATTTACACATTACAAAACACTCTTTTCAGTGTCTTTATATAATACAATACATAACACTTTCTTAATATTATATCTAAATAGATCATGGGATTTTTCTGGCTCACTTTAATGCAAATTCATTTATTATATCATGAAAATGTATACTTATAGCAACTTTTTTTGTGTGTGTGTGAGGAAGATCAGCCCTGAGCTAACATCCATGCCAATACCCCTCTTTTTGCTGAGGAAGACTGGCCCTGGGCTAACATCGGTGCCCATCTTCCTCCACTTTATATGGGATGCCGCCACAGCATGGCCAGACAGGTGGTCCATCGGTGCGTGTCCGGGATTCGAACCCAGGCTGCCAGCAGCGGAGCACGCACACTTAACTGCTATGCCACGGGGTCAGCCCCTCTTTTAGCAACTTTTTTTTTTAATAATTTTATTTATTTATTTATTTTTTCCCCCAAAGCCCCAGTAGATAGTTGTATGTCGTAGCTGCACATCCTTCTAGTTGCTGTTTTGTGGGACGCGGCCTCAGCATGGCCGGAGAAGCGGTGCGTCGGTGCACGCCCAGGATCCAAACCTGGGCCGCCAGCAGTGGAGCACGCACTTAACTGCTTGTGTCACTGGCCCGGCCCCTTATGTTTCCTTTTAATCAGAGTTACTCTGTATCACTAACTCATAATAAATCCACAAAAGATCAATGTTTACACTATTCTCTGAGGAACTCATGCTGTTTTATTAAGTTCTCATTGTGTTAGGAGCATTATTCTGTAAATCACAAAAGAAGTTAAGCTGCTTGGAATGTAAAGTGTCTACAGATATCTGAGATCAAACAACATACTGTTGTTACCAGTGACCTTTGCTCAGACAACGTGATAGATTAAAAATAGGCCCTGGCCTGGGTGTTCAAAAATTCAAGTTTGACTCCGACCTTAACTTTCTTAGTCCTGGCTCATATTCGTATATACAGGGCATTCAGACAGACTCTCACTCACATTCAGTACAGAACACTCTGTCTGAAACTAGCCTCTAAGTAGCTGTTTAGGACCATGTTTGTATATGCGTTTCAAACTTGTTACTACAGCTGTGCCAGCATTTCTGTAATATCCATTCAATGAAATAACACTGTGGACAAACACTCTTGCTTCTACCTCATTAGGAACATCTTCATATCACACTTTCAGAACATTGCAATATGGGCCCTTCAAACAGACTTTCACTCAAATTCATTAAAGGAGACTATGTCTGTACCCAAGTTATAAGTAGCTGTTTAGGAACATCTTTGTGTGTGAGTTTCAGACTTTTCCCTACAGCTGTGACTGAATATCTGTCACATCCATTCCAGGAATTAACGCTGTGGACACACACTCTTGTTCTTGTTCTTAAGGATCATCTCACGTCACACTTTGGGAACACTGCAGTACAGGGCCTTAAGAAAGACTCTCACTCACATTCATTAAAGAACGCTCTGTCTGAACCCAGCTTGTGAGTAGCTGTTTGAGAATATTGTTTATATGAGTTCCAAACTTTTCACTACACCTGTGATATCCTACCTACAACATCCATTCCAGGAAAAAAAATTGTGGACAAAACCTCGTGCTTCTACCTCTGAAGGATCATCTTCATGGAACAGTTGTAGAACACTGCAGTTACAGGGACTTCAGACAGACTCTCACTCACATTCATTTAAGAACACTCTCTCTGAACCCGTCTAGTAAGTAGCTGTTTAGGACCATCTTTGTATATGATTTCCAAATTTTCACTACAGCTCTGATAGACTATGTATAACTTTCGTTCCAGGAAACAACATTGTGGACAAACACTCTTGCTTCTAGCTCTTAACAATCATCTTCATATTATCCTTATGGAACATAGCAGTACATGGCCTTCAGAAAAACTCTCACATTCATTAAAGAATGCTCTATCTGAACCCAGCTTGTGAGTAGCTGTTTAGGAACATCCTTTTATATGAGTTCCAAATTTTCGCTACAGCTGGGATAGACTATCTATAACATTCATTCCAGGAAAAAACACTGTGTACAAGCACTCTTACTAAACAGCTTCCTAAATTTTCCTAATGAACATTGTGTATGAGATTCCAACTTTTCACTATATTCTACTACACTCCTACACTACCCTAACCCTAACCCTAATTCCTACACTACCCTAACCCTAACACCAATCCTAACACTAAAACTAACCCTACTCCTACCCCAAATCCAAGCCCAACACCAACCCCAACCCTAACCCTACCTTGACACTAACCCTAACCCTAACTGTAGACCTGCACTAACGCTACACTAGTCCTAACCCTAACCCTAATAACCCTCACCCATAATCCCTAAACCTAACCCGGACCCCTGACTCTATGCATAACCTGAACCCGAACCCTGATCATAACCCTAACCCTAAACCTAACCCTATCCCCAATCCGAACCCTATCCCCGTATCCTTCCCCTCAATTCTAACCCTAACCCTAACCCTGACCGTAATCCTATCGCCCTTCCCCTTACCCCTACCCCTAATCCTTCCCCCATCCCTACACCTACACCTACCACTTCAGCTGATCCTACCCCTGACCCAACCCAGAACCCTGCCCCAGACGCTGACACTGAACCTGAACCTGAACCTGACCCTACCCCTACCCCTAACCCTCTAACCCTAACCCTAACCCTCACCCTAGTCCTACCCTTGCACTAACCCTAACCCTAAACCTAACTCTAACCCCTACCCCTCACCCTCATCCTAACCCTATCCCTATGTCTATCCCTATCCCTGACCCAGACCCTCACCCTCACCCAGACCCTGACACTGACACTAACTCCTAACCCTAACCCTTCACTCTCTCTTCATCCCCTTCCCCTCTGGTAACCACCAATCTGTTCTCCTTATCTATGTGTTTATCTTCCACATATGAGTAAGATCATATGGTATTTGTCTTTCTCTGTCTGACATTTCATTTAACATAATACCCTCAAGATCCATCCATGTTATTGCAAATGGCACCCTAACCCTAACTCTACGCCTGACCCTAACCCCTAACCCTATCCCTAAACCCTAAACCCTAACCCTAACCATAAATTCTAATAGAGCACGAGCTTCAAGCCCTGAGTCCCAAGCCGCACCCTGACTCTGACCCTATAATCTTTACCCTCTAACAATGACCCTCTAATTCTAAACTCTAAACCCCAAAACCAAAACCCCTCAACCAAAACCCTAACCCCTAACACTCTCACCTTCTCACCCTCTCACCGTCTCTCCCTCTCACCCTCACCCTTCATCCTAACCCTCACATTGACCTTTACCCTAATCACTGACCCTGGCCCTTATCCCTAAACTCTAACCCTCAACTCAAAGCAAAGGACTACTATTCGGCCATAGAAGGGAATGAACCATCAATCCATATAATGACAGGGATGAATCTGAAATGTATATTGCTAAGTGAAAGAATCCAGTCTGAAGAGGCTACACACTGTATGATCCCGTTGTTATGGCATGCTAGTGATAAGAAATTTTCACATCTTGAGGTCTATGGGGTAGCTATTCTGAGTTAAACCTGATTCAGCCTGAAGTAAAAGAAGCCTGACTTCTGGCCTGTCAAACACACACTGTACATCTGCTTAACCATTAAAGTGAAAATGCATCAAACATTATCGCAAAGTAGAGGAAGCACTCTTCAGAGACAAAAATGCATACTTCCTCCAACAATGTGGGTATCGATAACACTGTATCAGTACTACTGAAGGTAAATTCCCTTTCCTGACATCGGGATCATGTGCACCTGCTAATTTGCAACTGAACACCTCTTTGAAACATTGATGAATATGTATCCTGGGCGTGTTTGATGTATGTTCTTTGTTCTAAAAAGGTATAAAACTATGCTGAAAACCATGCTTCTCTGGAATGCTCTCTTCCTTTGTGGAGACTGCCTCCCGGGTTATAATCCTCACCCTGGCTCAAGTAAAACTCACCTTGTCTCTCCTATCTGTAGAATGGTGATTGGTTATTTATGTCAACACTGGAAAAGGCAAAAACTGCAGAGATGGTAAACAGGTCATGGGGTGCAGGGTTTGAAGTATTCCATATGATACTTTAGTGATGGAGAACTGCCACTATGCATTTGTCAAAACCCATATATTTTTACAGTCTAAAGAGTAAATCATAATCTATTCAAATTAAGTTATTTAGGATGTGGGAGTGTCACAGGATAGAATACAGAATGTGACAAAGAATCTAACTATATTAGAAATGTATGAAAAAAACTCACTGTAGGTGGTAGGGCAAAAAGTGATGATCTAAGGAACTGGAAATGAATGGAATCTGTAGACTAAAGGCAGAATGTACCGTACATAAACAGTAGACTCTACCGTATATAGTTCTTTCCCCTGGGGGTAGCAGCTAACAGTTCTGAAAGTGCTATATCTGTAATCTGGAATGGAGCAGTGAATCACATGAATGACGGATGGTAGGAGCCAGGTCCCTCACTGTGGGAGATGACAGATGAGCAAGGGGAGAAGGTAGCAGTACCCATGTGATGATGGAGCAGGTTGGAGACGTCAGCATAAACTCATCTTTAGCTAAATATGGATGCAGACAGTTCCACATAAAAATCTTTACGAGGTGTGTGTACACAGGTTGGAATCCATGCATATACTTCCTTGCGTTGTCTGCCGAGCACATTTAGTTCCCACGTGTAAGTTTTTTGTGTTTTTTTTTTTGAGGAAGATTGGCCCTGAGATAAGATCTGTTGCCAATCCTCCTGTTTTGCTCCCCAAAGCCCCAGTGCATAGCCGTACATCCTAGTTGTACATATGTCCTAGTTGGACGTCCCTCCAGCTCCTCCATGTGGGATGCTGCCCCAGCACAGCGGATGAGCAGTGCGCATGTCCATGTCCGGTATCCGAACCTGCAAACCCCGGGTCACCGAAGTGGAGCGCTGGAACCCAGCCGCTACACCACTGGGCCAGCGCCCCACACGTCAGTTTTAATACCATTCTCTAATAAAAGGAACCAGGGATCTTTGAAGAAATGGCTGATACTGGGACTGAGACATTATTTTATGTATCATTACAAATATGCTGCCAATTAAACTTTCTCAACAAAAGAAAAAAAAATTATTGATTTATTTACTTCCATTAAAGCCAGAAAAAGAATTTAATAAATTCTGGTTTGGGTATAAATAATATATTTAAACTTAATGTTGCGATTTTTTTGGGGGGGTGGCGGGGGAAGATTAGCTCTGAGCTGACATCCGTTGCCAATCCTCCTGTTTCTGTGGAGGAAGACTGGCCCTGGACTAACATCCGTCCCCATCTTCCTCTACCTTATATGGGACACGGCCACAGCATGGCTTGACAGGTGGTGCGTCAGTGCGTGCCTAGGATCCGAACCTGCGAACCCCGGGCCCCAGAAGCGGAGCGGGCTCACTTAACTGCTACACCACCCGCCAGGCCCCTAATGTTGTGATTTTTAATACGCCTACTTTTCAGGCCAGCCCCATGGCTTAGCGGTTAAGCGCCCGCACTCCGCTACTGGCAGCCCAGGCCCGGAGCCCGGCCGGCACGGAGGCACCGCTTCTCCGGCCATGCTGAGGCCGCGTCCCACATACAGCAACTAGAAGGATGTGCAGGGCCGGCCTGGTGGCTTGGCGGTTAAGTGCACGCGCTCCGCTGCTGGCGGCCCGGGGTTCGGATCCCGGGCGTGCACTGACGCACCGCTTCTCCGGCCATGCTGGGGCCGTGTCCCACATACAGCAACTAGAAGGATGTGCAGCTATGACATACAACTATCCGCTGGGGCTTTGGGGAAAAAAATAAATAAATAAAATCTTTAAAAAAAAAAAAAAAGGATGTGCAGCTATGACATGAAACTATCTGCTGGGGCTTTGGGGGAAAAAATAAATAAATAAAATCTTTAAAAAAAAAAAAAAGAAGGATGTGCAGCTATGACATGAAACTATCTGCTGGGGCTTTGGGGGGAAAAATAAATAAATAAAATTATTTAAAAAAATACACCTCTTCAATGCGTCAGTATATTTTTCAACTGTGTTACCATTGTAACGTGAAAGGACCATCACAACCCTCACGAGAGCAAGGACACGGGGCGGCTGGCCCTGGTGGCGGGTGGGACTGGCCGGTCCCCAGGTGCACCTGCGGCCCGCGATGGGCTCAGGGTTTCTCCTTTCTCTCTGCGAGACTTCTCCCGGGGCACGACCCGCATCTGGAAGCACACGGGGTGCGAAGCCTTCGTGCAGGGATGCTTCTGAAAAATAGGTCCCGCTGACCTTCCGCCTGAGGAAGGAAAGATGAACCGCTCGAAAGCCCAGAGAACAGGCTCCGTGCTCGTATGGCACACAGCGTCTCCGGGGAAATCTCCCCGCCGCGCGCTCGGCCGCCAGCGGGAGCCGCGTCCTCGCCCTGTCCTCGCCGCCCCAAACTGTCCCGCAGCTGCGGGCGCACCCTCCGGCCGCTCGCGTCCTCACCGGCACGCGGGCCGAGTCCGCACGGGACACGCATGCGCTCCCGGCTGGCCAGCGCGGCTGACCAGTTCGTCCCCTCAGGGCGGGTCCGGGGACTCTGTGAAATTCAGTGTTATGATTATCCAGGGCCATAATTTGGAAATTCCAACTGAAACGGAGCCTACCATTCCTGTGCCTTGATGGGAAAATACAGAGATAACAAAAAGCAACGTAGAAAATCCTTATACAAAATCAGTCTATTTATGTTCTGAACGACTGTGTTCCCCTAAAATTCACATGTTGGAATCCTAACGGCCAACATGACAGTGTTAGAAGGTGGGCCTTTGGGAGTGATGAAGTCATGAGGGGGGACTCCTCATGAACGGGACTGGTCACCTTATGAGAGACACCTCAGCCCCATCCCTTCATGTGAGGATCTGACGAGAAGCTGGCCACCAAAAAGGGAGCCTTCCCCTACCGTCCTGGCACCCTGATCTCTGACTTCCAGCCTCCAGAACTGGGAGAAATAAATTTCTATCACGTATAAGCCACGCATCTGTGGTCTTTTGTTATAGCAGCCCGGGTGGACTCCTACCACAGGAACATATAGGACAAATCGGCATTTGAAATGAAAAAAACACTTACAGCAGCACCACAAAAATTAAAGTCCTTAAGTATAAGTCTAACAAAATATATACAAATATGCATTCAGGAAACATTGAACAGTTGAGAGAAATAAAACAAAATATAAACAAATGCAGAGAGATTCCTTGTTCAGGAGCAGTGCACTCAGTATTGTTAAGATGATAGCTCTTTCTAACTTGATCCAGAGATTCAGTGGAATCCCAGTCAAACTCCCATCAAGTACATTGACAAAGAGTTTCTGAACCTACACTAGACAACCCAAGACTAAAGAACAAGTTAAGGAGCTCACATGTCCAGACCAAACACTCACCTTACAGCTGCAGTCGTGAGGAGAGTGTGATATTGGTGAAGGAATAGAGGTGGAACAGAATAGAGAGCACGAAAGTAGACCCCGTAAATGTAGTCAGTCGATTTGTCAAAGGGACAAAGGCAACTCAACAGAGAAAGGAAAGTCTGTTCCACAAATGGCGATGGAACAATTAGAAATCATATGGAAAAAAATGAATGTGGAAACAAACTTCACAACTGACACAAAAATTCAGCCAAAATATTCCAGAGACATAATTTTTCAAATGCAAAAATGTCAAAATTATAGAAGAAAATCAACATGATCTTGGGTCCGGGGATGAGTTTTCTGTTGTTGTTTTTTTTTGGTGAGCAAGATTGGCCCTGAGCTAACATCCGTTGCCAATCTTCCTCTATTGTGTATACGGGATGCTGCCACAGCATGGCTTAATAAGCGGTGCGTATGTCCATGCCTGGGATTCAAACCTGGGAACCCCAGGCCAGTGAAGCAGAGCATGAGAACTTAACCACTACGCCACTGGGCCGGCCCCTGGGGATGACTTTTTTTTGAATTGATGTCATAATAGTTTACAACATTGTGAACTTTTAGTTGTACATTATTGTTTGTCAGTCAGCATATAAATGTGTCCCTTCACCCCTTGTGCCCGCCCCCAAGCCCCTTCCCCCTGGTAACCACCGAACTGTTCTTTCTGTCTGTGTGTTGGTTAATCTTCCACATATGAGTGAAATCATGCGGTGTTTGTCTTTCTCTGTCTGGCTGGCTTATTTCGCTTAACATAATACCCTCCAGGTCCATCCATGTTGTTGCAAATGGGACGATTTTGTCTTTTTTATGGCTGGGTAGTATTCCATTGTATATATATATATACCACATCTTCTTTATCTACTCATCAGTTGAGAGACACTTGGGTTGCTTCCACTTCTTGGCTATAGTGAATAATGCTGTGATGAATATAGGGGTGCATAAGCCTCTTTGGATTGTTGATTTCAGGTTCTTTGGGTAGATACCCAGTAGTGGGGTAGCTGTGTCATAGGGTATTTCTATTTTTAATCTTTTGAGGAATCTCCATGCTGTTTTCCGTAGAGGCTGCACCCGTTTGCATTCCCACCAGCAGTGAAGGAGGGTTCCTGTTTCTCCACACCCTCTCCAACACTTGTTATTTTTTGTCTTGGTGATTATCGCCATTCTAACACGTGTAAGAAGATATGTTAATGTAGTTTTCATCTGCGTTTCCCTGATGATTAGTGATGTTAAACTTCTTTTCATGTGCCTGTTGGCCATCTGTATATCTTTCTTGGAAAAATGTCTGTTCATATCCTCTGCCCATTTTTTGATTGGGTTGTTTGTTTTTTTGTTGTTCAGTTGTGTGAGTTCTTTATGTATTATTGAGATTAACCCCCTGTCAGATATGTGATTTGCAAATTCTTTCTCCCAGCTGGTGGGTTGTCTTTTCATTTTGATTCTGGTTTCATTTGCCTTGCAGAAGCTCTTTAGTCTGATGAAATCCCACTTGTTTGTTTTTTCTTTTGTTTCCCTTGTCCGAATAGATATGGAATTCAAAAAGATCCCTCTATGACCAATGTCAAAGAGTGTAGTGCCTATATTTTCTTCCAGGAGTTTTATAGTTTCAGGTCTTACCTTCAAGTCTTTGATCCATTTTGAGTTAATTTTTGTGTATAGTGAAAGAAGATGGTCTACTTTCATTCTTTTGCATGTGGCTGTCTAGTTTTCCCAGCACCATTTATTGAAGAGACTTTCCTTTCTCCATTGTATGTTCTTAGCTCCTTTGTCGAAGATTAGCTGCCGGTAGATGTGAGGTTTTATTTCTGGGCTTTCAATTCTGTTCCATTGATCTGTGTGTCTGTTTTTGTACCAGTACCACGCTGTTTTAATTATTGTAGCTTTGTAGTATATTTTGAAGTCAGGAATTGTCATGCCTCCAGCTTTATTCTTTGTTCTCAGGATTGCTTTAGCTAGTCAGGATCTTTTGTTGCCCTATATGAATTTTAGGATTCTTTGTTCTATTTCCATGAAGAATGTCATTGGGATTCTGATTGGTATTGTATTGAATCTGTAGATTGCTTTAGGTAGTATGGACATTTTAACTATGTTTATTCTTCTGATCCATGTGCATGGCATGTCTTTCCATTTCTTTATGTCATCATCAATTTCTTTCAATAATGTCTTATAGTTTTTATTGTATAGGTCTTTCACCTCCTTGGTTAAATTTATTCCTAGATATTTTATTCTTTTTGTTGCGATTGTAAATGGGATTATCTTTTTGAGTTCTCTATTAGTTCATTATTAGCATACAGAAATGCAACTGATTTTTGTAAGTTGATTTTGTACGCTGCAACTTTGCTGAAGTTGTTGATTATTTCTAATAGTTTTCTAATGGATTCTTTAGGGTTTTCTATATATAAAATCATGTCGTGGGGCCAGACCCATGGCGTAGCGGTTAGGTGTACGTGCTCCGCTGCTGGTGGCCCAGGTTCAGATCCCAGGCACTCACTGATGCACTGCTTGTCAGGCCTTGCTGTGGCAGCATCCCATATGAAGTGGAAGAAGATGGGCACGGATGTTGGCCCAGGGCCAGTCTTCCTCAGCAAAAAGAGGAGGATTGGCATGGTTGTTAGCTCAGGGCTGATCTTCAAAAAAAATTTTTTTTAATAAATAAATAAAATCACGTCATCTGCAAACAGCAAGAGTTTCACTTCTTTTTTTTTTTTTTTAAAGCTTATAGATTTTTTTTTTTAAGATTTTATTTATTTATTTTCCCCCCAAAGCCCCAGTAGATAGTTTTATGTCATAGTTGCACATCCTTCTAGTTGCTGTATGTGGGACGTGGCCTCAGCATGCCCGGAGAAGCGGTGCGTCGGTGCGCGCCCGGGATCCGAACCCGGGCCGCCAGCCCCAGAGCGCATGCACTTAACCGCTAAGCCACAGGGCCGGCCCTAGAGTTTCACTTCTTTGTTGCCTATTTGGATTCCTTTTATTCCTTTTTCTTGCCTAATTGCTCTGGCCAAAACCTCCAGTACTATGTTGAATAAGAGTGGCAAGAGTGGGCACCCTTGACTTGTTCCTGTTTTCAGAGGGATGGCTTTCAGTTTTTCTGCATTGAGTATGATGTTGGCTTGGGTTTGTCATATATGGCCTGTATTGTGTTGAGGTACTTTCCTTCTACACCCATTTTGTTGAGAGTTTTTATCATAAATGGATGTTGGTTCTTGTCAAATGCCTTCTCTGCATCTATTGAGATGACCATGTGGTTTCTATTCCTCCTTGTGTTAATGTGGTGCATCACATTGATTGATTTGTGGATGCTGAACCATCCCTGTGTCTCTGGTATAAATCCCACACGGTCATGTGTGATCTTTTTAATGTATTGCTGTATTCGGTTTGCCAATATTTTGTTGAGGATTTTTGCATCTGTGTTCATCAGTGATATTGGCCTGTAATTTTCCTTCTTTGTATTGTCCTTGTCTGGCTTTGGTATCAGGGTGATGTTGGCCTCGTAGAATATGTTGGGAAGTGTTCCATCTTTCTCTATTTTTTGGAATAGTTTGAGAAGTATAGGTATTAAATCTTCTTTGAATGTTTGGTAAAATTCACTGGAGAAGCCATCTGGTCCTGGACTTTTATTTTGTGGGAGGTTTTTGATTACTGTTTCAATCTCTTTACTTTGTGATTGGTCTGTTCAGATTCTCTATTTCTTCTTGATTCAGTTTTGGGAGGTTGTATGAGTCTAGGAATTTATCCATTTGTTCTAGATTGTCCAATTTGTTGGCATATAGTTTTTCATATATTCGCTTATAATTTGTATTTCTGTGCTGTCTGTTGTAATTTCTCCTCTTTCATTTCTAATTTTATTTATTTGAGCCTTCTCTCTTTTTTTCTTAGTGAGTCTGGCTAAGGGTTTGTCAATTTTGTTTATCTTCCCAAAGAACCAGCTCTTTGTTTTATTGATCCTTTCTACTCTTTTTTTTATTTCAATTTCATTTATCTCTGCTCTAATTTTTATTATTTCCCTCCTTCTGCTGACTTTGGCTTTTGTTCTTCTTTTTCTGGTTCTGTTAGGCGTAGTTTGAGGTTGCTTATTTGGGCTTCTTGTTTGTTAAGGTGGGCCTGTATTACTATAAGTTTCCCTCTCAGGACCGCTTTTGCTGCATCCCATATGAGTTGGTATGGTGTATTTTCATTTGTCTCCAGATATGATTTGATTTCTCCTTTAATTTCCTCAATGATCCATTGGTGGTTTAGTAGCATGTTGTTGAGTCTCCACAGCTTTGTCACTTTCCCGGTTTTTTTCTTGTAGTTGATTTCTAGCTTCATGGCATTACGGTTGGAAAAGATGCTTGTTATGATTCCAATCTTCTTAAATTTATATAAGCGTGCCTTGTTTCCCAACATATGGTCTATTCTTGAGAATGTTCCATGCGCACTTGAGAAGGATGTGTAATCTCCTGTGTTTGGATGGAGTGCTCTATATATATCTGTTAAGTCCATCTCATCAAGTTTTTCATTTAAGTCCACTATTTCCTTATTGATTTTCTGTCTGGATGATCTGTCCATTGGTGAAAGTGGGGTGTTAAGATTCTCTACTATTATTGTGTTGTTGTTAATATCGCCTTTTAGCTTTGTTAACAGTTGCTTTATGTACTATGTGCTCCTGTGTTGGGTGCATATATATTTATAAGTGATATGTCTTCTTGGTGGAGTGTCCCTTTTATCATGATATATTGTCCCTCTATGTCTCTCATTACCTGTTTTATCTTGAAGTCTACTTTGTCTGATATAAGTATGGCAACACCTGCTTTCTTTTGTTTGCCATTAGCTTGCAGTATTGTCTTCCATCCCTTCACTCTGAGCCTGTGTTTGTCTCTAGAGCTGAGATGTGTTTCCTGGAGTCAGCATATTGTTGGGTCTTGTCTTTTAATCCATCCTGCCACTCTGTGTCTTTTGATTGGAGAATTCAATCCATCTACATTTAGAGTGATTATTGATATATCAGGGCTTACTGTTGCTATTTTATCACTCATTTTCCAGTTCTTTCACATTTGCTTTGTTTCTCATCCTGTGTGTTACAGACTACTGGTAACACACTTGGTAGTTCTGTATGATGGTTTTCTTAGCTTTCTCTTTATTTATTGTATGTGTCTCTGTTCTGTTTATTTGTTTAGTGGTTACCATGAGGTTTGTATAAAAAATCTCGTAGATGAGATAGCCCATTTTCTTTTTTTTCTTTTTTTTTTTTTTGTGAGGAAGATTGGGGCCATGAGCTAACATCTGTTGCCAATCCTCTTGCTTTTGCTAAGGAAGATTCGCCCTGAGCTAACATCTGTGCCCATCTTCCTCTATTTTGTATGTGGGACACCGCCACAGCATGGCTTGATGAGCAGTGCCTCAGTCTGCACCCAGGAATCGAACCTGTGAACCCTGGGCCACCACAGCGGAGTGCATGAACTCAACCACTACACCACCAGGCCGGCCCCATGAGATAGTCCATTTTCTGATGGGCTCTTATTTCCTTAGACCAAGTCGATTCCATCCCTTTCCTCTTCCGCTTCTAAGTTATTACTGTCACAATTTATTCCATCTTGTGTTGTGAGTTTGTGTTTAAAGTGATGAAGTTATTATTTTTGGTGTTTTCCTTCTCTTAATTTTTGATGTTATAATTAAATGTTTGCTAACCTATTCTGATAGAGAGCTGCAATTTTTCTGATTTTGTCTACCTATTTTTCTCCATGCTCAAAGCTTTGTATCCCCTTTCTCTTTTTTTTCCTCAGGCATGAGGGCCTTCTTGAGCATTTCTTGTAGTGGGGGGTCTTGTGGCAATGAACTCCCTTAGCTTTTGTCTACCTGGGGTAGTTACTATTTCTCCATCATATCTGAAGGATATTTTCACTGGATAGAGTATTCTTGGCTGAAAGTTTTTGTCTTTCAGGATTTTGAATATATCATTCCACTCTCTCCTAGCCTGTAGAGATTCTGCCAAGAAACTGGCTGAAAGCCTGATTGGGATTCCTTTGTATGTTTTTTTGTTTGCTTGTTTGTCTTGCTGCCCTTAATATCTTTTCTTTGTCATTGACTTTTGCCAGCTTTACTACTATGTATCTTGGAGAGAGTCTTTTTATGTTGATATATTTAGAAGATCTATTGACTTTATTCATTTGTATTTCCAGCTCCTTCCCCCAGTTTGGGAAGTTCTCAGCTATTATTTCTTTTTTTTTTTTTTTATAATTTTATTTATTTATTTTTCCCCCCAAGCCCCAGTAGATAGTTGTATGTCATAGCTGCACATCCTTCTAGCTGCTATATGTGGGACGCGGCCTCAGCATGGCCGGAGAAGCAGTGCGTTGGTGCACGCCTGGGATCCAAACCCAGGCTGCCAGCAGCGGAGCACGCGCACTTAACTGCTAAGCCACGGGGCCAGCCCTCAGCTATTATTTCTTTGAACAAGCTCTCTGCTCCTTTTTCCCTCTCTTCTCCCTCTGGAATACCTATAATCCTTATGTTGGATTTCCTAATTGAGTCAGATATTTCTCGGAGAATGTTTTCATTTCTTTTTAGTCTTAGTTCTCTCTCCTCCTCCACCTGGAGCATTTCTGCATTCCTATCCTCAATGATGCTAATTCTTTCCTCCGTATTGTCATCTCTGTTAAGATTCCAGATTTTTATCTCCTCCATTGTGTTTTTCATCTCCAACATTTCTGATTGGTTTTTCTTTATAGTTTCAATCTCTTTTGTGAAGAAGTTCCTGATTTCATTGAATTGTCTGTGTTTTCTTATAATTCCTTGAGCTTACTTATGATAGCTATTTTGAATTCTCTGTTGCTTAGGTTATAAATTTCTGTGCCTTCAGGATTGATTTATGGGTGCCTGTCATTTTCCTTCTGGTCTGGAGATTTAATATATTTTTGCATACTGCTTGAGGGCATGGGCTTATTTTTCCTCATACTGATATCTGATCACAGCTTCCACCTGCCACCACTAGGTGAAGGTCAAGAGCTGTGTATTCTGAGCCCGCCACAGTACGTGGGCACCCTGGCTGACCGGCTGTGCTGGTGCTCCAGGTGGGCGGAGGGGCTCTTTCTTTCACCTGCCTGATCCCAGGGGCTTCTCATGCTTCCCTCACTATCTGCTCTCCTGGCGTGCTAGCTTGATGAAGGCACCCCCACAACAGTTCAGTCCCCACTGTATGTGACTTTCCCACAGGCTGTGAGAGAACTTGGAGAGTGACAGTTTTCCCATGGAGGGCTGCCCTTCCCCCGCAAAGAGCTGCGTGGTCCTGGTCTTGGGGTCGCTGTTGTTGGGGAAGGAGAAGAGTTCTCCTTACCTCCTCCCACTTCGTCCGGGGGTACCAGCACCTCCACCTTCAGATGTAAGGCTGTGTGGGTCCCTCAGACATCTTTTGTTTTGTGTCAATGTCCTCTGTTGGTATTTGAATGTCCTTTTTGTTGTATCTTGGGGTGGAGAGTCTAAGGGAAAGCTCACTCCACCATGAGGCTGACGTCACTCAGGATGAGTTTTTAAATAAAACAGCAAAAGCCAGTCCATTAAAGAAAAAATTGCTGATGTTCACTTTATTAAAAATTTAAAATGTCTACTCTGTGAAAGACTCTGTTAAGAGAACAAAATACAAGCCGCAGCCTGGGAGAAAATATTTGGAAAACACATCTGAAAAAGAACTTCTATGCAAAATATAAAAAGAAACTCCAAAACTCAAGAAGAAGATGAATGACCCAATTAAGAATGGGTAAAGATCTGAACATACACCTCACCAAGGCAGATACACAGATGACAAATAAACATACAAAATAATGCTCAACATCACTCATCATGAAAAGCAAATTAAAACAATGAGATAGCACTGCATGTCTATTAAAATGAATAAAATCTGAAGGGAAAAAGATAGCAATAGCAACAAGAATTTTCATTCATTGCTGGTGGAATGCATAATTCTAAAGGAATTTGGCAGTTTTTTCCAAAGCTAAACATGGTCTCACCACATAAGCCATCAGTCGCACTCCCAGGCATTTGGATAAGTTCTTTGAAAACTTATGTCCAAGCAAAAACCAGCATGCAATTATGTACAGCATCTCTCTTCATAAGGGCCAAGTACTTTAAAGAATCATGACATCCTTCAGTAGTGAATGAATAACCAAGTGAGGTACATTCATGCAATGGAATACTCTTCAGCAATAGAGAGGAATGATCCACCACGCCGTGCACAGACACAGATGAAATCTTACATGCATCTTACTAAGTGAAAGAAGCTGATCTGAATGGCCTACGCACTGTACGATCCCATTTGTATGACATTCTGGAAAGGAAAAATTACAGAGCTGGTAAACAGAACAGTGACTGAGAGTGGTTGGAGGAGGTGAGTCGAATAAGGGAATAGGGTGGTGGAAGGAGGTACGAATGGGCCAGGCGGAAGTGGACTCCCTCTGGTTGGTGAGATCACGCTGGGTGTGTGTGAAAAAGTCTGGGGTCTGGAGTACCAGCATGAACAAGAAGGCTGCTTCTCACTCCAGGAGAAAAGGGCCTTCTTCCATCACATGTGTAACTATGTCAGGACCAGTTCTGAGGAAGATTTTGTGTGTATGTGGTAAAATATACGTAATATAAAATTTAGCATTTTAACCGCTTCTACGTGTACAGTTCAGTGTCATTAAATACATTCACATAGTTGTGCAACCATCAGCACTATCATTTTTCACTCCCATCAGCAATGGGAGCATGAGCGTTCAAATTTCTCCACATCCTTGCCAACGTTAGTTTCTTTTTTTTTTTTTTTAATAATTTTATTTATTTATTTTTCCCCCAAAGCCCCAGTAGATAGTTGTATGTCGTAGCTGCACATCCTTCTAGTTGCTGTATGTGGGACGCGGCGTCAGCATGGCCGGAGAAGCGGTGCGTCGGTGCGCACCCGGGATCCGAACCTGGGCCGCCAGCAGCGGAGCGCGCGCACTCAACAGCTAAGCCACGGGGCCCGCCCCCTTTTTTTTTTGATAATAGCCATTCTAAAGGGTGTGATGTGGTTTTGATTTTTTTTTTAATTTTCATTTCCCTAATGGCTAGTGATGGTGACCATCTGTTCACGTGTTTATTGGCATTGGATTTGGCAATGATTTCTCGCGTATGACACAAAAAGCACAGGTAATAAAAGAAAAAATAAATAAATTTGACTTCAAAACTTAAAACCTTTGACACTATCAAAAAAGTAAAAAGATAACCTACACAATAGGAGAAAATACTTGCAAATCGTATATCTGATAAGGGTTTAGTATCCAGAATATATTAAAAAAACTCTTACAACTCAACAACAAAAGAACAAACAACCCAATTAAAAAACGGGAAAAGACTTGAATGGACTTTTTTCCAAAGAATATACACAAATAGCACATGAAAAGATGCTCAGCATGACCAGAACAGGTAAATCCATAGAGACAGATAGTAGATTAGCGGTTGCCAGAGGTCAGAGGGCGAGTGGGGTGGGGAGTAAATGCTTCACAGGAGAGGGATGTCCTTTTGGAGTGATGAAATATTTTAGAAGTAGATAGAGGTGATGGTTGCACAATATTATGCATGTAGTAAACGTCACTGAACTGTACACTTTAACACAGTTAATTTTATATCTTATGAAGCTTACCTCATTGAAAAACAAAGGAAAAGAAACCATTCCTCAGCATTCCCTCCCCAGAACAAGTCCTCTTCCCTTACTGCCCTGTCGCCTGGCCATCAAGGCCCTCCACAGCCCAGCGTGGCCCGGGGCCTGGCCAGCCACATTAGACACGTGCCCCAACCCGCCTGCAGTCCCACGACTCCGGTCCAGGCCCCCTTCTCTCCGACTCCCTCACAGATGCCCCCTCAATGACCCCCCCCCTCAGCGCTCACAAGGCCTTTGGAACCGCGCTCTGCTGTGAGCCGGCTCTCGGCACACGGGATCCAAGGGCGCCTCGTCTCCGGGAGGGGGAGTCCGCGTCTTCTGAGCACACGGTGGGCGGGCACCCTGCTCGGGTCACCTCACGGCAGCTTGGTGAGGTGCTGTGGTCCCAGGTGCTGAGGGGCAGGCCTGACCCACCTCCCACCACACAGCCTCTGAGAGGCTCCACACCCAGAGGCAGGCCTCCAGGGGCCACCAGAGAAAGTGTGTGAATGCTGTCCCCGGCCACATGGCAGAGCGGCCCTGCAGTGGGGGGTGCTTGTCTAATGATGCAGGTGGCCCAGGTCCCACGTGAAGCCACACGAACCACACGACGCTGTTATAAATATACCAGCTGGGGTTCCCCAAGGGTTGGCTCCAGGAAATAGGCGCAAGCTAGTATTTTTACTCTTGGTTAGCGCGGAGGATGCCTGCACCTGACTTCCGTCCATACCTCCCGCTCTCTGAATACTAAAGATACATTCTGGGTCCTGCCTACCCCTGCTGACCAGAATCCGGCTCTGCCAAGGCTCCCCACAAAACCGCAGATGTTCCAAGCACACAGAGGGGAAGCGGATGCCTGTCTGAGCCAGAAGGGGCCTTTGCCTGAGGCCTGGGGCTGCAAGTGCTTTTTTCTGCCCAGGACACAGAAGACAGTGGAGGCCCACGGAGAGGTTAGCCCCCAGAGAGGGACAGGCCTCCATTCTACCCGACCTTCAAAACTTCAGCACCTCCAACCCCAGAAAGGTCTCGTCCCAGCCCTCACCGGGTCGATGATTCCAGCACCAGCCCCAAGTCCAGCAGCCGGGCAGAACGGGGTCTTCTGCCTGAGGCCCTGGTAAGATTGACAGGGGTGCCCTGGCAGAGACCTTGGGCCAGCATGGAGGTGATCGCTGGCAGAGGCAGGGACACTGTTACGGGTTGAACTGTGTCCCTCAAAATTCACACTTTGAAGTCCTAACCCCCAAGCACCTATGAATGTGACCTTCTATGGAAAGAGGGTCTTTGCAGATGGTCAAGCCAAGGTGAAGTCGCTCAGGTCAGCCTAATCCGCTGTAGGTGTGATGGTATAAAAAGGGGCATTTGGACCCAGACACACGCACAGGGAAAATGCCTGGGGAAGACTGGAGCGCTGCTGTGCCAGGCCAGGAACTGCCAGAAGCTGGAGGGAACCCCGAAACAGAACCTCCCCTGGCAGCTTCACGGCCCTGCTGACACCCGGATCCCAGACGTCCAGCCTCCAGAGCTGCGTGACAACAAACTTCTGTTGTTCTGAGCACCTAGTTTGTCGTCCTTTGTCCCGGCAGCCTGAGGAGACTCACAGACACCTGCTGCTCTGTCCACCACCATCTCTCCAGACCGCGGGGCGGGCAGAGGCAGGGCCCTCACAGACCAGTGTGGGGTGGTCACTTCTGGCCCTGAGTGGCCAGGAGCTCTGGCCACAGCGCTCAGCCTCCTGGGGCCCATAGAGGATGAGGATAAGAGGGGCAGGGGGATGGCCTCCCTGGAGCTGGTCACTGAGCCTCACCCCTGCTTTCCTGGAGCCCAGAAAGCCCAGGAAGAGCCAGACCCCACCCCTCACCCTCCTCTGGGCCCCTCTCCCTGCCATCAGCAGTTTGGAGCAGCCACCATATGCCTTCTGATCTCAGTAGCAGAGGGGGCTCAGGAAGGCACAGGAGGAGGACAGTCCGCCTGTCACAGACTCTCACCCATGTCCACGGGGCCCAGGCGGGCTCTTTAAGGGGGTGAGGGCAGAACAGGCTGTGGGGCCAACACCCCTTTTCTCAGAGGGGCCTAGGATCAAGCTAGAAAGCAGGGCGGGAAGTCGGGGTTGGGGGACCTGGTTGGCAGGATGCAGAGGGCAGAGGCCCCTCCTCACAGGCGCCGAGTGGAGGGAGGGAAGAGGGGCCTCCTGCCTTCATCTAGACAGGACGTCTGACCACTGCATAGGTGGCCCTCTGCAGGAGGTCCGGCCCCAGTCAAGGGTCATCTCCAGAGACTTTGGTCCATTTTCCCCAAGATGGACATGATGCAGTTGGCCATGCCAGGGCTCTAGAACTTTCAGGACTGAGCCCGCTGTCTGCCAAGGTTGGGAGGGAACAAAACGCCCTGAGGTCCTCCTGCGGCCTGCTCCCCAAGGTCTTGCCTCTGACTGTGAGCAGCTCCCACACAGGTACCTCCGTGCTGAGCATCCAGGCTCTGCTGGTCACAGGAATGGCCACAGGCCAAGGCCAGGATGGGCGCAGAGCTCTGCACGTTTCCTAGGAAGGTCGAGGGGTGGCAACCCCCATCGCAGCCCAGGGCGCAGTAGTCGCTGCTGCTGCCCTCTGCCTGGGGGGGAGCTGGCCTGGCAGGGCTCGCGGGGACCCAGTCTTCCTGCGGCAGGTAGGCGGGCAGCTGCCCTCCCCACTCCATACACCCTGTTGGCAGCACGCCTGCCGGGAGGCCGGAGCCGGTGCCCTCCTCCTCCAGGCCCACTGACTGCAGGGGGTCCGCCAGGTCATAGGTGAGCAACGCAATGGCCTCCCGGATGCTGGACTCCGAGGCTGCTCGTTGGGTACCCATGTAGTCCTCGCTCCATGGCAGACCAGCCCTGTGGGCCCCTGTCCAGCTCTGGAACGGAGCACAGGGAGGAGGGAAAGGCTCAGGCAGCATGTTCAGGACTCACCCTGGAGGCAGCCTCCCCTCCTCCTCCAGGAAGCTCTCCTGACATCCACATCCAGAGGCCAAGCCACACCCATGCCCAGAACATTCTGTCTTCCCTCCATGTGCCAGCCCAGCCTCAGCATGGCACCGAGAGTCCCTTTGGGCCCCTCACCACTGCCCCAGGTCAAGGCCTAGTGCTCAGAGTGGCCTGAACCAGGGTACAGATGGCAACAGGTGCCAAGGACAGAGAAAACCCGTGATGCTGCTCCAGCACCTTCCACAGCTACAGAGACTGGGCAGCCCACCTCATCCCCTTACGCGCACACACACCACAGGAGACACTGTGGGGACTGGCGCCTCTGGGCTGAGGCAGGCAGAGCTGGACCCCTCCACAGAGGCCCGCCCCCCACAGGGAAGCTGTTCCCCGGCTGGGACCCGGAGTCTCCCCCAAAGGCACCACACACGCCACATCCTCCGTCACTGCCCTGCTCCCTGGAGAGCTGACCCCTGGCTCCACACCACAGGTGCCGAGGCTCTACAGAGATGGGGCTGGGTGCCTGCAACCCAGGCGACATGGTCCAGGGGCCAATCGAAACATTTGCCCCACTCAGCCTTTGTCCTCAGCACCTCATGGATCTCAGCAGGTGACATCCACTGCCTGGGGGAAAGAGGGGACTCCACCAAGGACAAAGTGCTCAGCTTTAAGCTTCAAATTATGTTTTTGCACAACAGTCTTGAAAACTAGGCTCCCTGTTGAGAGAGAAAAGGGCCAGGCCAGGAAACTGCGCAGCACCAGGAGGGGAGATCCCAGGAAGAGCAGGTCAGCGGGCCCGGGAAGCACTGCCTCCCATCCTTGGCCCAGAGTGAGGGGCCTGCGTGGACAGAAACCAGAGGCCTCCCTCTCCCCCTCCTCCTGCCAGGGGAGCATCACCTACCAGGCCAGCAGGGAGGGAGGGGTCCACGGAGGGTCTGATGTGACCCTCCGCGTTGTTCTCGGCTTGCTGGTGGCCTGTGGGAGGCCACCAGGGTACCACAAAGGGGACAATACAGAGTCTAGTCATCAGCCATGGTGCCTGTGTGCTACCAAGGGGAACCCGGAGAGCATGGACACTCCACGATGGCCACCAGGGCAGTAGCCCAGGGACCAGGGAGGGCCCCACGGACAGGACAAGCACCAGAGACCATCCCTACAGCCACCAGAAAGACACCTTAAGAGAAGAAGAAGGGACGAGACACCCGGCAGGTGCAGACGGCCCCATAGTCTGCACCCTGAACTGACTGTGTACCTCAAAGGGGCCACTGCAACCCAGAAGGGGCGGAGACAGCGCCATGAGCAAGTTTACACTGTTTTCCACAAACAATGGAATTAGAGACACGAGAACCAAAAGGAATCAGCCGTGATTCCAAAGGAATGTATCAGAGAATAAAGATACATTTTTTTACCCATTTGAGACACAGTGTGCAAATTTAAGCTAACTATGTGTACCAAAAAAGCTCAAAGCGCTGACCGACCCCGAGCCCGCCCCTGACCCCCACCCAAAGCCCCCATCCCCAGCGGCGCCTGGGCAGCCCCTGCAGTGGCCACGCACCTGGAAGTTCCCGTTGTGCACGCTGTAGAGAGGCTGGAAGAACGTCACTGGAGATGGCACGTTCTGATGGAAGGTTCTCTTCACCCTGAGGCCAGTGGGGGGGACGACGACAGTCAGACGCCAGGCAGGGGCTCTGCCCGAGCCCAGGTCACTGCAGGGAACTCAGTGCTCCCTCTCTGCCTCCTCCCACTGGGTCCACACCTGCGGTGAGGGCAAGACTCGACACTTGGCACCCTGTGGCCTCCCTGGCTAAGGACCCCACAGAGCTGATTTATACCAAGACACGTGTCCTTTACAGGGTGACCCGTGACGGTAGGTTCAGGGGCGTGGGTGAGTAGCCATGTCCTTGGCCCACAGAGGGAGCCAGCACCTCCAGGACCCCCACCGGTGCCATTAGCAGACAGGTGGCAGCTCCCAGCCCCACCTGACTTCCTTGAGCACCAAATCCACCTGCTCAGGACCCACGAGGCCTCCCACAAGGAGGCCACACAGGGCTCGAACCCAATAGGTCCCAATCCACTCCCCAACCTCCCTTGGCGCCTGGCCCCTCCAGATCCCACCCCCAGGGGTGACGTCAGGGGGCACTGATCCTATCTCATCCTCCACACATCCTTTCAGTCTCTCTTCCTAAGACCTAGCAGTTCCCTCACTTTGCACCATCTCTGCTGCTCTCACCAGCTCAAGCCAAACTGCGTCTCTCTGGACACCACCACTGGCCTCCCAGCAGGTCCTCCTGTCCCCTTGTCCCCAACAACGCATTCTCAAAATAGAAACCGGATCACGTCACACACTGTTGATCACGCTCCAAGCGCCTTCCTTTGCTCAAGGACAAGCCCGGCACCCTACCTGGCCTTCTTGGCCCCGCCCATCGGGCCCCACCCAGCACCCCCCCCACGCCCCCCTTGCCCTTTTTTGATCTCCTCTCATCCTCTCTGCTACCTGTCTGCACCTGGCCAGTCTCCGGTGGGATCCCCTCTTTGGTGAGGTCCCTGTAGCCCCTCTCGTAACATGACACGTGTGATGGCTTATTTCAGGAGGGCCATTGTGTCTGTCTTGCTCTCTGTGGCATCCACCAAGGCCAAGAACAAGGTCCTGCACACACCAGGTGCCCAGGTCTGTATTTTCATAGATTGTGTTAACTCATGAGCAAACCATCAAGCACCTCCAGAGGCAGGAGACAAGGACCTCAGGCGACTTGGTTCCAGTGACTTTGGGTCCCCCACGGCTCTTTGGGGCCACACCGCCTTTCCTCAAACCTGGCAACTTGGGGACTCCCCACTAATCCAGGGCAGAGGCTTGAAAACCCCATCCCATCCAGGACCAGATGGTAGAAGGGGAGGGGTTGCTGGTTTGGCCCTCGATCCCCCACCACACCCCCACATGTGCACACACTCACACACACATACATTGACACGCACACACAAATTCTCACACACATATGTAATAACACACGACACGCATGCACACACTCACATGCCCCCCTCAGCACTGACCTGGGTGACAGCTTGAACAGGAGGTAGGTGAGGCTGGTGAGCAGGAGAAAGATGGACACAGCGACAAGGGTACTGTCGGGCTGCCCCAAACGTGGGGTCGGGGGGCCTGTGAGCAGGAAGGGCGCGAGCTGTGAGCAGTCTCAGTGCCAGCACGCTCCTCCAGACACGCGGCAAAGGCACCCCAGGTGTGCCCTGCGCCAAGGAGGACAGTTGACGACAGGCCTTGGCGGTCTGCGTCGTGCCTGCCGCAGCACCGTGGGGAAACCACGCACCCTGAGCCTCACCCTCCCAGCTGCGAGGCCATCGGCACCACCGTGCACAGGGCCGGCCCAGCCCTCCCTGAGGAGACACAAGCCCCAGGCCTGACATGCGGCTCTGGGCTCACGCACAGCAAGTAACAGCCGCGCATTACGGTCCTGAGAGCGTCTGCTTCCTCCTTACACATCCCAGAGCTCCAGGGGAGGGTGGTCAACGGGGCACGACCGCCCCAGGGAGGGCGTTCCAGGAGGGCAAAAGGACGGGAGGGACGAGCAGGGGAGGGGAGCCCACCCAGGGGCCAGGAAGGCAGCAGCCGCCTGCGCCCACCTCGTCTCGGGGGGGCAGGGAAGCGCACGGGCTGGCTCCACTCGCTCCACTGGCCCTTGTAGCGCTCCTCCTCCAACGCATCCTCCTCCGCGGCCATCTGCACACGCAGCCGGGCCTCGCAGGCGGCCCCAGGCTCCAGCTCGACACCCTCCAGGAGGAGCCTGGTCACCCCCACTATGCGATCCCTGTGCCGGGCCCGCTGTGGGGAACAAGACAATCAGCCTGTGCTGAGGGGGAGACTGGGTCCGTCAGCCCTCGAGACCGTACACACACACACACACACACACACACACACACACAGGCACACTCACACAACCATATGCACATGGCATACTTACATATGCACGCATGCACATGCTTACACTCATCTGCCTGCGTACACACTCACACAAGTGCACACGCTCACCACACTTGCTGCACTCACACACACAGGCACACCCTGTGAACACTCACACATATAAACACACGTTTTCACGTGTACACACACACAGGCACAGGCACGCTCGCATACAGACACACCTGTGCACACACACACAAACACACATGCGCACAGGCACACTCGCACACACCTACAGTTGGCTCTGGTCACCTTCCCTCCTCATAACTCCAAGTCGACATCTCTGCACATGGGGTGAGGAGGGGCCCTGGGCCGCTGCTCCCAGGAGAGAGAGGCCGCAGGGAGGCAGCCCAGCATTACCTCCCAGGCCTCCTCCTGCCTCTTGAAGGCCAGCTCGTAGCTGAGGAGCGAGGTCAGCGGCTCCAGGGCAGGACTGACGCTCCAGGTCAGGACGCAGTGGTCAGAGCTGACGTTACTCTGCAGGTCAGAGGGAGGGTCCAGCTTCACTGGAATAGAATGAGGCCACAGGAGGGTGTGCCGGTCAGCACGCCCAGGACCGGGGGTGTGAAAGATTCCGGGGTGGGGGGGAGGGCATGGTCAAGGCCCTCTCAGCCCAGGGGCCTCACTGGGAGACTGGTCCAGAGAAGCCCCAGGTGGGCCAGGATGGCAATGACTTCCTCCAGCCCCTGCAGCCACACAAGGTGATTATCAGATCTTGCCTTCCTTTTCTTTCATAAGCTGCTGCTGGAAGTTCTTCCCAGTGTCTTACTGCAGTCCTTCCTGCTACAACCTAAGTGCATCTCAAGCGACCCAAGCTGCAGCCCTTGCCCCAACTCAAAGCCCTGCATCTTCATCCTCCTCCAAAATCCTACCCCTCAAGTAACTAGTGGGCCCTCCCTCCCAGGGGCATGGCCTGCCCCCAGCCCTGGATCTCTCTTAGCAGGGACCAAGGGCACCCAATGGCCACAGGGTTACGGGCTGCAGGGCCCCTTCCCAACCCCCACACAGCTAGGATGTTCCCTGCCAAGGCACCCCACCCCTGGCCTCACCATGTCTCCGGGGCAGGTACTGTGGGTCCACCAGGCTGACCTGCTCCTTCCCGGAGACGTGACGGTGGAAAGTGATGCTGAAGTTGTCAGAAGGCACGAGCACCTCCTCGGGCGGCAGCACCACAGTGCACGTGCTGGCCCGGAAGACACACCTGTGCACACTGCCCGGCGCGTGGTTGCTGAAAAGGGCATGTGTCGGCACCGGGGTCAGCTGTGCTAGCCTGGCCCCTGCTGCTGCTGTCATGGGACCCTACTTTCACCCCTGCCCCCTGCCCCCTGCCCTCTGCCCCCTGCACCCTGCCCCTTGCCCAGGTGGGTCCGGCCCTCCAGCCTCACCTGGTGAAGAGCAGCCAGGGGCTGGCGCCCTGGCTCAGCTCTGGGGCGGACCAGCGGCAGTCAATCCTGAGGACGTTGTTGGTGAGGCAGGTGAAAGTTCCAGCCCCTAGACCCGGGAACAGTGACCATTGGGATCCACAGTGGCTGCTTCGGGGTAGGACTGGGGGAGGGGAAGGTCTGGAGCTGACACTCTGAAAGGGCAGTCCCCAGAGAATGACCCCAGGAGAACTTATCAAGGGCAGGGCTGGGAGACCCAGGAAGCGACGGGCTCTGACCCATGGTACATGGGGGGAGCTGAAGTCTAGGCTGATCCCTGGAGGACAGGCCTCAGCACATTTCCAGCCAAACCCTGCCCATGGAGTTTGACAGAGGACAGTCCTGGCCCCCGCTCTCCGCCCCCCACCTCACACAGACACCAGTGCCAGCCCTCACCTCCTCCTTCCCCTGGGACAGAGACGCCCACGCCGACCCAGGTGCAGAGGCAGGTGCAGATCAGGAGCCAGGCACCTTTCTCTTGCGTCAGGGCCTCGCCCTCCCAAGTCCAGCCTGCAAAGGACTGGGCTGAGGGGCTCTGTGTGAGGAGTACCCACTGTGGGACACTCCCCATGAGACCCTCCCTGGGAGGGGTGCTCCCCACGAGGCATTTCCTGTGAGGAGTACTCCCCTGACGGGTGCTCCCCAGCAGAATGCTCTGAGTGGGTCACCACCTACACCCTCATCATGTCCCGTGACAGCGGTTAGGCACCACCGTCCGAGCTGCGCCGATAGGAAACCGAAGCTCAGGAACATCAGTTGACCTGACCAAAGACTCGTGGCTACAGCGTCTAAGATGGCGCTCTCAAACTCAGATCTCCTGGGGGGTTCTGGACTCTGGATCCACTGTGTGTCCGAGTCCGAGAAGGCTCCTGCCTGGGACGAGCGTCCTCTGCCAGCCCAGCCCCCATCCCTGGGCCCAGGTCCCACCCTGCAGGGGAGGCAGCATTGAGAGCATCAGTTCTCATCAACAACAGCCACAGGGGAGCTTCACTGACTCTGGTGTCACCCGTGCCGACTGTGTAACGTGCATCATCCGCCTGAATTCCCGCCACAGCCGCATGCGGTAGAGATGGTCCCTGTTCACGAGAGAGCTGAGTCCCAAGGAGGGGGTGTGCCTTGCCCAGGGCACACAGCTAACTTCTACACGTCCTCTCTCCCTTTGGTCTCCTTAAATAAAGACCTAGCCCAGCGTTCCGCCCCAGGAAACTGCAGGAGGATGACAGTGGGGGGTCCATGCAACAGACAGTACTTCCTAAACTCTGCCTGTCACACCCCTGTTCCAGGGGGCCCTGTGAAGGAGAGCACCCCAGGAGAGCAAGGCTCTCCGTGCTAGAGGGCCAGCCTGAGCCCTGGGATCCCTGCGGGAGCCAGAGGTCCACTGGAGACGGGGGGCTGGGTGTGAGGAAGTGCTGGGGGAGGCTGCTGACGCCCCATCACCCCATTTGCAGCTCCAGATGGTGCACTGATAGCTCCTGAGCAGGAAGCAGGGCCAGCCTGGTTGTGCAAACCTGATGGGTGATAAGGAAGCAAAAAAGAAGCAGACATGCACACAGACCACAGCAAGTCAGCCCTCAAGGAGCAGGCACAGACGGCACTCCAGCCCCACCCCATGCCCCCAGCAGCCCATGCATGTCCCCACAGGACAGAGCCCTGTCCTGCAGTCAGGATCTGCAGCCCTGCAGCCCTGATCAGCAGTCAGGAAGACCCCACCCTTCCCTAGGGTGAAGCATCACCGGGCACCACCAGCCACAGCACTGGAGGCGGGCATGGGTCTACCCGGCGGCAGCGTCCGTCCCATCCTGCAGCGGTTACTGATGGAGCCGGGGGAACGGCCGACAACAGCTGACACTCAGGTTGTGTGAGGGCGGGACCAGAGTGAGCACCGAGATCTGGGGAGAGCTCCGGACAACAGCCACCTCCCAGCTAAGAGCTGACCCAGGCCCCAGGGTGGACTGCCACTGTCCCAGCAGTGTAGGGACACCTGCATCTGTGCAGAACTGGGCCAGCCCAGCCACAGGCTAACCCGGGAGCAGACAGCTTGAGAGCATGGGGTGGGGTGGCACCACGCTCAGCAGGCTCCAGGAGCAGGGGTGGGGAGGGCAGGACCCCCACGGGACACCTGAGAGCTACAGAGGGGACCCAGGGAGCTCACTCGGGTCCTCTGCTGATCTGCTCCACAGCTCTGCACTTCCCAAGACTACCTCCCGGCCTTCTCTCACACTGAGCCCTCTGCCTGGCTTCCTTCCCCAGCCTCTTTCTTCATGAAGCCCTCCCCAAGCACCCCAGTCTGTCTCCCCAGCCAGACCAGACACCCCCGAGCCAGCCCCAGCCAGCTCACGACAGGAACAGGGAGCGAGTAGAGGCTGTGGGCAAGGGCTAGAATAAGGATGTTGACACAATCTTCTTTGGGGGCCTGGAGGTTAAATGGGGGGAAATGATGCCCCTGCTCCTCCCACATCTGCCAAGTGGCCTGCTCTGCGCAGCAACCATCTCCAGTGGCCCTCACTGCCCCTTTGCAGCCGTGTCAGCGAAGCTCACTGCTGTGCTGCCTGCCCACATCAGGCCCCGCCAGGGGAGAGCCTGTCCGATTTACGCTGAGCCCCCTGCACCCAGCCCTAACAGTGTAAGAAACCTCCTGAACCTCGCTACATACACTGCCCCTGCCTCAGACGCTGTGAACGCTTTGGGCACCCGGGCAGAGGGCTCCAGGATGTTACTTGAGCACAGACCCTCTCCTCCCCGTCCTCTGCCTTAGCTGAGCTGACTCCCCCTCTGGAACCCCACCTTCATCTGCTGCCCCACCCACAGCTCCAAGGGGGATCCCCAAACTCCCGGCTCCTCTTCCGCCCTAAAGGCCCTCAAAGTATGGGGGTTTGAGGGGGCTTTACTGATCCCAGGGACCGGACCTCTTCCCCCCTCGTGGCCATCACAGCTGAGACCATCTGGCCCCAGAACGCCCCCTCACACTCGTGCCCACAGAGGTCTGCCTGGTCATCAGGAAGCAAACTCTCTTCCATAATTAGAAACCCTGCCCGACAGACTCAGTGCCCTTCCCTCTGCCAGCGGCACTCACAACCCCTGCAGGCCTGGAAATGAGCCTGTCCTTCTCACAGCAGCACAGGCAGTGTGCTGTCTCCGGGAGATGCCCGAGGCCAGGACACCAGAGGGAAAACGAGGTGGCGCCTCAAACGTGCCCTTCCAAGGTTCCTCCACAGGCTCTTCCCGGGGCCCCGGGGTGGCCAGCACCCGACCCCCCGCCTCCCGTAATTCACGCTAACTCGAGTGGTTAGGAAGTCCAAATTACAGACTCACCTTCCCAGACGCATCTGCCGGGTCCCATGGCAAGTCTGAGGGGGCCCCCGACCCTGCAGAGCTGGAGGTGACTTGTCATCCGACCGTCCCTGCGTTTGCAGCAAAGCCCCTCAGCCTGATTCAAGAGATAATTGCAGCAGCCAGTGACGTGAGTGTCCCACAGCAGGCTGACACGGGCCGCCCACATCTGAAACCACGAGAGCAGTGGAGCAACTGTCCCAAGCGGGCTTGTGAGGCGACTGGCACCACTAATCATAACCCAGGAATTATGAGGTGGGTCTTTTCCTTGCCCATGACACTGAAGTGTGCCAAAAGTGGACTTGGGTGATTGGTGCATGAGCCTCCACTGTATTCCTCCCAAGAGACACCACTGAAATGCATTAAATTAGCCAGGAGGCGAGAACCCAGACCAGGCACAGAGTAACACGCTTCATCCCCATCTAGGATTTTCCCAGGACAAAGGTGCAGGTTCTCCTTCTGCCAGCTAAGGCAATCTGCGAGCACTGGGGGTGGGGAGGGTGTGAAACATACAAGTAATGTCGTCTCAGTCACAGAAAACAATACAGAAGGAAATCAACAATGGGAGTCCCCTTTATCTCACCCCAGAGGTAGCCTCTGCAAGAAGTTAGGCACAAGTCCCTCTGTCACCGAATCAAGTGGGCTCACCTCCTGGTGAGTTAAATAAGACTACACCAGCAGAAGCTGTCTCACACAGTGAAGTGTATTTGCAGCAAATAGGAGGCCATGAGGAATCATTTTCAAAGTCAAGACATCCCTGAACAAAGGAAGGCAGGAACTTTTATTTGGTTGGGGAACGAATATTCAAAAGGGAGAGGCAGGTATTCGCTTGCACAGGCTCAGTTGGAGAACATGCTTCCACATAATGAGGCCCAAGCTCCTCCTGGGGAGATCTTTGCATTAAAAATAAGGCAAAGGTCATGGGCGTAGCTCTTGTGGTGAGGCGTGGTCAGTTTCAGGATGGCTGGTGGTTACATCTCCTTAACAGACAAAAGGAAAAGAAACAACTTGGAAAAATAGTTAATTGCTTCCAAGCCAACCTTTGAATTTCCCAAGGTGCCTAGTGGGTGACACCTCCAGATAATTTCTAAGCTCAAACAAATGCACGTTTTAAATGGACTCATTCTGTGCTGCGAGCTCTGTAGCCTCCTTGTTGCTCTATTTTCAACATCTTTCTAGGTCAGCACATAAAAATCTACTTCCTGCCTCTAATGGTGGTACATGGCATGGCTTAATCATCTTGCAGATGGACATTTGGACTGTTGCCTATATATGCTATTTTAACTTTTTTTATTGAGATATAATTGACATGTAACATTAATTTCACGTGTAAATATGCTATTTTAAATGAAGCTAGTGAACAATTCTGGGTATGGATCTCTAATCACCAGAACGAGTACTCCTATTCAAAAAATTGCTAGGGGTGGAATTGTGGGGTCTAAAGTTCAGCATTTTAAAATATTGATAGATACTGCCAAGTGGCCCTCCAAAAATGTACCAACTTCTGCTCGCACCAGAAGTGTAAGAATGCCTCCAACCCTCACCAGCAGGATAGAGTATCAGTCTTTTTAATCTTTGCCAATCTGATGGGCAAACATATTTCGATGTTGTTTTAATTTCACTTCCTTGGTTATTAGTGAAGATAAGCATCTTTTCATTTACTTATTGGCTGTATGTTCTTCGGGGTACCAAATAAGGTCACATTTCAGTGTGCCTATGTGCTGTTTACGTAAGTGTGCATGTGTGTGTTCTGTGCATCAAAAAGTCTTGGCCAAGGTTTGGATACCCCAGAGCAGCAGCTCTCTGGAGTCTAAGAGCACAGGACCCATGAGGGATGGAATCAAAGGCTCAAGCCCAGGAAACACCTTAGGAATGACCAGGGACATAATCACATTTCTTTCTTTTTTTTGCTGAGGAAGATTAGCCCTGAGCTAACAGCCATGGCCAGTCTGCCTCTATTTTGCATGTGGGTCACCGCCACAAATGGTGTAGGTCTGCACCTGGAATCTGAACCAACAAACCCGGGCCACTGAAGCAGAACATGCCAAACCCAGTGCTATGGGGCCAGCCCCCATATTTCTTTCCAATATTTAAATTTTAATCAGCTTGGCTCCCATCTTACCTAATACAAACATATACTTTTATACTCACTGGAACCATCCCTTCTCTAGTATCCTTATCAAGAGAGCTTCCTTCTGTCTGTCAGGGTCCCTCCCACCTTGCTGAAGCTAGAATTTACTAACCTAAGAACAGCAGACCATACCACCCACACCAAAACCCTGAAAGTAGAGACCACAAAGGCTAGAAAGGGAGGAAATCCTGGAAAGAAAAAACCCAGAGAGCCCCAAATTCTGCTAATCTAAAACCAAAACCTCTGGATAACCCCTGAACTGCAGATGTGCAGGCCAACTCCCAGCAGCCCAGCTAAGACGGAACAACCTGAACAGAGCCTTCAGCTCCTGCCCACACCAGACACAGAGTTTACAGCCTGCTTAAAAACAACACTTTCCAGAGAAACATAACAGAATCCAGGCTCTACAACATATGTCATTCACAATTTCCAAGAAATCCAAAATTATTACATGAAGAAACAGAACTATGTGACTCATACTTAAGAGGAAAGACAATTGATGGCAACTGACTCCCAAGACTAAACTGTTGGAAACAGCACAGGTTTTAAAGCAGCTACTCTAACTATGCTCAAAGATATAAAGGAAAATATGTTCACAATGAACAAATAGGAAATCTCAGAGGAGACACAGAAACTATAAAAAAGAACCAAAAGGAAAGTATATAAGTGAAAAATACAGTATCTTAAATAGAAGGAATATGTCATAACAGTGCAGAAAAGAAGATGGAGTGTTAACCATAAGGAATCCTGAATGAAGGGAGGCAACTGAGATTTGATTAGATTGACAAAGGAAACCACATCCTAAACACACACAGCAGTGGACATCTCTGAAAGCTGGCACAGTGGCCCTCCTGGGTGATGGGAGGGCAGGAAGAGTCTGGGACAATCATCAGGATTAGTCAGAGTCCTCAATATGGAGCAGCCAGGCAGCTCAGCCCAATCCCCACACCTGCACTTACACCAGGCAGTCTGCTCAGACTCCTCTACTGGACACTTAGGCTTGGGAAGAAGGCCAGTGCCTCTTTACCCAGAAAAATGCTCTGATGGCACACCCTGACACCCTACCCCCTCCCATAAGAAATGGAGTATGCAGAAAAACAACACCCATAAATGAAGGGAAAACCTCAGACACAAAGAACACAACCAGGAGTCACCAAACACCTGTGGAAAACCAGCAGCATGAAAGAAAGCACCAGACGGTAACAAACACTACTACTCAGACATGCTGTAAGGATTTTATACAGGTTAAGCTACATAAATCCTCACGACCCTATGAGGTAGACCAGGGGTTAGCAACCTACTGCCCAAGGGCCAAATCCAGCCCACCCCTTTTGTTAAAAAACCTGTGAGCTAAAAATAGTTTATACATTTTTAAATGGTTGGGAAAGAGCCTAAAGAATTACATGACACATGAAAATATTATGAAATTCAAATTTCCGTGTCCGTAGTTTCATTTCGTATCGTCTACAGCTGCTTTCACACTGCTTAACGGCAGAGTTGAGTAGTGGCGACAGTGCTTTAGTGTGCTTACAGCCCAGTGGTGCAGTCACAACTCAGCATTTCAGGGGCCACCATGCTGTTGTACTGCAACTTTTTTTTTCTTCGCTTAATACCAGTGCATACCCATCACATCAAAACAAAAAGAGTGAAATCTGAATGTCGTGTTTTTAAGGCACTGTGGAGGGTGGATTATTTTGTCATCAACTGGATGGCAAAGGATTGTGTTTATCATGCAATGACACTACAGCTGGTCAACATTACCAGACTAAGCACTCGTCACTGGCACTATTCTCAATATACAACAGAATTTCTTCACAAAAATCGAAAATAAGGCAACCAAATTAAATTTCCAAGTGGTTCATTTGTTACCCAAGCAAGGAAAACCACTTACTGATGGTGACTTAATTACGTTTGATTGCAGCAGCTGAAGAAGTATGTCCACAGAAAATAAGTTTAAGACTATTGGCCTTTCGGCAAGAAGAGTTGTTCTACAAGTTAAGACGCTGGGAGCAACGGCAACAGTCAATTAAGAATGAGGCAAATGATTTAAAGTGATTTTCCCTGGCTCTTGATGAATCCACAGACATTACTGACACTGCTCAACTGCTGTTTCTCTGAAGAGTCGAGGCCCCAACGCTGAGCTGGGAAGTGACTGAAGGACTGGCCTCTGTGCACGGTCTGCGGGGAACAACCAACTGCAGGCAAGAGTATCTTCGAAGTTGAGAAAACACTAATTCACTAGACCCTGAAGTGGAATGTGCTAATGTGTTACAACTGACAGTGGCAAAAATATATGTGGAGCGTGAAAACCTTAGGTGGGACAAATTTCACGAAGCTCGTAAAACCATAGTGTTGAAAGCCTATGGCTTTTCACTGTACTATTCATCAGCAAATGCTTTGCAGAAAATACCTGCATCTCTCATCAGCACTGAATCTACCAAATCTATCAGTAACGTCAACAGGGAATTTCACTTGCTCCCGTGCGCTTAACCAGCTCTAACAGACGCACATTTGCAACTGATTTTGATGACAAGGAACACTAACTCTGAACCCCAATTAAGCAAAATGATACTCATTCTTCTATCAATAGACCTGCATAAAATACTGTACTCAATTACTATGATTACATTTTTAATTTTGTCTATAAATAAACCGTGGAAGTTTGTTTTCTTGTGTTTTCCCACATTTTGACTCTTGACCCACAAAGTCTAAAATACTTACTATCTGGCCTTTTTTTTTTTTTTTTTGTGAGGAAGATCAGCCCTCAGCTAACAAGCTAACATCCATACCAATCCTCCTCTTTTTGCTGAGGAAGACTGGCCCTGGGCTAACATCTGTGCCCATCTTCCTCTACTTTATATAGGACGCCACCACAGCATGGCCTGACAAGCGGTGCATCGGTGCACGCCCTGGGATCCAAACCCGGGCTGCCGACAGCGGAGCGGGCGCACTTAACCGCTACGCCACGGGGCCGGTCCCTATCCAGCCCTTTATAG
This sequence comes from Ceratotherium simum simum, assembly GCF_057802395.1. Lineage (NCBI taxonomy): Eukaryota > Metazoa > Chordata > Mammalia > Perissodactyla > Rhinocerotidae > Ceratotherium > Ceratotherium simum. Next base: position 124,999 of record NC_141925.1, read on the forward strand.
AAAGTTTGTGAACCCCTAAAAGAGACTAGTCATGCATCGCTTAATAACAGGGGTACATTCTGAGAAATGTGCTGTTGGGTGATGTCGTCATTGTGTGACCATCTTAGTGTGCACTTACACAAACCCAGATGGTACAGCCTGCTACGCACCTAGGCTATGTGGTACTAATCTTATACGCGGTCCATCGCTGACCGAAACATCGTTATGCGGCGCATAACTGTATTATCTCCATTTGACACGGGAGGAAATGAAGGCAGAGAGTCAGTAACCTGACCGAGGTCTCACAGCTAAGGCACAAACAGCAGGCAAACGTCAGAGCGCATGATCGTCACCACTATCCCAGCTGCCTGCGACAACACACACACACACAGAACTGGCACCTGAGGAAATAAAACTAACGGTACGAGCAGTAGATGCAAAGATAACACCCATATGATAAAAATCACACTTGTAAAACCAGAACCAAGCGTGTTGAAACAGAACCAATCAGAGACAAGGGGCTCAGGACCTAGCCAACACATCACAGCAATAAGAAAACATCACACGAAACTTAGAGACTAACCATCTGAGACAGATACCAAGTCTCGAAAAGTAAAAGTCTGTGTCTAAGGCATAAATTTAAGTCCCATGATTTCATAAGTGAGACTTCATTATTGAGAGCTTTGGAAAAGCAATTAAGTCTGATGCCTTGAGCAAGAAATCAATCCATTGATAACCTAGGTCCTGTCCCCAGTTAGTCTAAGGTGTCCCTTTTCTTTTGAGAGTGAAAAGATGAACACAGAAAGTATAAAGTTTAAAAACACAGTATCTAAAAAATTTATTGCAATCCTAGGAAGCAAGAATAGAAATAATAAATAAATTGAAATTCACGTGATTAGCAATTTTGTAACCAGTTTAGCCCTGAGTAGCCAATTTTGGAATCCTGATTTGGGGTTTGATGTCTACTTTTTAAGGCATTTAAAACACTGAGAAGACTTTTCATTTTAATTGAATATTCAGAATAAATTTTGATTAAACAAGTTTGCAATTAACAGTTAAATATTTAGCGACATCTAAGGAACTAAATTAATAAGTTTTACTTTATGAGCTGTGAAAACAGTGTAAACATTTAATTAAGAGTGTCAGTTGATGGTAAGAGAATGTCAATTGTCAAATAAATACAAAGGATGAAAGAACAGGACCCTAAACAGAGTGCACTTGGTTAGGGTCACGCCTCCCCACACACAGAATCTGCCTGGACGTTACTGAGCTCATTTCCTGCCTGGCAGACGGGCTGCATCTCCTGACATCCTGGCCAGCCACCCTGAAAGGGGTAGCTTTCCTCCACACCAGCAAAGACCCTCAGGACACGCAGTTCACACTCTTGGATGGGAATCCACCCTGCAACAGGGTAAGCAGACACTGATGCAGCTGGACCAGTTTGGCCCTAGTCCCTCCAGCGGTGTCCACACTGAGCATTGCAGCACTTGTAGAAGGTAGTCATTGGCTCGTCTGCAGAGCGGGTCTGAAGCTGCATGAAATAGGCACGAGGATGCTCACATTTGGGACATGGCTCTGGCAACGAGAAAAGCAAACAATTGACCCACATTAAAAAAAAAAAAAAAGGATGCTTGTGACCAACAGATCTATTAGAAGCAGGTGTTACTTGAAAGGGGGCAAAGACCCCGCCCCCTTGCTCATCTGGCATCCCTTGCCCAGGGTACCTTGTACCAAAATTTAAGGCCACAAACAGTGGTATCATTCCCACTATGCTCTCACACTGAGAGAATAGAGGAGAACTGTGACCTTGAAAACACTCCTCCTACCCTCCCTGGGGCCCACTTTTCTTCTCAAATCTGGTTGAAGACTGGTTAGAAACGTAACACGAAAGGTGACTTATGGCGCAATATGCATTACAGTATCCACGCCCTGCAGATGCCCCTAATAAGTGCATCTCCTTCACCTGGGCAATGCACACGCCCTCTTGTCTTCTCAGAGAAGCTCCCGATGGATGACCAATCTGCTTCCCCTTGTATTTAGGAATCCATTCTGGCAGGAGTTTCTCAGACTGTTCTTATCAAGATCCCTCCACACATCCACACCTTTTCAGAGTGCCCCAAGGCACACCTTTACCTTCAAAGTGATTTCACTTTGAGAACCTGACCCTGCTCTTGAGGTAAACAACTTCAAACAGTCTCAAACAACATTTTCAATATTAGGTACATAATTCATCTTTTAATGACAAATTCTGCCAAAGCTAAATTTTTAACATAGCAGATTTGGATATTCTTCTATGAGGGAAAAAGACAGCATTAATCACGAGTTAGCTCTTCTCCTCTCAGTACAAGTTGTATCTAGGGCTCTCCTCCTCCTTCCTTGGTCACATCTGTCTCTAACAGAAACGAATCAAGACTTGAGATAAACACTTATTTTACTGAGACTGCAGTTTAACGTTCCCTGGTATTAACCCTTTAAAAATCTACGCTAGAACAAAAAGACCAAATTTTTCCCTTAGACTCTGATTTTTACTACTCTTGTCATTGTTGCTATCATCATACTTACCACCTGTTGAGTACCCGTTATATGCCAAACACTGTATAACTCACTTTATGCTCTTACAATCTGTGAGTATAGATTAGCCCCAGAGAAGTCAAGGGACACCCATCGAGGTCACCCCAAGGCTCTAACTCAGGCCTGCATGACTCAAGGCTTGTGCCAAGACTGTGTGTGTAACCAATAAATTATTAAAAAAGAAAACAAACACACTTTTTATTTTTAGAAGCCCACTTCATCTAAGTATATCACGGATCCTGACGTGGAGTGGCACAGTCAGCAGCCTCATATTTAAAAAAAGCTCAGTAACAGAAAAATTTTCCTTCTCACCTGCAGTAGAGTCGACATTCTCCCAGGCAGCTGCTCCACCAAGCACATCATCCACTTCCTTCAGCTTCGGGTACTTCCGACTTGTTACCTAACAAACAGCCTCTGAGTGAGTGAACAGCACAAACCTGGGACACCAAACTATATCGACCTCAAGTGTCTCCCCACACTTCCTTCCTTCAGCACAGACTGCAGCGATACTGAACGAAAACAAAGTTCCTGCTATCACAGAGCAGGACGCTCCACTGGAATTTAGAGGATCCACGATTGGGATGATCCCAAGAGAAGAGACAGTCAGAGAAGATCTCTGCCAGGGCTGGATGAAGCACCAGAGCAGGAAGAAAACATTGGCTTAGGTGTGACCCTCCTCCTCCCCCACACCTCTAAGATACTTGATAACCCCAGATGAGAGAGACAAATGCAACTGAAGCCAAAGAGCACCACTTGGCTGGGTGGCCCAGCCGCCCCCCCAGGCAGAGAGCTTTCAGAGCAGGTCACACTTGGCTTCTTGCCCAAGTTTTCCCCGACATCCTTGAAATTTCAGGGTTACATAAGAGTTCACTCTTGCCATAGTTTCAAACGCTAAACTTCCACCTCGCAGCTGAAACATGGAGTGGTATGCAAACATTAAGAATGAGGTATCACCAACGTGCTCTACTTCTAAAAAGGTGTACTGTCAAGTGAAAATAACAAGCATAAATAATACACTGTGCTTCATTCGTCCTGAACATTCTAGGTCCCATTCTATTGTTCAGACTAAAACATAATGAGGGAACGAGACAGAAAAATCCTGCCTTCCTACCGTTTATGTCCCAGTATTAATAAACAACGCCCATAAATATAAACTATATTACAAGGCAATGACGCCTATGGGAAAAACAAAACAGGGAACGAGGATAAAATGCGGAGAGAGATTGCAATTTTAAGTAATCATTTAACTAAAGACACGGGGAAGGGTGAACGGGGCAGAAAACACGCGCAAAGGCCCTGACGGCGGTGCCCGTGCACGAGGGGGATCCTCCGTGCGGCGCTGGGGGTCAAGAGGGCGCATTAGGACGCGAAATCAGAGGAGCAGGCTGGGGGTCCCGGGAGAACCTCAGCTTTCCCCCCGGCGCGCTGGGCACCCGCCGCGGGTCTCGGAGCACAGGACGGCCCTGATCCGACTCACGGTCACAAGGTCACTGCGGCCGTTGCCGCGGACACAGCGCGGGGAGCCCGGGGGAGGTCCCAACGGTACCCCGGGGCGAGCAGGGCGGACGCAGGGGACGCCGGCGGGCGCACCTTGCGGGTGACGTTGTGCACGTAGGGGCAGGTATTGCAGGCGAAGCGGTGGCAGCGCTGCCCCTCCTCCACGATCAGCCCGTTCCCGCAACCCGGGCAGAAGAGCAGCATGGCGGCGGCCCAGCCGCGGGCTCCCAGCAGACGCCCGCGCCGCGCCCCGCCGACGCGGGCCCGCCTCGAGCTCTCATTGGTCCTGGCGGCCGCCCCGCCCCTCGGCCCGCCAATGGACGCGCCGATTTCGCGCTCCCAGCGAGCACTGCGGCAGGCCGCCTGGTCCCTGGACGCTGCGGGCTGGGCTGTGGTTGCGGTCCCCGCGCGCGCCCCTCCGTCGCGCTGACCCGCGGTGCGGGCGGGTGCGGCGACGGCGGGGCGCCCTGGAGGAGGAGGTGGTGGCGGCGGCGGGGCCGGAGGAGGATGAGGACGAAGAGGAGGCGCTGCCGCACTCCGAGGCGGTGGACGTGTTCCAGGAGGGTCTTGCCATGGTGGTGCAGGACCCGCTGCTCTGCGACCTCCCGATCCAGGTGCGCGCGGGCCGGGGGGCGGGCGGCGGGGCGTGGACAGCCCCCCGAGGTGCCGCTGGGGCTGCGGCGCGGGTGCCTCAGGAAGGTGCCTCTGGGCGTCAGCGGGGGTCTTAACCGGGGCCGGGCCCAGGGTGGGGCGAGCGAGAATTCAGAGGGGCGCCAAAAACCCGGTATACGTGGGGTCAGCTGACGGGATGTTTTACTACGACATTTTTAAAACTCAAAGGTAGTGTAGGAAAGCCGATGGTAAACAAAGTAATAAAATTGTAAATGAAAACCAGACCAGCATTACTGGTTTCTCTTCTCAAGTTTCAATATGGTTTGGCACCGTCCTGCCTTTAAGTCTTTGTCACTTTGCCCATCATGGGGTTTTTAAGTTAACTTCTATTTCCTTGAAAGTTGCACTGAAATGTTTATCGTTACCATTTTTTTGGCGCCCCGGTAAATTCTGCACACCTGCCTCAGCCTTGTCCCGAGGCCCTGGCCTGGATCCTGGCGATCCAGGGCTCTCATACTGGACTGTCCAGCCTCTGGGTAGAGGATCCCGGGGTGGATCCTCACGTTGGTTCGTTCCCCTGGTCTGTGTCTATGCTGCGTCCTCCCGAGCCTCTGTCCACTTTAGGCATTAAACGGAAAGTGTGGATGGAACATGAGAGTGGAGTGACAAGCGGGGAAACGTGTAAGAACCTTGTCCCTTTCTTGTATTTGTAAAGCGTGGCCCCACTTTTTGGACACTGTCAGCTTGTTTTTCTTGGTTGTTGTTCGGGGCGGTAGAGAGCCAGGGCTCCCCCATCCACCCTTGGTCTTTTCCAGGTTACTCTGGAAGAGGTCAGTTCCCAGATAGCACTGGAGTACGGCCAAGCAATGACAGTCCGAGTGTGCAAGATGGACGGAGAAGTCATGCGTAAGTGCCGCCCCCTCCCTCCGGGCAGCGCCGTCTGAGCTTCACAGGGGCAAGAGGTTAGCAGGGCTGCTCAGTGGGAAACGCAAGGGCCATGCTGGGGGGTGTTGGAGCAGCCGCAAGCCCACCCTGCCCGGATTTCAGCCTTAGTCGGACCTCTGAGTCCTCTCCTGTCATCTGAGGCTGTAGCTGTGTTCCCACTGTGGATCTTTTCCCGTTTGTGTCCCCCGGTTGCAGCCGTGGTTGTCGTACAGAACGCCACGGTGCTGGATCTGAAGAAGGCCATCCAGAGATACGTGCAGCTCAGGCAGGAGCGTGAAGGAGGCATTCAGCATATCAGCTGGTGAGTGGAGCAGCGGCTCCCTGCAGCCCTCCTGGGGGCTGATGTGGGCCTCCACATGCACACCTGCCGGATGTGCGCTCTTAACCACCTGGCGCTACTACAGTGTACCAACTGGAGTGATGGGCTCCCCCCGAGCCGTTGGGCGGGTGGGTGCTCCTGGGCCTGGGAGTCCTGCCTCAGATGCTCCTCATCCATATCACACTGCACAGGCAGCTGGGTGGGTCTTCACTTGGGGACACCTGGGGCATTTCCAGTGTGTTTGGAAGTGGTCTCCCTAGCTGTGGATGGTGCAGCTGTCAGCAGCCCCACCCCTCCTCACCTGGGTGCTGTCAGTCCTCCCCTGTTTCATTAGCAGAATGTTTGGCTGCCAGGCACCCCACACAGCGTTTTGAGAGCAGTGCCCCCTTGTGGCTGCCCTGGTCCCCACAGAGCCGAGCGCCTGGAGGCTTTGTCACACACAGCTTTGGCCTCCCAGCTGTCCAGCTCACCCTGCTCACGGCTTACCCGAGTCCCCATCTTGCAGGTCCTACGTGTGGAGGACGTACCATCTGATCTCTGCAGGAGAGAAGCTCACAGAGGACAGGAAGAAGCTCCGAGAGTGAGTTCAGGCCACATCCTGAGCTGCAGGGAGGCATCTGGACTGTTGCCTGTAGTTCCACATGCTCGGCCAGAAGGCTGGGCCCCCCAGGAAGGAGGGATCGTAAATCAGTCCCTGGGGAGTGTGTGAGACAAGGAGAGTCCCTGGCTGGACTGACACCCTCCTGCAGGGAGCTTCCGGGGCCTCCCTGCCAGCAGAAGGAGAAGGAGAGCAGGGGTGAGGGGCCTCGGCTTCTCACAGTGGCAGTTCAGGGCTGCAGAGCCAGCAGGAGGGAGATAAGGGTGTCCATGGAGGTGAAAGGCTGCCCGCTGGTACAGTGTGGGTCTGTGGAAGGACAGCCACTACCACCTCCTTGCCTTCCTGGATGCCACACGCTTCCCACCTCTTCTTTCTTGGTCCCTCACAGGCTTCAGGGGAGGGGTCACAAACGTCCCCTCTGTGGATCAGACAGCTGACAGCTTTTCTTCTCTTTCAGTTATGGTATCCGGAATCGGGATGAGGTGTCCTTCATCAAAAAGCTGAGGCAAAAGTGAACCTCCAGACAAGGACGACTCTGTGTGCTGGTGGCTGAGCTCTTCCCCAGCAGGAAGAAGTCTGGGGCCACTGTCCCTTTCTCACAGAAGAGTGTCGAAGTGGCCTCACCCCAGCTGCCCAACTGGAACTGTCAGCATGAACCCTGGGCTCTCGGGACTAGGACCGGGTGAGCCAGTGCTCATGGCCTGAGCTTGACCTCCCTGGACCGAAACACCCTGACCATGTTGCCAATCCCACAGGGCTGTGGGCCTGGCCCTGTGTACAGAATAAATCTGTTTGTTTCTTAGTTTAAAAAGTCCAAAAGCCACAGTACCCGGGGCAGGAGGAACTGGCACTGCCCCATCACAGAGGGGAGCCAGGGCGGAGAACGGTGGTGGCGAGGCTCGACCTCTCAGATGCCACACCCCACACCACACGACCCTGCTCCTGCATTGGGACAGCAAGAGGAAGTAGCAGAGTCGGGGCTTTCTGACGCTGCCTATGGGGAAACAGGCCCGCAGCCAAGAGCACAGCTGTGGAGGGCCCCCCCGGCCTCAGCGTGCAGGGCTCACCTGCAGCAGGGCTGTCACTGGCTCCTGGAAAGGGAGGCAGCCTGGGACTGCAGTGGGAGCTGCTGGCCGGGCAGGGAGGGTTGGGGTGGGGGCACTTCTCGGTGTGTGGGGAAATGTGACAGTGCATCCACAGGGCCCTGTCCCATTGTCGCCTGCCAGTTACTCTGAGGAAGCGGCACAAGGGGGGTTCCCCTGGCTGAGGGACTTTATGGGGAGGTGTATTTGACACTTAGTGCCCTGTTCTGGGGAATTGTGAGTGGGATCTCCCTCCATAACCCCCAGCCGGAAACTAGAAAGGAGGAGGCAGCTCTGGTCACGTTAGTGGCAGCTAAAACGCTCCCGGTCCATTTATTGGCCACATGGGGTGGTCGTCAAGAGACTAGTTAGCAGGTAACCAGGGGAAGTAGTGTAATAAATGCCCAGAAGTGTGCGAGGTTCAACAGCAGTGACCAAGGCACAGAGATCTGTGTCCAGGAACAGGCCCCCACGATGCGCAGGCGGAGGCCCACGACTTGTGAGGCTCCAGCCTGCTGGAGCACGTGGCCCCAGTGCCCCAGCCAGCTCAGTGGAGCTGAGCGTCCAGCTCGTACTTCTCACAGAACTTGTCAGTGAAGGGGATGCAGGTGAGGAACTCACACCACTCGCAGCGGACGGGGTAGAAATAGAAGAGGACCACCAGGCCAGCCAGGAGGCCCAGGAAAACCAGCTGGAAGACGATGATCTGGCAGCGCTTGCGGTACAGGTCAAACCTGCCAAAGCTGATGTAGGGCAGGAAGGCAAAGGAGAGGAAGAGGCCACTGACGAAGCCGGAGATGTGTGCAAAGTTGTCGATCCAGGGCAGCAGCCCGAAGGCGAAGAGGAAGAGCACCACGGCCAACAGCTTGAAGAAGGCGCGCCAGGGCCGGGCCAGGATCTGCCAGCTCTGGAAGAGCTCCACGAAGAGGCAGGCCAGGATGCCGAACTGCGAGCCAGCTGGGCCCACCTGGGGGCAGTGGGTGTCTGTGAGCTGGTGGGGCTGAGCAGGCCCCTTCAGACCCAGAACCTTGTCCCCGTCCCAGTTCTTGTGGCCCAGAGACATCAGGACTGAGGAGCCCAATGGAGAGGCTCCCAGGCTGGGCAGCAGGTGCATACGGGGCTCCCCACCCTGGGGGCAGCTTTACCTCTGCCCGGTACGGCAGGAAGATGGCACTGGCCAGGTTACCGGTGACGCCACTCAGCAGGTAGATGATGGCTATGCGGTGCCAGCCTGCCAGTTTCTCCAGGTCCCGCAGGACAGTCATCTGGAAGCAGACGGACACCAGGCAGTGCAGGATTCTGTTGGGGGAGTGCGCACTCAGCAGGGAAGGCCGCCCCTCCACCACCCCCGGCTAGCCACTCTTGGGGTCCCTGAAACCGTCCACTCCACCCATCCCTGCTCGGCCCACAAGGTGTCACTTGCCCAGCGTGCAGGAAGAGGGACAGCCACAGGCGGTAGAACTGGTCGGGCACCTCGGGGTTAAGGAAGGGCAGGAGCCCGCACACGTCATCCATGCAGTGCACCTGTGCAGAGTGGCCTGTCAGCGCCCGCCGCAGCTGCGGGAGAGCGGGAGGGACACACCCTGGAGGCCTACCTGAGAGCAGAGCGTGGCCTCCTCGTGGAAGTAGCCCCTCATGAAGTCACAGTACTCCCGGGAGGTGATCTCGCACCTGGAAGGTCAGGCCAGGCTTGGGAGACTTGCAGAGGGGGCTGCTGGGGCCCGTGGGCAACAGCCCCTGACTGCGCTACCCCGGCCCAGGTGTCAGTCCTATTCACGCGCCTCTGTTGGCCCTCGATAAGGACAGACCCTTTCTCACCCCACACCCCACGGTATCTTGGGTTATTTGGGGACGTGGTAAGGGAGAAGGGTACAGCCCCTAGGCAAATGCTCTGCACCCAGGACCAGCTGCACAGGCACACACAGGCGCCCCTACCTGCCCTTGGTGCCGATGCAGCAGGGCCGGCCCGTGATGACACAGTCCATGTGGGGGTGGTTGGTATGGTTCCCAGCGCTGTTTTTGGTGCAGATCTGGGTCATAAATGGGATGAGTTGGGTCAGGGCCTCCCCCAGCCCTGAGCCCCATGCCCTGCTTGGAGGTGGGGGAAAGATGGAACGGGCTCCTAGGGTAGAAAACAAGCCTCCCTGGACATCACAGCAGGCTACTGCACCCTGAGCCCCGTGGGGCCATCTGTCATTTGACCTCCCAAGTCTCCACCTGGTTCCCCTGCTCTACCTGCTCAGAGAGGCAGGCGTTGGTGGGTGAACAGGCTGGGGAAAGGCCAGGGGTAGAGCATCTGGAAACACAGGCTGGTCCCACAATGGCGACCTGTCTTGCGTCACTAATGGGTGAGGTGAGGATTCCCCCGCATGTGACAAGGGTGACTCCCCAACAGCCCCCCCACCTCAGCTCACCGGCCACTTCGTGATGTCATCTGGCCACTCATGGGGGTCCTCGGAGGAGGGCTCATCACACACCCTGCGTGACCCAGTATGTTGTCAGACCCTGCTTTGTGCCCTGGGCACTGGCACCCTCCTACCCAAGTCAACAACCAAGGGAGGAACTACACCCTCTTGCCCCCACTCCCCAGGGAGATGTGGACAAAGGGAGGGGCCTGCAGGACTGACCTGGGGTCCTGGTGGCAGACAGAGCCGAACTGTCTCTTGTGGCCAGCAAGGTCTGGAGCACTGGGATGGAAGGGCCACTTCACCCAGACTGCCAGTGTGGACTGTGGGAGGACACGGGCAGCCCTGGTCAGAGCCCACCCTCACCCAGTACAGTCTCCAGGAGGCAGGAATCAAAAGCAAAACCAGAGAGACCTCCCTCTGACTCTACAACCAGGCTCTGGATTTGCACTCCAGACACGTGCATGCCGGGAGATTCTGTTACAAGCTCCACAGCATGATTCCTATTCGTGGGTCCAAAATCAGGGAACTGCATAAACTATGGCACCTCCACAGAAGATGATGAAATACAAACTTGGATGAATTTTTCTTTTTAATTGTTTAGTGGAAAAAGTAAGGCAATACCACTTAGGTAAGACACATGCACAAAAACAAGCCAGACACGTGCAGAAAGAGCACACCCACATCAGACACATTACCACGTCCGTCCACGGGGGAAGACAAGAGATGAGAAGGTGGGGGATGAGAAGGAATGAATGTGACCTAAGGGGCCTTGTACGGATGGCGTAACATGCCGAGAACCAGGGTAAAGGATAACTCGACCACTCCATCTGAACTCGCAACGTGACCTCGAACACGCGGTGTGGACACGCGCGAGCGGCGGGCGGGCGGGCACGCACCGAGCACTCCTCCTCCGAGGTCTGCACGCAGCCGGACCGGTCGTTGCGCACGCAGCAGGCCGAGTGCTTCTCGCGCTCGCGCGCAGCACGGATGAAACTATGCACCTGTGGATCCTGGCGCATGCAGGGTGAGAACTTGGCACCCAGGTGAATGAGAGCCTCCTGCGGGCGAGTGGGACGTGCAGCTGCGGCCTCCAGCCAAGCCAGCCCCAGGTGCCCTCCCACCGGCCCGCCAGGCCCCGCCCTCACCGAGCTGGGCCCAATCCAGAAGTTCTCCTGCTGCACATACTTGACATTCTCATAGACCCCGCGGTTCCGCAGCACCTGGGAGATTGGAGACAGAGATCAAACGGGGCCCACTTGGGTCCTCTCCTCCCAGAGTGCGGCGGGAGGGAGTCCAGAGCCCAGACTCCACGGGTCTGGGCCCAGGAAGGGCCCGGGGCTCACCGAGTCCACAGTCTCATGCTGCGAGAAGCCCACGGGAGCGATACCGTAGATGCACACGGCTAGAATGGTGACGAGCGAGTGCACGAAGGTGAGCCAGTAGGTGAAGAAGGGCCTGCGGAGCGGAGCGTCAGCAGACGGAGACGACATCCCCAACCCGGAGCCTCGCCGGCCCAAAGCCGCATCCCCGCCAGCCTACCTGTGGTCATCCATGTCCTCGATCTGGCGTTTGACATAGCTGTCGATACGCTTGCGGTAAGTGCGGTTGGTCAGCCGGCCCACCATGCCCAGCCCATACGGCCGCTTCTCCCGGGCGAAGAACTTGCGCACCGGCATCGCGATGCGCTGGCCCCGCCGCTGCCCCGCTGTGCTCACCACCTCCTGCCGCAGCCGCACCTTGGGCTGCGGGGCGGCCGTGCCCCCTTCCTTCTGCTTCCGCCAGCCGCGTTCCAGGGGCCTGGGGGAAGGGGCGCTGTCACCTCCCACCCCAGAACCCCCCCTGCTGTAGTCCCTCCTGGGTGAGACCAGGGCGACCCTCAGGCTGTCTTGCTCTCATCTAGTAGTGAAGACACTGCACGTCATTCAGCATCAGCCTCCTCCTTACCAGTAAAAGAGCAATCCTGAGCCCCTCCAGGGATGGCGGGGGGACCTGCCCTACAGAGGTTCCCTGACCAACCTGCAAGTATTGACTACATCAGCCCCTCCCACCTCCCCCCATCCCCCACCCCCGCTGGACTCTGTCAAGTGATCCTGTCCACAGGCAGGCCACAGAGACTCAGATGGTGCCCAGCCCCGGGGCCCCGGCCAGAGCAGCCAAGCTGGGCTCCCAGTCGACGAGGCACCCACTCCCTCGGCCCTCCACAGCTTGGCGCCCTAGGGCCTGGCTGGTCCTCACCTCCGCAGGCCCCCACCCTCCCCACACCCCACACCCCTCACCCTCACCCAGAGCACTCACAGCATTAGGTGGCTGCGCTCCAGCTCGCTGCGGTCCAGGGCCCCACCCGTGAGGTCTGCCTGCTCCGGGGCCTTCTCCCAGTCCTTGAGCGCTGCCTCCGACGGGGACTCGAACACCTCGTCTGGGTAGGTGGACAGCTCCTCGTGGAGGACACCTTCCTGAGCAAACATGTGCAGTCAGAGCGGCACGCGTAGGCTGAGGGGTCTCAGGTGATGCCACCCGGCTCTTACCCGGGCAAAGAAGGACGTGTCCAGCTCCTCGGGGAAGTCAGCTGTGTCCTCCTCTAGGAAGCTGGCAGGAGTGAAGCTTCGGCGCTGTGCCCGACGCAACGTGCCATCTCTAACGGAGCGGCCCTGCCAGCGAGGAGGTGAGCACGCGGCCTGGTGGCAGCTCAGCCCCAGCCCGACCCCAGCCCTGCACTCACCTTCATCAGCGCTGCAGCCGCCCGGAAGCTCATCTTGGCTACCGACTCGCGCTTGCGTCGCCGGGGGAGCCGGTTGAAACCCGAGCGGGAGCTGGAGAAGGAGCAGAGGGAGGCAGCACCGGGCGTGACAGGCGTGTGCGGGGTGCTCAGGCCGTCGGCAGTGTCATCCGCCACGCGGAAGGCCCGGCCCCGGGCCAGCGGGTCTATGATCTGGTGGAGGGGAGGAGAAACAGGAGTCAGGGCCTTTGTCATCAACACGGGGGCTCCTTTCCCACCCTGGACCCCACTGTGCAGAACACGGCTGCTGCTCCTCACTCCCCTGTGGGTCCCCAGACAGCTGTGTGGGTACCACCCCCACCCCACCGCACCCAGAGGGGTCCCTCTCCCCCCTGAAGTGCATTTACACGGCTGCTCATCCTGGGACACTCCCCAACCCAGAGGCTGGCGCCACGGTACAATCCCAGGACCCTGTCCCCTCACCCAGGCCCCCCTGCCAGACCATGAGCTCCGAGGAACCTCCTCTGCTCAGGGTGGCTATGCCCCCAGCCCCAGCCCAGGGGAGCAGCGAGGGGCCTGTGGAGGCAGCAGCAGGCGGGCATACCTTCTGCATGCCCAGCTGGCACGGCCCCACGTACAGTGGAGGGGGCGTCTCAGTGCTGGTCAGCGACACGTTGTCCTGGCTAGGCAGGTCCAGCTCCCGGATGACCTGGGGCTTCAGCTTCCCATAGCGCTGGCTGCAGTGACGGATGCTCTTGCGCTGCCACTTCTGGGTGCTGTCACTATCCTTGCTCACTCCAAACCAGTCCGCTGTGCCCCTGCCACAGGGGAGGAACTCAGCAAGGGGAAGCCAGATCTGCCCCTCCCTAGCAGGGGCCTCCGAGGCCCTCCTCCTGGGCAGCATGTCCCACCCCAGGCCTCCGGGCACTCCAGGGTCGAGGGCCCATGTGAGCTGGCTCTAATTAAGAGTAGAGTGGGTTCCAGCCTTGGCCACCCCTGAACAATTAGCCAACTCCAGATTCCCATGGAACCACAGATGGCAGGCCTCACCCAGGGCCACCCCCATCCCTGAGCGGGGAGTTGTGGGAAGACACCAAGTCCAGAGACAGACTCCGAGCTCCACCTTCGCTCAGCCAGGGAGAGCGTAGCCCTGGGCGGCAGCTTGACCTCAGACACCGCAGAACTCAGGCAGGGGCACTGCAAGCCCCGGCAGGATGCTCACAGCCCTTGGACATGCAGAAACCAGGAGCACCTGCCATCAGGAGCCCCGGGGGACGCCAACCGCGCTGGCAGCTCCCGAGCGGTCACAAGCCATGCACATGCCAGCTGACGCCCACACACTCATGCCTGCCCAAGGTACCTGAGCAGGGACCGAGAGAGAGACTGGCGCTGCGGGAGGGCCCTGTGGGCAGCAGGGGGACCCAAGAGGGGCAGCGTGTGGACACGCCCAAAGCGCACCTGTCGGCTGTTCAGGGGCCAGAGCATTGGGGTGGGGGAGACAGAGAAGGAGAGAGCGAGTGCTGGGGGAGGGCAGAGAAGGGGGGCAGGTGAGAGCAGTCGGTCCCCAGAGCAGGAGGACGACAGGGTGACATGGGGAACAAGATCGAGGAGGAAGCCGAGACAGGAAGGCCTTTGCTCCATTCCCTGCCCCAGGACCCAAAGGGGACCCTGTCTGTCTGCCTCTGTCCCGCCCGCCCCCAGCCCTCAGCCCAGGCCGGTGTGATACCTGCGGATGGTCTGCGTGATGGACGTCTGGCGCTGCAGCCCCGGCCGCCGGGGCTCGTGATGGGGCGAGGGGACGCGGGCTGTCTCGGCCGGCATGCTCACACTCCGCAAGAAAGCCTGGCGTCTCAGGGGCTGGGCAACGGGGTCACGGTGAGGGGGCTGGACAGGGCGCCCCCACAGCCCCTGCTGGCCAGGGCCTACCTGCAGGAGGCTGGGTTCCTCCACCACGGGGGGCACCACCGCTGGGATGTCCAGCTTCAGCCAGGGCGGCTTCTTGCGCTGCAAGCTGCTCGTGCTGTCCCTGCGGGCCTCACTCATGGCTCCGGGTGCAGCGCGGCAGGCCTGGGGGTGTGGTGTGTCACTCAGTAACGATGCTGACAGATCTGGGAGGGTTCACTGGGCGCAGACCCAGGTGGAGGGGGAGCCATGATGACCCACGGGCCCGGCTCCCACTGCTGCCGTCCTCCTGTGTGCTCAGCACTGACACGCTCAGTTCCTGCCTTGTGCAGCCCAACAGACATGGCTGGGCACAGACTAGGTCTTCAGACGACAGAAATTTACATGACAGTATCTGAGCATCCACACTCGCTGGTGGAGAAGCAAGGAAAGCTGCCCTCCTAGAGCTCACGGTCCAGACGACACAAACCCGTAAGTAAGCAGATGTACTGGCTCAGAAGACACGGAGTGTGACAGGGACAAAAACAGCACATGACAGTTGCTGGGGGCAGTGAGGTGACATCTGAGCAAAGGCTTGAAGGAGGTGACTGAGTGAGCAAGGCTCACTAAGCAAGGCTCAGCAAGGGGGTACCTGGCACAGGGAACAGCCAGTGCGGAGGTCAGAGTGAGCCCTAGGGCAGGGGCCGGCTGAGGGGCTCCCCCGTCTGTACGGGGCAAACCTGAAGCCTGTCCGACCCAGATCTCACCCTCTTAACCACCGTGCCACCGCTGCAAAGACAGAGGGCCCGCAACACCCACGACAGGGCGCCTAATGGCTCCATCTCACACAGCGGCGGCCACTTGGCTTCCCAGCGTCAGAGAGCTGCTCTGGCGGGACCTCCTGAAAACCGCCTGGGCGCAGAGCTGCCACGACCACCAGGGGGCACCACACACCGAGAAACAGCAGCAGAGCAGCGCACGGACCCCCTCTGCATCTGACACCAGACCGCAAACATACCACCTTGGTACAGGGGAAGGGCCCAGGGCTCAGAGCAGAGGCCAGAGTTTGGTTGGGCCATGACTGCCTGGCCACGTGACCACGGCCTCCTTGGCACTCTACCCCCCCTTATAAAACGTCACCATCAGGGCAGATCTGGTTCCCCTCCCCAAAGAAGGACGCCGAGGGGTCTGGAAACAGGATATCCAAGATTGGAAGGGTGCCCTGACCACAATGGGGCACATGGACAGCTGGGGAGTGGCTGAGCAATACTGGGAGGGCAGAGACCCCAATACTCCTCAGCATCCTCGAAGAGCTTCAGACCCCGACAGACTCTGACCTGCAGGGTCTGGAACCTACCCATTACTGCCTCTAGAAACAGCTCCACTCCCGAACCTTCCTCTCCACTGCCTGGGGGAGATACAGAGAAAGCCCCACCCCTGCTTTACAGACAGGGAAACTGAGGCCTAGAGAACAGAGGCTTGCCTAGCCCAAGGTCACATATTCAGGATAGCATAACTTTGGACAGGCCCAGGACGCTGCTCATAGCTCCCACTGGACTCACAGACCAGGGAAGGGCCAGGCCTGCTCAGACCAACTCCTGGCTCTACACTGACCTGGGAAAGTCCAAGGATGTTGTCACAGCCCTACACAGACTAGGGAGGGCACAAGACGCCAAGCACAGACCAGGGATGGACCCAGAACACTACACACAGCTGCTGCTGGTCCTATATGGACCAGAAACAGCCCTGGACACTGCTCACAGCTCCTCCCAGCCCTACACAGGGCACAAACCAGGGACAGGCCCAGATGCTGCTCACCGCTCCTCCATGCCCTATACAGGACACTGTTCACAGCTCCTATCACCCCTAGAGTAATGCTACTCATTGCTCATACTCCTACTGGCCCTCTACCAAACAGGGCTGAGCCCAGGGCACTGCTCACAGCTCCCACTGGCCCTACACAGACCAGGGACAGGCCTAGAAGGCTGCTCACAGCTCCTGCTGGCCCTGTACCACCGAGGCACAGGCCCAGAACACTATTCACGGCTTCTATTGGCCCTATGCCAATCAGGGACCAGCCCAGAACCCAGCTCACAGGTCCTACTTGCCCTATATCGACTGAGGACCAGGCCAGGATGTGGCTGACAGCACCTACTGGCCCTATACCAAACAGGGCTGAGCCCAGGATGCTACTCTCAGTTCCCACTGGCCCTACACTGACCAGGGACAGGCCCAGGTGGGAGGGAGTCCTTCGGGGACGCCTTCTCCTGGCTCTTACCCCATCTCTCACGTTCCAACCTCTTCTCTGAGCTGACTGTGCACCCAAGAGTCTTTCCATCCACTCAGGGCCAAGCCCCTCTGCCCTGCCCTCACCGGGTCCGATCTCGAGGCAAAGGCCAAGGGCAGCACTTGTTCCCACGTCACCGGGAATTCCTCTGGGCCCCTGCCCACGATGAGCCCCACAACTTGCAGTCAGACGGAGGTTTCCCTGCAGGGCATGGAGGCAGGCAGGGCTGGTGGGCCTGTGTCTGACATGCAGGCATCCTGACGGAGAATTGGGTGCCTCTGGGATCTGAACCAGGAGACCTGCATCAGCATCTAACTCGCACCACAAACCCAGCCCAGACCTCTGTCCCTTGATTCGGCCCAGCCATAGCACCAACAGGTCACAGGTCAGCACCCTGGGAGGCGGTTCCTCATCGGCCAGCCCTCCCTCCCCAGATCCTGCAGACTGGAAGACCCCTGCTGGGAAGGAAGTGACTGGGAAGGACAGTCTGAGTCTCAAGCACTGAAGGTGGAATTTCAGGCACACTGGGGGGTTGGGAAAACAGATGGTACTCAGAGAGGGGTTTCTAGAACCTGCAGTGCTGTGACAGCATCCTGAGGGCACCCTCCAAGCCTTGGTCAGGCCGGGCCTGCAGGTGGGGATCCAGGTGATCTGACCCCGAGATCATGCTGTGCCCTGTGAGGCCTTGTGGGTCAGGGGCCAGATGGATGGCGAGCCCCTTAGCATGTCAGATCGGGGAGGCTATGCCACCTTCAGTCCATCCGTGCCCCTCAATGACCACACGCCTTGCACAGCCTCATGCTCTCGCCTGGAAAACGAGCCAGTGCTTCTGATGACGCCATTGTGAGGTCCAGAGAAGAACAGGGCCGAGAGGGAATCTGCAGGTTGGGGGCCGGGGGGCCGGCCTCTCCAGGAGCCCCCATGCGTGCCCAGCACCTCTGGGTGATGTCAGCTGGCTCTCCACTCAGGAATGCGAGGAACCTTTGCCAGCTGATCAGCTCCCAGCAACACCCCCATCCAGACCCTCCATGGCTCCCTCTGCCCCCTCAGCCTCTCCTCACAGCTGGCTCCCTCCCGTCTCGGGGCTCTTCCGATGCCCTGCCCCTGCACAAGCATTCTGCCCCCTCTCCCAAGTGTTCAAGTCCCCGCAGCCTCAGGCAGGCTGTGCTATCCCCACAGGCGCTCCCGGCTCGCATTTAGCTCAGGAGTTCATCCACACGTGCTGTCCTGTCCTGTCCTACCGAGTCTGCAGTGCCCAGGACAGGCCTGCTCCAGAGCTACCACCTGGCAAACACTGGTCATTTCAGAGCACAGGCTAGCAGGGGCCGATCCCATGATCTGGGGTGAAGGGGGATTCCTGAAGATGACCCTTCAGTTGGGTCTGGGAGGAGGAGCTGACCTCATGACTGTGTCAGGGCAGGAACAGCATAGCAGAGGCAGAAGAAAGTGGTGAGCATGCATAGGGAGCCGGACACCCCTGGCCCTGCCAGCCTGGGCCCACGGCTGGCCCCAAGAACACATGGGCTGCTCGGCTCAGGAGGGAGCCACCAGCTCCCCGCCTGCAGGCCCAGACCTCCGGGCACCCCTCACCTCCACCCACACCCCTCCTGTGTCTGGGGCAGAGGCAGGAGGGGCTCTGTAACCCACACGGCTCCAGGATGCCCACCCTGCCCTCAGTGCCGTGGGTCCTGGCTGGCCCTACCCCTCTGTGTCCAGTTCCCCATCGGGGCCTCATGTGGATAGGATTCACACAGAGGGGCTCCACAGTGGGCCTCGAGGGTGTGGGGGAGGTGCAGGGCCAGGCCGGACAAAGAGTCTGGGACGGGGAGGGGCACAGTGTCCACCCAGAGGAGACAGTGGCTCAGTGTCCAGGCCTCCCCCAGGCGCACAGCGGGCTCTTGTTCCCAGAATACCCCTTGGGGGGGAGTCCCAACAGCATCTCCCTCTGCTGAGCCCTCAGTGCAGGGAGAAACCGCAGCCCAGGGAGGGCCTGACTGCCAGGGTCACACAGCGTCTGAGTCACTCTGGCGACATTCATAGCTGCCCACCCGGGGCTCGGCCCCATCAGGAGACACCCAAACAGGCATCTGGAAGTGAAGCAGAAGTGCTGACGACGCAAACGCTAACGGCGAGCCCAGCAGGAGGGCACAAAACAGCTGCAGGCCAGGCGCTCCACAGCCCAGGACCAGTGTGGGGCGAGATGTGAGAGTAGGCAAGGCCCAGGGCCCCGCAGGTCAAGGCTACTAGGGAGGCTTTAAGGGCAGCGAGAAGGCGGGAGTGGCTGCAGCCATCAGGGCAGAGGGTGGGGTGGAAGTAGGGAGGGGCCCACTGATGGGTTCCTGCTCTGGGGACAACTGGGGACTCTGGTCTGACACTGTGCAGGGACTAGGAAGCAGGAGCCAGTGCAGGGAGGCCGGGCAGGGAGCCTGGCCCCAGACACTGTACACAGACCCTGCTCACCTCCACCACCCGCAGCCCTCAGCAAGCCTCAGTTTCCCCATCTGAAAGTCAGGGGCCACAATAGTGCCTGGCACACAGTAGGTGCTCAAGAATCAGCAGCTCAATCAAACCCAGAAAGGCTAGTGATGCCTGCCAGCTGTGGGGAGCTCCCTGGGGCGGGCGGCCAAAGGAAGGGCCAGGGAGCCAGGGTAGAGGGCCCCAGAGCGGGTGCCACAGGAGCACGGGCCATGGTGGCCTGGGGACAGGACCCTTCAGAGATCCCCAGTGTGGGAAGGTATGCCAAGGGGCAGGAGACTGGGGAGAAGGTCTGGCCTGCCCAGGCCTGGACAGTAGCCGCGGTTGTGTGAAGCTGGATCCTCAGGTGTGAGCAGCAGCCACCACTGCCCCCACACAGGACAGTGCTGGCTGGGGGTGGGAGGCCGAGTGGATGGCCAGCCCCAGGACCAGACCCTCCAAGCCAGGGCCCTGCCCTGCTCAGAGGACCGCCCACTGCCAAAGTCAGCTGAAGCAAAGGGCACCACCCTGGGACACCTGCCCAGACGTGTCCCCAACTCACCTGACCATAGTCCCAGGAGGGCTGGCTCCTCCAGCCTCCCCACCAGAGCCCTGACCTCTGACCCTCAGGTTTCCGTTTGACCCCTAATCTCATGCCCAACCCCAGATCTCCCTTGGGAGGGCGGAGAACCAGCTCTCTGACAGCCTAGAATCCAGTCCTTCTCCACCATGTGCTACTGTGTGGCAAAGCAAAAGTCACCAAGCCTCTCTGTGCCTTTTTGCCTTGTCTGTAAACGGCATCATGTCAGGAATGATATTGGCCAAGCCCTCAACCCTCCAAAACCCTCCCAGCGATCCCTCCACTTTTCTGTGGAACAAATGAGGTCCAGAGGGGAGCAGGGCAGGCCTGAGACCCGGCTGACGGTCCACATGGTGCCCTCTGCCCGTCCCCAGGAGGACGCATTGGATCCCTCCCTCCTCGTGTCACCCATCGCCTGCCATCACCCCAGATGAGCATGCGGAGGGCCAACAACAGACAACAGGAGGCCCTGCTACAGGAGGCCCTGAGGGCACAGGATCCCCGTGATAATCACTGACCATCACTCTGGGACCTGACGGGGAGGGTGGTGACTAGGGCAGGAAGGGGGCGCCCGCCTAGGGAGGGGCATTGGCTCAGAGGGCGCACATGGCCCACATTCTGGCTACCAAAATGGAAGCCCCAGGGCCGGCCCGTGGCTTAGCGGTTGGGTGCGCATGCTCCGATGCTGGCGGCCTGGGTTCGGATCCCGGGCACGCACCGATGCGCCGCTTCTCCGGCCATGCTGAGGCCGTGTCCCAGGTGCAGCAACTGGAAGGATGTGCAACTGACATGCAACTGTCTGCTGGGGCTTTGGGGGAAAAAATAAATGAATAAATAAAATTATAAAAAAAAAAAAATGGAAGCCCCAGACCCCCAACAGGGGGACACACCCAGGGTCAGAGCCCCAAGGCTCAGAGAGGTCAGAGGACCTGTCCATACCATACAGTCAGCAAGGGAGTAGGGGCACAGACTCCACTACAGCAGCTTCTGGGTGAAGGCACCCCCTCGATGCAGAGGGGGAAGGCCCCCACCCCCTCAACATGCCTGGCCGGAGGGGACTGACCCCACACACATGCTCCCTGGTGCCTAGACACCCTCGAGCTTAGCAACCCATCCCAGAACTCGGCGGCCGCTGGATGGCACCGGAGAGGCCCCAGGAAGGGAAACCAAGTCCCCAAAGTTCCTTATCAGAGCAGAAATGGCTTCACTCATCAGAAGCCTGGCACGTCGGCCTCAAACCTGACCCTGACTGACCCCGCTGACCTATCACAACTCCTGGGAGGGGTCCTCGGTGTCCATCCTGCAGATAGGAAACTGAGGCTCAGAGAGGCCAGCACTGTCTGAGGTCGCCAAGCCTCCCAGGGGTCAAAGCTTTGGGCCATGCCTGCCCAGGAGCTGGGCAGAAGGGACCCACGTGCCTGCCCGGCTGGCCCTGGCCACAGCCCCCAGGACAGGGGGCAGACCGTCTGGGTTCCTCTGGCCACGAGGGCTGTCAGGCCCCGCTGGGCCCCCTGCCACCCCATCCACCCTGAGCATCTCAGTTCAGGGAGGAGGGGGTCACCTCCAAACGCACCCCACCCAGAAAGCAAGCAGAAGCCGAGGAATCCGATCCCTGCCCTTGGCAGAAAGTCGATCCCGTCACAGACACGGAGGTGGGGGAACTGGAGCCGGTGGGGGGGCCCTCACATCCCGGGAGAGGAGCAACGGGGCGCTCCGAGCAGCAGGTGGAGCTGAGAAGAGCCGGAGGGAGGACCCTGAAAGGCAGGAGACCTGGATGATCCCTCTGAACCAAGGGCCCCACTAGAATGCGAGCTCCCAGGGTGGGGATTTGTCTGGGCTGCACACTAAGGCAGGATGAGAGGTGCTAGTCAGAGCAACGATCTAGCTCTGATGCCCGCGGTCAGCCTGTCCGTGCAACGGGAGGCCGGTCGGCTGGTGGAGGCTGCTTGGAGGGGTTGGGCAGGGGCCCGGGGCCTGGCACCTCCAATCCGAGGCCACTAGACTTCTGTGCCCCCTAAATGATCCAGCTTGCCCAGAATAACACCTGATGGCAGGGGGCTCAGCCTCAGAACCCCTTGGGCCCCAGCCGGATGCTGGGTTCCCCAGCTTCCTCCCAACCTTCTGGTGGGGGCTAGGGGGCTGGGGCTGGCTCCATGGGGGTGGGGAGAACCCAGCATCTAGCTGGGCCAAACCTGAAAAGCCAGTTTCATCCTTGAATCTTCTCCGCCAGGAAGTCCCAAGGTTGGGGGGGGGGGGGCTTTCCCAGCACAAGGCTAGGGCCTCCAGACCCAGGCCCCGCCCACCCAAACAGACACAGTAACACCACCCCAAGCTGCACACACATAAGAATGAACCGACTCAGGACCATCTGGGCCTTGGACAGGCACCGCCGGGGGGATCCCCTGCCCATTCCCCACACAGTCCCACAGACGTGCCCCCAGCAGAGCAGACGGCTAGGCCCTCCCCCAGCACCCTGAGCACCCAGGGTCCCCGCTACCACCCAACCAAGAGATTGCCTGCTTCAAGGCACCTCGTAGTGGCCTCAGGCTCAGCCCCGGCCCCTCCTCTGGGCCGCTGAGCACAAGGTAGGAGCGTCTCTGGGAGCGGCTCCCGGCGCCCTGCAGTTCCAGCGTCTCCAGACGGGGTTGTGAGGGGAAGGTGGGTCAGTCCCCACCCTTAGCTCCACAGCTACTGCTGGTGCTGATACTACTCGCATCCCCAGCGAGGGCCGCCGGGACAGGGGAGATCCCGAGAAGTCCCACCCTCTGAGCTGGAGTTTCGACTTGGAGACACCACCCACCGGCGGTGGCCGGGAAGGAAAACGTAAGGGGGGAGGGGACAGCTCCGAAGAGCCTGGGGACAGCCCCGGACTCTGAGCCCTCCCGCTCCCAGGACCCTCAGCTGTTGGGCGGGGGCTGGAGCCGAGCTGTCCGGCCCGGTCAGGCCACTGGACGTGCTAATCCGGCCACGGGCTATTTTTGCGGCGTGCCGGGTTAGGAATCCGGGGCTGGGCCGCCTGCGCGGGCGGCTCGGGAAACTCCGGGAAGGAAAGTCCGGCCGCCTCGGGAGGGGACTCGCCCGAACCCCGGACCCGGCCCCAGACCCGGTCCTCGGACCCCGCCCGACTCCGGCCGCGCTGGGCTGAGTACCGGCCCGCACGCAGCGGCCCTGCACCCCTCCCGCCGCGCTCACTCACCGCCGCCGCCGGCACCGGGGGTCCTGGGGGGTCCCGAGGGCTTCGGGGAGGGGCTGCAGCCGCCGGCCGGGAGGGCGCCCGCGCCGAGTCCCCGCCCGCGCGCCCGCCCGCCCGTCCGGCCGCCCGCCCCGGAATGCCATGGAGCGAGGGGCGTGCGCGCCGGGGGCGGGCCCGGCCGGAGGGGGCGGCCGCGCTGACTCAGGGCTCAGGAATGCGCGCGGCCCGCCCGGCCCGAGTCACCTCCTCCGGGAAGGCCGCTGGCCTCCGCTCTCCGCTGTGTCCTGCCGCGGGGACACCTGTGGCTGGGGTTCGCGGACGCCTCGGCCAAGGAAGGCAGGGAGGATCCGACGGCCCAGCTGGACGGAGCCTGACGGTCAACGACGGTCTTCGGCTCCTCAGCTGCCCCAGACTCCCGAGTGAGTCTGCCCTGATTCCACCACGCCTTGTGCTCCAGAAGGGGGGACAGAGAGTGCCCCTGAATCTCCTGTCAACCCCACCAGGAGCCTCCTCCACAGGCCCACACGGACTCCGCTCACCCAGCCCCACGTGAGCACTCACACTTCCTCACACACATCCACACTCATACACGTGCTCCTGCATTCATGCACATACACGCTTGTGCTCACTCACTCATTCACACACCTGTTTACACAGATACATGCACGCACCTACTCACACAATTGTACACACTTTCCTGCCCACTCCCACACATTTACATATGCACACAACCACCATTGTACTCTCTCATTCGTGTGTTTACACACTCATGCACCGTCACACTGACACTCACAACAAAGGCAGGATTGGAGCAGTACCCCTCCCCAGGCCCCTGTGCTCCCTGCCCCGGCAGCCCTGCTCTCCCTGCAGGCTTCCAGGCCAGGCTGGGCCTACAGCCCTGAAACCTGCGCACCGTTTCTGGGGACCCTCGGGGGCCCCCCTTTCAGAGTCCCTCACGGCCCAGGGCTCGCCCCTCCACTCTCTGAGTTGGACACAAAATGGCCCATCTGCACTAGGCTGAGGCTGCTGCTGAGTTTCCCAGCCTTCCTCTCTCAGGACACTCAGGAGTCGGTGGGTCCGGAACACCCGGGAATGGGGGCAGGGTGACAATGGCAGGGAGCAGGCAGGGACGACCCGGAGCTGTGAGTGGTGGAGGGGCCCAGGCTTCCTCTGGGTAGTTGATATGGTCTCCCTTCTTCCCTTGGAGAAAACAGAACTGGGACCACAGGTCTCCTAAGCACCCTTCCACTGGAGGCCGGAACACCTCGGGGCATGTGAGGCCCAGCCCCTCAAGCCTCAGAGGGCCCACAAATGTCTCCTAAGAGCCTCTGCTGGTCTGGGACCGGGTGGCACTGGCCGTCTGGACAGTTGCTGCCACGGTCAGCGGCCCTGCCCACTGCCTGCCTGCAGACACGACCTGGTCCGCGGCTACACAGAAAAGAAAGCTGACAACATGCAGTTTGGTCCCGGAGCCTGGGCAAGGGACAGAGTCCTCTGATGGCATCCTCGTCCATACCATAGGACAGAATGGTGCCTGCACATACTGGGGCCTCTGTGAACACAGGCATATCCACATTCCACATGATCCTTAGGTAAAGGGAGATAACGAAAGCTTTGGAGGGGGTAGAGGGTCTTCTTCACTGGGGGGCAACCTCAGGTGCACTGGGGACACAGGACAAGAGGGAGGCCACCTGATGCTAATGCTCAGGGCTCCTGCAGCCCGCACGTGCCACCCCTCCCATGCCAGGCTCGCAGCCAGACAGGACAGTCTCTCCATGCCCCACATTCTCGACCCCTGCCAGGGATAAGCAAGCCTCCCCCAGCTGGATGTCAAGACTGGGCTGGCAGGGCCAGCGGCAGTGTCATCTCTGGCGTCCAGGGCCTGGGCTCCCCTCCAAAGCATGCCACGGCTGGGCATCCGGTGCTGGCAGGTCCTCTCCCACAGTGGACACTGCAAGGCGCCACCCAGACCTGCCCCCTGACCCAGACACTCCCCCCCAGCTGCCAGGGTGACTAGCCATAGCTGGCTCACAGCTGAGACCCCTCGAGGTGTCACCTGCAGTGGACAAGAGCTGCCCAACATCATGCTCCCTCCCCAGAGAGGGTGGTCTCTGTGTCCAGTGACAGGTGAAGGGCTTCCCCCTGTATTCATTCCAGTCACCTCCAAAGGGCCTTCTCAGTTCTCGAGCTCCGGTGGGATCTGCAGCAGCCCCCCAGCCCCAAGCACGGCCCGGCGCACCCTGGCAGGCAGATCCAGGAATCCCCAGGTCTCAGCCCACCCGGGCCTCCTGAGAGAGGACCCTGGCATCAGAAGGATGGTGTAAGCCGAGGAGAGTGGACACATCTGTGCTCAGGCCTGGACCCAGTCCACACGGACACGTGTATGCACACGTGTGCTCTGCCTCATGTCTGCCCCACTGCCCTGGGCTCTGGTGGAGAAGCCCCCTACACAGAAACTCAGCTTCTGGTCCCTCCATTCCCTTTACCCGGCTTTGCAGAAATGGAAATCAGCTGCAGCTGCCTAGCCCCTGGGCAGGTGACGGGATGGGCTGGTGTCTGGATGGCCCTCGTGCTGCGGACTGCACTCTGGACCGGAGGGAGTGGGAGCCCTGACCCGTAGGAGGAGTCCCTGCCAGCCACCCTGGACTCCTCAGCTCAGCAGGCCAGTCCCTTGGCTTTGAGGGGCCTGGAGGGCCAGGACCAGCCCCACGCTATTTGGGGAGGAGGCAGAAGTGGGCTAGGCCAGCCAGGGGCCTGAAGTCACTGGCTATTTCTGAGGTAGCTGCCCCTTCCCGTGTGTCAGGGCACGGCAAGGGGGCCCATAAATGCCTGGGCCCGGGGCCCAGCAGCATTGGCTGCACAGCCCTGGGAAGGGAGGATGCAGCCCCCACAGACCTTCAGCTCCCTCTCTACTCAAGGATCCTCTGACCCCTCCAGGGCCCATCAGGCACCGCGGGCCTAGGAGGCCGGCCAGGATGCCAGAAGCCACCCTGCTGAGAAGCCGTGTGCGGGACCCCACTGGACTCTGACCCAGCTCTCCCTTTGACCGTGTCAGCCTTCCTGACATCAGAGAGAGGGACACTGAGCCGGTGGCTGGGTGCCCTGGGACAGGGCTGGTGCTGGAACTCGGGCCTCTGTGGCTGGCAGAGCCTCTGTCCTTTCTCTCAAGGCTGCAGTGACTGATGGCCCCTCCACAGGCCGTGGGCTAGCCTGGCAGGGCACAGACCAGCCCACCCCTGCGGTGACCCCTGTCAAAGCATTGACGGTGTCCTCACCTCCATCTTCCGTTGACATCCTCCAGCATGCCTCTCCCAGCCCAGCAGCAGGGCACACTGGGGACCGAGAAGGCCCCGGCCCCTCCCACCTAGCACCCTCTTCTCTGGCCCTGCAGGCCACAGTGGGAATGCTCAGCCCACCACTTCCAGCCTGCGGTGGGGCCTCAGACCACAAACCAGGAAGTGGGGGGTGGGGAGAGTGCAGAGGTTGCGCAAGCCCATGCGCTCAGGCCGGAACATCTGGAGAAGTGGGTTGCTGGTGCTGGCCCTGCCTCCTCCTCCTGGGGGCCAGGGCTGCCCTCCGAGCCTCTGTCTCCTCTTCCTGAGGTGAGGATAAAACACCCCTCCAGGAACGTGTGGACGCCCCATGATTCTGCAAGGACCTGGTACCATTTGTGAAATCCGAATAAAAATTAATACAAAACAGGGCCAGCCCCGTGGCTTAGCGGTTAAGTGCACGCGCTCCGCTGCTGGCGACCTGGGTTCGGATCCCGGGCGGGCACCAACGCACCGCTTGTCCAGCCATGCTGAGACCGCGTCCCACATACAGCAACTAGAAGGATGTGCAACTATGACATACAACTATCTACTGGGGCTTTGGGAAAAAAAAAAAAAAGGAGGATTGGCAGTGGATGTTAGCTCAGAGCCGGTCTTCCTCAGCAAAAAAGAGGAGGATTAGCATGGATGTTAGCTCAGGGCTGATCTTGCTCAAAAAAAAAAAAAAATTAATACAAAACAGCACCTACCCTGCCCCTGCCCTCACCAGGGGGACCCGGCCCAACTGGGGCCTCAGTTTCCCTCCTGGACAGGGGGATGGGGGAAAGGGGGAGGGAAGGGGGGCTGGGTACACAAGAAGGCAGGAAGGGGGAGTCATTGTTTGGGCAGAATGGCTGCAGGGGGTAAGGAGGAAAGAAAGGGGAGGGAGTCACTTCCAGGCTGCCTTTATGACACACTGCCCACCGGAAGCGGCACATAGTGCCACAAACAGCTGGGTGGCTTCCAGCTGGCGCTGGAAGGCTGCTGCCCCTCCCTCCCCAGGAAGTCCTGGTCGGGGCCCTGGGTGCAGTTGGGCTGGGCCTCGGCTGGAGTTCAGCCCCTGAGCTGATCAGAGCAGCAGCAGTTGGAGACCAGGGGCCTCCCAGCTGGACTTGCCCTGAGACCAGGTGCCCCCATCATCTGAGGGCCCCAGTCACATGGCCCCCCAGCACCTCCCATCTGACACCATCCTATGCCCAGCTGTGCTCCGGACCCCCATGGGGACCCCCTCCCAGGGCAGGGGTCACAGAAATCAAATACAGCTCAGGACACACTCCTCCAGTTTTTCCAGGGCAGGGGTGGGTTGCGCAGGGGGTGGGTCTGTGCCTGAACAGCAGAGGGCCGTGCAGACCCGGATAAACCCTAGAGCGACCTCTGTGGGGTGTTTGGACTGCATTTGCCCTCCAGAGTCCACTGAGCCACAGGGGCGGGCAGTATGCTCCTCCCTCCAGGGGCATCCCGCCCAGAACAGCCCTGTGCATGAACACACCCCACTCATGGCCCTCCATTCTCTGGACCAGGCATCTCCCTCGCCAGACTCCCTTCCCCTCCCCCTGGGGCGCGAATCCGACGTGAGGGGTTACAGGCAGGGGCGCAGCAGGCGCTGGGCCCGGGTAAGGGGCATCAGAGATGAGGGCAGCCGCTTCCCCGTATGGCCCCCAGCCGCCGCCCTGCAAGGCGGGTGTTCTCGGGTCCCGCAGCCCTAGTCTCGGCCTCAATCTTGAGGAGGCTGGCCCAGCTCCAGCAGGCCCACCCCAGGACGTGGGCGGGCTCCTCAGCATCCTTGGGTCGTGGGAGGGGTGGGGGCTCCACCGCAGAGACAGAATCGCCGACCCGCCTGCGACGATGACCAGGGGCGGGCTTCCGGAAAGGCCTGGTGTCCGCTTCCTAGACAAAGTCTCCGGCCCACTGCCCCGCCCAACCTCCCCACCAATGCCCCCAGCCCCCACCCCGAGGTCAGAAGCGAGTCGGTAATAACCCCGCCGTCCAGGAAGGCGTGTCCCGAGGACCGGGCTCCGCTGCCATCTCCCTCACGCGCACTCCACGTGCACCCTACCGAACCGTCTGCGGGCCATCCCCAAACCACTACACGTCCAACCGGGGCCCCTCAAAGGCCCAGGCAAGGCTCAAGGCGGACCAGTTCTCTGGCGGCCTGACCACCGGCTGGTGGTGGAGTGGGCTCTGCGGCTGTGGGACCAGGGTGCAAGCGGGGGCGGGGGACAGGTCACCGAGGGGGCCCGAGGTGCGGCGGGGCTCACCCCAACCCCAGCCGCCTTCTCCCCCTTCTCACGCCGCCAGCGTCCCAGCAACCCCGGGCCTTTGTCCAGGATGGGAGGCGGCGCGCGGGGCAGCGGTACGTGCCGGACCCCGCTCCCGGCCGTCCACCCGCTGTAGCCCCACCCCGGCCCCACCCCCGGGGCGGAGTCCGTGCCCCGCGCTCGTCTGGCTTCTGTCGTGGTCCGCGCAGGCGTCGGCTCCACCCCCGGGCGGGCCGCGCTTCCGGGGTCGGCTCCCGGTGTGCTCGGCTCCCGGTGGGCTACGCGTCCGGCGAGTCCCAGCCGAGAGTCCCCGCCGAGCCTCCGGATGCCCGCGCGCGGCGGGGCCCAGGTGAGTGCGCGCCCGGGGGCGCTGTCGGCCGAGGGGCAGGCCCGGGGGCGACAGTTTCACCAACCCGCGAGCCGCCGAGCGGGGCCGGGCGGACCAGTAACGTGTGCGCGGGCCGGCCCCGGCGGGCCTGCAGTTCGCCGGGAGCGCCCCCCGGCCCGGCCCGGCTCGGCTGTTCCTATTCAGTGCTGGGCACTCAGGCCCGCTCGAACGCCTCCCCACGAGCCAGCCTGCCGACGGAAGTGACCGTGGGGTTGGCCGAGCAGCTGGCCTGAGAGGCCACTTTCCCACGCTCCTCACTGCAGCGTCTGTCACAGCTGGATGAGTGTTCTCTCGCTGTTTACTAACCCGTTTGCCCGGGTTTGGATGGAGGGCTGGTATGTCCCTTGCACACCCCCATCCAGGCCAGGCTGTTTCCTGCTCTCCACCGGCTGGGCCCAGCCTGCCGAGAGACGCTGGTCCCCAGGTTTTGCCCGGAGGCATCCCCGGGGGAGGGTGTTTGTTCCCAGCATTCATTGGGTACTTGCTGTGTGCCGGCTGGGTGCTGACCTGGCTTCTCATGTATTCCCAGAACTGTCTTTGCGACAGGTGGTGTTGATCCTCTCTGCAGATGAAGAAGCAGGCAGACACCTTAGGTCGATTTCTGGGGCCACTCACCAGGGCGCTCTCATTTCCAGGCAGGGCCAGGGGATGGTGGGAGGCGCCAGGTGTGTGTTTGAGGCAGCACCCACACCTGGGTGCAACAGCAGGGTCACCCCGTTCCTCAGCCCCCGGGCCAGACAGGCTGCGTCACTGTCACATGAAGTCTTCTGAGGCAGGTTGGTTCTCAGCAACCTGGCGTTCTCCATTCAACATGGAACATGAGCAGTTACGTTAAAAATAATGGATCTGTCACATGCCAGGGAGACGTGGGTCCTGCTGAAGATTGGCCCTCGAAGAGAGTGTTTCCAGGCCCCCATGCCCCCCTGCTCCCCTCATCTTGCTGCTCATTGGAGAGCAGCTGGTCCCAGCACAGCCGAGGGTGTGTGGTCAGGCTGACAGGCCATGTGGTGGCAGGTGGGAGGCAGACCATGTGCCGGATCTCAGCAGATCCTCCTCCGTCTGGAGACCTCGCCTTTGGCCCACTTGCTTCTTATCACAGTGACATCCTGGGTCATGAGGCACAGGACATTTGGGGACTCACTAGGGGTCCTGCTCTGTGCGCTTGGAGTGGAACCAGGCAGACGGTCACCTGGTCCTGATCCACCTGTGTGTGTCAGGCCTTCTGGGCCATTCTGGGGAGGGATCTGGCAAATGTCAGCAGGTGGTGGGGGAGGGGTGTGGATGACACACCAACCCACAATCCATTCCTCAGCCAGGCCCCATGGAGGTCACAGCTGTGTTTTTAAATTCCTGATTAGGGTCAGGTGCCAAGGGCAGAGTTCCAGAAACAAGCTCAGAAGTTCATTTGGGGTCCACGTGCTGAGTGTGAATCAGAGGGTACCAGCCTTCCTGTCCCAGGCTTGGGTGCCCACTGTCCCTTCCCCGGGCCCTACAGCCGTTTGCCACCCAGCTGTGCATCTCCCAAGTGTGGAGGGCCTGCCTCAGGTAGAGGCAGGGGAGCCACTGTCTGCCTGCCTGCCCCGGGCCCTGAGGACAGGAGAGCAGAGTGGCCACCCTGTCACTGCTGCCTCCAGCCTGTCCTCACGTGCACTCATTTCCCGAGGCCTCCTGGGACCCAGCATGGGGCTGAGCACATTAGGTAGGGCATTCTCTGTGCACCTTGTAACAGCCCATGAAGTGGTTGCCCCCATTTTGCAGGTGAGGAAATGCAGTCCGTGAGCTCCATGAGTCTGACCTCACCACATAACCATTTGTCCATTCCCATTACAGCTTTCCCGCAGATTGGGGCAAAAAAGGCAGCGGCTGTTGGAGGCAGAGCGGCATCAGAGCCCCCCAGATGGAGCCTGGACGCCTTCCCCCACAGAGCCCCATGTGGGGCTGCCTGTGACCCTGGGCCCCCAGCGCAGTATCTACTTCTCAAGCCCAAACAGCCGCCCTGCTCGACTGGGATCCGAGTTTTTCGACCAGCCTGCAGTCCCCCTGGCCAGGGCATTTCTGGGACAGGTAATATGAACATAGCGAGTGGTCATCGCAGTGCAGCGTCTGTCGCCCAGCCGTTTCACCGCTGGGCTCACATCCCTGACCTGGCCACACTCGTCCCTGGATAGCTTCCCCTCAGCTGTCTGGGCAGGGGGTGCACCTGGGGTCAGCTGGGGAGAATGCTGGGGTTGTTGGTGGGGCCTGCCCCAGGTAGAGGCAGGGGAGCCACTGTCTGCCTGCCTGCCCCGGGCCCTGAGGACAGGAGAGCTGCAACATTAGCCGCCTCCACCAGGGACACTGGAACACTGTCCCTGCTCCACCTGGGATCACCCTCGGGCAGCTTTCTTACAAGGACCATGGTCAGTACTGGTCCCTGGGGTCTGTGAGGGGCTGCCTTTGCGTGCCCCGACCCCGACCCCATCAGTGGCCCTGCTGGAGCTTGCCCCTGTGTGTAGTAGTGACAGCTTTCAGACACGTGAGAGCTGGGGCCACGGCCCATGGGCTGCCCAGCACCAGGGCCACCTTGAGACAGCCTCCTCATCGCAGTAGCTTGCAGTGTCCGTGCTGGCTTCCCAGTGGCCCCTGCAGCTCAGTGCAGGTCCAGGACCTGGAGTGGGGATCAGGGACTGCCCAGGGCTCGGGGGGGTTGGGAGGGGTGGGGGCTGTCACCCTGCAGAGTGCAGGTCGGCTGTGCTGGCAGCAGCGAGTTTGGGCCACGTCTGTCTGGAGCACCATCTGGGTGCCAAACTCCAGGCCTGGCTTTCTGGTCCTCGAGGTTCCGTGGCCTACCCTGTGTCCTTTAATGAGCCTGCCTTTGGGTTAAAATGGCCAAGGAGAATCGGTTTCTGTGACTAGTAGAAAAATTGGTGCCTGGAGTTGGGTGCTGAAAAGAACAGATCCTAAAATGTGTGCTAGTGGAGAAGGGACCAGATTCTGTTTCCATGCGGGTGCTTTCAGCTGCGAGGGCCAGAAGATCTTTCTTTTTTTTTTTTTTTTTTTTAAAGATTTTATTTATTTTTTGCCCCCAAAGCCCCAGTAGATAGTTGTATGTCACAGCTGCACACCCTTCTAGTTGCTGTATGTGGGACTCGGCCTCAGGCTGGACAGAGAAGTGGTGCCTCGATGCGCACCCGGGATCCGAACCCGGGCCGCCAGCATCGCAGCACGCGCACTTAACCACCAAGCCACAGGGCCGGCCCCTCAGAAGATCTTTCTAAAAGCACCTTAAATAACGAAGGTTTATGATCGCCCGGAAAACGGCGTGTGGGCAGGTGAGTCCCAGCACCAGGTCAGGGGCCCGAGGGCTTAGCCTGTGGCAGCCTCCCCCAGGCTCCCGTCACACCCGCTTGAGCCCAGTGGTGGCCGGGGCAGTAGGCAGCAGAGAAGGGAGTGTTTCACCGTGTGTGTCCCTGTGGTCAGGGGACCGCCTTCTTCATGACCTCCTGGTAGACGTCCTTGCAGACCTTTGGCCAGGCTTGGGTCACGCACTTGTCCCTAAACAGGTCACTGCAAGGAGCAGTGAGTTGCCATGACAACCCAGACCACTCGAGTCACCTGCTTGGCTGAGAAGGTGTTGCCTCCCCCAGAACCCCCACCAGCAAGGGGGAGATGTGTTTGTAACGAGGGTGGGGGGAACCAGCATCTGCTCTCTGGAAATGATGTCAGAGTGGAAAACCGAATGGAGAGGAAGACAGTGACGGAAGGGCCGTGGAAACTCCTCTCTAGAAGGGCAGCTGGGCCCCCACAGGCCTCACGGAGCTGGAAACATGCAGAAGGAAGCTAATGGAGGAGCGCTGCCTCTGATCTCCTGGAAGGATGAAAGTGAGGCCTTGTCTGAGATGGAACGGGGCTGCCCTTTCTCGCTCCAAGATGGTCTGGCCAAGCCCAACATGTGGATGCACAAAGGGATTTCTGGGCTTCCGGGGGAGGCATCAACCCCCTCTTTCCTCCACCGTGTCTCCAGAAAGGCATCCTCCAGTGCTGTCCCACTGAGTGTCCAGGCTCCACCCACCCCGTCCCCTGACACTGCCCTGGCCACGGACACATTGGGCTCCCTGCAGTGAGGCAGGGGTGGCTTGGCCATCCCACTGATTGCTCTGGCCTGAGGACAAGGCAGGTGCTGGGGACGTCCATGGTGAGGCGGCTGGCCCCTGAAGCTCCACTGTGAACCCTGGTTGAGTCAGGCCTAGGGCTCCGGACATTGGGCATGACTGCTGGCCATTTTCAGGGTCATACTGTGCCACACGGCCAAGAAATGGTCAACACCATGGCACAGAAAGGCTCCAGGCTGGGGAGGCCTCGATGCCCGGCACACTCAGCACTCCACGGGCCCTCCCTGGCTCCCCCGTGGCCTGGGCTGCTCTCCTAGGTGTTCTGCTGACCTGAGAACGCCCACCCTCTGCCCTGTCCTTGGCCAGCCCCTCTGGCCCCACCCCAGCCCAGGGTGCTGTCCGAGCCAACCGTAGCCAGTCTTGTCTCCCTGGCCCACTGCCCACACTGACCCACTCCTGTGGAGCTGGCTACCCCCAGGGCTGTGGTCCAGGCCTGGGGCACTGTGGGGCAGCCGGTCCTGCTGCTTAGCAAGGCCGTTCAGAGTCGAGTGGGCGGGAGCTGAGTGTGACAGTCCTTTGTGATTAGTCCAGGGGGAGAGTCCACAGGCTCTGGAGTGTCCCAGGCAGCCATGTGGGAACACCTTTGAGACCTGTGCCCTCCACACTGCTCTGCCCCAGGCTAAGCATTTAAGTCCAGGGGCACTTGGGGAGGAGGCGGCAGGGGGTTGGAGGGCCCTGCCAAGAGGACTTGAAGTGTGTAAATTCACTACTGCTGGTTTCCAGCCCAGCCCTAGCCAGAGCTTGAGATGGCTGCCACCTGTGGACAGGACACTTAGTGAGCATGGCCTGTGGTCCAGAAGGATGGAGGGGACATTGGTGGGGACCTGGTGGGACCTGGGCCCCCTGATGGGTCATGAGCTGGGGAGATGAGGTCCAGACTGTGTACTGTCAGGGTGGGGTGGACCTCTGTCCCTTCCTGCCCTGAGTGGAGACTGCCCGCAGGTCTTGGTCCGGCGACTCGACGATGGCACAGAGCTCCGCGGCCGCATCGTGGAGACTGAGGCGTACTTGGGGCCAGAGGATGAAGCTGCCCACTCGAGGGGTGGCCGGCAGACCCCCCGCAACCGCAGCATGTTCATGGAGCCAGGGACCCTGTATGTGTACCTCATCTACGGCATGTACTTCTGCATGAATGTCTCTAGCCGAGGTGAGTGGTGCTGGGCGCTGAGGTTGGGGCAGCAGGAGGCCTGGGCAGAGCCCCCTCAGCTGGCAGCTGGGAGACCCCTGAGAGGACCAGGATGGGGCAGGCGTTTGAGCAAGGAGGTACCATTGGTAGGCTGTCTTTCAAGAGCTTTCAGGAGCTGTGGCTTCACTGACAGGTTGGTTAGAGGGGCCAGCGGCCCCCACAGAATAGAGGTCATGAGTTGACCTGAACACAGAGCAGACAGGTTCCATGAGGCCACTGCTGGCGCCAGAGCTCGGACCTGGTGTCCCCGGTGGCTCAGGGCAGACCCGGGAGGGGATGGTTGTGGGGAAATGAGGGTGAGATTGATTTTGGTAGGGCTGGGCTCAGGCAGGAGTGGCCAGGCAGCCGGCTATGGGGTCTGGATCTGTTGTTCTCAACCAGGGATGATGCTGCCACCCTGGGGGACCACTAGGCAATGCCTGGAGATGTTTTTGGTCATCACAGCTGGTGGGATGCTATGGCATCCAGTGGGTGGAGGTGGCCAAGGATGTTGCTGAACAGCTCACAGTGCGCAGGAGGGGCCCCCACAGAGAATCACCCGGCCCCCAAATGTCAATAGTGCCGAGTAGGGAGACGCTGGTCTAGAGATCCTGTGGGGGCCGGCCCGGTGGCGCAAGCGGTTAAGTGTGCACGCTCCACTTCGGCGGCCCGGGATTCGCAGGTTCGGATCCAGGCACGCACCGACGCACTGCTTGTCACGCCATGTTGTGGCGGCGTCCCATATAAAGTAGAGGAAGATGGGCACGGTTGTTAGTTCAGGGCTGGTCTTCCTCACACATAAATAAATGAATGAATGAATGAATGAATGCTCCTGGGAGAACCCACTCACCTCCTGGGACCTGCTCTGGGGCAGCCTCTCTCCTTTGTGAGCAGGGAGCTCTGTTTTCTGGGTGGTCTGTGCTCAGAAGGAAGAGCCTCCAGCACCGTCCTGTCAGAGCCACTGCTCTCTGGAGCAGGGTCTGCCCGGCCCACTCTGGCTAGCCAGTCCCAGTGTCTGTCTGCTGAGCCGCCCCACCACCTGTCCCAAGAGGAGCGAATGCTTGAGGAGACCAGTAAGGGTCTCGGGACCTGGTATGCTGTAGGTCACACACAGTTGTTGAGTGATTCCAGTGACGTGGGAGTTGTTGTTGCCCAGAGTGGACAGCTGGGGATGTCCAGTGCCAGAGCTGCAGGGGCTAGAGGACGCAGGGAACCCACAACTGGCCCTGTGCCCAGCACAAAGCAGGTGTTGAGTGAAACTGAGTGATCGGACATCAGAGGATGGTGGGACTACCCCAGAGGGCCTGTTAATCCCTGAGAGCTCATTTTGGTCCTTGAGCTTTTCTTTGGAACCAGCCCCCTCACGTGAAGTGGGCCTGAACTCAGACAAGGAGAGAGACTGGGAGTCAGAGATGCTCGAGCTGTGGTCGGTGAGGAAGGGGAGGAGCCCAGTGTTTCTGAGGGACAGGGGACAGGGCAGATGTAGCAGGTGGTGTGTTATTTTCTGGACATGTGGCCAAGATGCCCCAGGAACATCCAGGTCAGGGGGGCAGGAAACCACATGGGTGCAGACAGTCAGAGCCAAGGGTCACCCAGGTGGAATGAGGGGGAGAGGAGGCCGGGGACATGGTCCTTGCCTGCCTGCCTGCAAGTAGAGGTGGCACAGAGATGCCCGAGAGGAGGTAGGTCAGATCGCCAAGGCCAAACAGCTGGTGCAGGCAGAGGAGTGGGAGTGAGGGCATGGAGACTTGGTGGGAAGAGTTGCGGTGCTGTGCTTTTGTCAGGATGTGGGGCTCAGATGCATTCCAGGAGACAGGGTTGGTGCAGAAGCGGGTAGGCTGCTCCTTCGACCCATCTGCAGGTGGCTCTGGGGGCTCAGGGAGACAGGGGCATGTGTCCCCCCCACAAGAGCTTGGGGTGGACCCAGGGGAGCCCCAAGGCTGGTGGGCTGGGAGGGAACCAGGAGTCAGAAGGAATGGAACTTCAGCGCTTTCCTTGCTATTGAGTATATCTTGAGGTCCTTTGAAAACTAGCTAAGGTGCATCTGGTCAGAACACCCCCCCACGCTGGCTGGCTACTGGCTGTGCAGGAGAGCGTGGCTGCTGTGTCCACTCAGGGCCAGCTCTTGGGTGCCGACGGGTGGCCCATGTGGCCGAGGCCCAAGAGCAGGGACTGGCCTGGCCACCCTCAGGCTAAGCCTCGCAGACTCCCAGGTGGCGGGACGGGCCGAGTGAGGTGGGAGAGCAAGTGTCCCAGGAGAGTGGCCTTGCTGGGGTCAGGGCTCTTCTGTCCAGGGTCCAGGTAACCACTGTCCCCAGCCAGGAGTCTGAGGGGCATCCCAGGGTGTCAGTTTGCCATTTGTGGCCTCTGAAGTGGCCTGGACGGGATCCCAGGGCGGGTGAGGGGGGCTGTGTGGGCACCTCCTCCTGCCATTAGTCTCTCCACTGGGTCAGGGCTGGGGCTCACCCAGTGTCCTGTGCACACACTGGCTGCTCTGAGCCAACCTTCTGGCTTGTCTGACATAGATTCCAGGGGTGGGGGGCGGGGCGATTCTGGGGCCTGGCAGGGATCTGGGCCAGGCCTGAGGCTTCCTGCTTCCTGGTGGGGTGACCATGCCCAGGAAGGACCGGCTCTCTGGGGTTTCCTTTACTGGCCTCACCGCTGCTGCCAATCACCAAACCAGAGGAAGCCCAGGGGAGGCCAACTACAAGGACGTGCGTTTTTACAGGTTCTCCCCAGCTAGGAGTCAGGCCTTCTGGTGTCGCAGGGAGGCCCCGCCTGGTGGCGGCGCCAGAGGCACCGGCACCTCGCGGGTGCAGGCGTGCAGGAGGGGGAGGCAGGCACAGTGAGTGACTGCAGGTGTGCTCAGGGTCCCGCCTGGGAGTTGGGAGGGTGGGCTCCCCTTCCAGGCTGTCCTTCTGACCCACAGGGGATGGGGCGTGCGTCCTGCTGCGAGCGCTAGAGCCCCTGGGGGACCTGGAGACCATGCGGCAGCTTCGCAGCACCCTCCGGAAAGGTGCTGCCAGCCGGGCCCTCAAAGACCGTGAGCTCTGCAGTGGCCCCTCCAAGCTGTGCCAGGCCCTGGCCATCGACAGGAGCTTTGACCAGCGGGACCTGGCCAAGGACAAGGCTGTGTGGCTGGAGCGTGGCCCCCCGGGGTCCAGTGAGCCAGCTGTGGTGGCAGCAGCCCGAGTGGGCATTGGCCACGCAGGCGAGTGGGCCCAGAAACCCCTGCGCTTCTACATCCAGGGGAGCCCCTGGGTCAGCGTGGTCAACAGAGCAGCCGAGCGGAACATGCAGGCCTGAGTAAGGGCCTACTCAGACAAAGCTTTTTAATTGTTTAAAAACCAAATAAATGCTTCCTTTCTAGAAAATAGTGTTGCCTGTCTCAGGCAGAGCCCTGTTCAGTGGTCAGCATGTGTCTGCAGTCAGCTCTTCCTTCAGGATGGGATGGTGGGGACCTTGTGTGCAGCAGGTGTCCAGAGAGCCAGGCCCAGCATGGACTGTTCTTCCTCAGGCCTGACCCAGCCCCCGGGAGAGAGGACCAAGCGCACTGGTGCAGACACGCCTGATGGGGAGCCGAGGAAGCACGCTCGCCAGGCCCTCAGGGCGGAGGTCCCTCCACCACGGCAGGATGTGGGATCAACCCAGGCCCTGACACCTCAGGTAGCAAAGAGGAGGTAACAGCTTGGCCATGAGCCTCCTGGTGACTAACACAGGACAGTGGAGAGAGCCAGGCCAGGAAAGGCACACGGAAAGCTGGAACAACAGGGTGCACAGGGACAGAAGCAGTGCTGGACCACACAGGACGGGCCAGGCACTGCGACCTCATACTTCTGACAGCCAGTGGAAGGATGGATGGGTCAGACGCGTTTCTGCACATTCTCCAGGGTGGCTGCAAGCAGGGCAGCAGTGGGGGCCCACCGAACACGGGCAGGGTCAGGAGGAAGGTCTGAGAAAAAGCCGTGACCCAAATTTGTCTGTGGGAAGCATGCAGGCCTCACTCAGAGGCATGAGTCCCAGATGCGCCCTCCAGTTCGGGGCCTCACCTTCTCAGCTCAGAGACACTGAGGCTGTTTCGAGGACTAGACAAGAGTTTCGAGAAGGCAGAGGGCAGTGGCCCCTCAGCTGTTGCTGAAACTGGGCTGAACTGTGTAGTTGGGCCGCAGCGCTAAGAGGGCCCTAGGCTGGGCAGAGGCCAGCGCTCCCACCCACTGCAGCAGCCTGCCTCTGCATCCTCGGCCCAGGCTCACATGAGCAGTGCCTGGAAGACGGCGATGACCGGGTCCTCATGGGTGGTCACCACCAGCACACTGCGGAACTTGTCAAAGAGCATGAGCAGCTGGGAGCGTCGCGTGTTCTCGTTGTACATTATCTCCTCCAAGTGGTGGCGGCCGCGGAAGTAGTGCAGGAGCCTGGAGGGGAGGGGTGCATGAGCCCAGGCTGGCCTCTGTCCTAGCAGCCATTGGTTAGCTCAGTGCTGAGCACCCACAGGCCTCAGCGGAGTTGGTGGGGCCTCTTGGAGGGCCAGGGAGGCCACCGCCCACACCCCCCCACATGGGCAGGTGAGTGTCCTGGACCCACTGCCCACCATGGGCCCTTGAAGTGGATCCATGAGGACACATGGCTGCTCAAACCCTAGAGCCACCCAAGCCT
Source organism: Ceratotherium simum simum (assembly GCF_057802395.1). NCBI lineage: Eukaryota > Metazoa > Chordata > Mammalia > Perissodactyla > Rhinocerotidae > Ceratotherium > Ceratotherium simum. The sequence continues at coordinate 164,050 of NC_141925.1, forward strand.
GGGGTCACACCACTCTCAGCATCCTGACGTGGGTGAGGGCAGCACAGGGGGACAGGTCTGCCAGAAGATTCTCCTGTTCGTGCTCCTGTGGCAGCGAGTCCCATGTGGCTCTGGATCCAAATGGGTCACTGCTCCAGGGGTGTCTTGGCTGGAGCTGGCACAGTGGAGGCCTGCACAGCTGCTGGAAAGAGTGCCTGGCGTGTGGTCTTACCTGGGGGCTTCGTCCCTGACAACCTGACCTCTCCCAGAGAACCAGACACCTACAGTGCCCTCAAATCAGGGGTGGGTGTGACAAAGTCTGTGTCACCTACGACGTGGGGGTCCTGGACCCCCCTCACCCCCAGGCTAAGAGTCCTGGGGAAAATCCCTGCCGAGCCCCATGAGAATGAGAACTTGCTGCTGCTTCCTAAGAAGTGACAGGAAACACCCAGGAAGCACTGGAGAAATGGCTGCCCACGCCTGGCACACACCAGCACCGGTGGGGACACTAAGTGCTTGAGACCACCTCAACCAGTGAGTGCCATTGTTGTCAATGGATTTAAGTTGGGGTTGTGTTGGGTACCTCCCCATCTCTTTTCGTCCTGACCCTGGAACTGGCCCCACCTGGCAAACATGCGGAGGTCCTCTGGGTTCTGGGCTGCGGGCACACTGAGGATGGCCGCCCGCTCGTGCTCCGACAGGCTAGCCAGCAGGTTCTCTGTCATCCTCTTGTTCAGCGGTGAGTCCCCACTGGGGAGCAGCTCTGCACTGGAGTTGTCCATGCTGGGGCTAGTGAGGGTCATGTCGTCACTGCTGGCTGCGGGTGGGTGTGGGTCAAGGAGCAGCCAGCACCCCCGTCATCCTACGCCTCCCACCCAACATGGACAACGGAGAGCCTGGGGCAGGCCGAGTCCTCGCACTGAGCCTGAAGCCCAAGGCCAGCCCTCAGCCCAGGGAGGTGCCACCCCAAAGCTTTCCACTCTCTTGTCTTCCCCAAGCCCAGGGACTTGGGGCCTGGTGGGCTGCTGCCTTTGGGGGCATGCTGTGGCCACCCTGGCTCTTTCAAGAAGGGACTATGACAGTCACTGTCTCCTCATAGGCCCTGGGACAAAGAGTGAAGTTTCAGCTCCTCCCAGTGCTGGTGTGAAATCTGCTCTGACCCCAGGCTGGTGATGACTCGAGCAAGAGGTACAGCCTCCTCAGAACCACAAGGTGCAAGGAGGCAGGGGAGAGGGGTCTCCAGCCTCATTCAAGGGAGAGCTGCTCAGCAGGGGACGGTGGCTGTCTGCTCCAGGCCCCAGGTGCCCACGTAAGGGCAGGTGTGTGGCCATGTGAAGGTGCCTCGGTCATTCCCAGCAGTGCCCTTGTTGGGCCTCCTGGCCGCCACTCCAAAGTGCTCCCCAGGGCTCCCCCCACCACCAGACAGATGCCCCAGGCAGGGGGCTCCTACTTGGGGAACCAAAGCTGAGGGCGTTGGGTGTGCTGAGGCTGCGGCCGCCAACCCTGGTGGTGAAGGGGACGTCGTCCTCCCAAGGGCGGGGCTCGTCCTCGCCAGGTGAGGCCATCAGGCAGACATAGGTGTGCAGCTGGACAAGGAGCCGGCGCTGCAGCATCCACACCACCATCTGGATGAGCTGGGTCTGTGGGACGGGCATTGTGAGGCACAGGGCAGGGAGGCTGATCCCCACCACCCTGGCCCCTCCCCGAGAGAACCAGGGAGCCACGGCCTAAGACACAGCCCCACAGTCACCCTGGAGCACAGGGAGCCATGAGCTCCAGCTCCCAGATGCTGGTGGCTCTGCAAGCCCCCCTCCCAGGGAATGCAGATGGGCCAGAACAGCACCAGAGCCATACCTGCACTGCCCCTACCACACACCTGGGCTGCCCCAGCACCTGGCCTTTCTTGCCCAGAGCCGAGGAGCAGGACCTGTGACGTGGAGGCCCCCGTGCCCTCCTGCTCTGAGCCACCCCTGCTCTCCCACATCTCCCCAGCCCACCAGGCCCTGCTGCTCAGGCCCCACCACCACAGAGCTGGGTCCGTGGGGACCCCCTCCCTGTGGCCTGGACACTGTTCAGAAACCGGCTGTGGGCAACTGCCCTGAGAACAGATAGTCCTCTCCTTGGGTCACCTTGAAAGCATGGCCTGGGACAGGGACCCCTGTGAGGTATACAGCCCCTAGGGCATGAGCCCACCTGTCTCCTGTGGGGCTGTCACCTGACCAGGAGCAGTGAGGAGCCCTGTACGAGAGGAACAAGAGCACTGGCGAGCAGGAGGGTGCGTGCGGATGGGGTCCGCGTGCTCAGACACATCTGCCTGCTCGTCCTTGGGGGTCCCCTCCTGGGAGGGGCTGGCTGACCAGACATGGATATAGGGGTGTACCATGGGCATGTATGACCTGGTCAAACCTAAAAAAATTGAAAATGATTGTAAAATAATTAAAATTAAATTAAGAAATAAAAGAGGCTTCATAAGCACTCAAGAGCACATTCTGAGCCTGAAGCAGGAGGCATGAGAGGCGAGCAGCCTCACCCCAGGACTGCAGAACCAAACTCGGCTCCATCTGGGTCCCCTGACAAGGCACGAGTTGGCCCCTCAGGCGTGGCCTGGAAAATCCACCCGCCATCCAGACCCTCAGGAAGTTTCTGCTGGGGGGTAGGGGGAGGGTGCAGATGCAAAGTGTGTCTTTTATTCATCTGGCATGACCTGGCACGGTTCCTGGAAACCAAGGACTCCATGAAAGACGGCATTTAGAACTCTGTCACACTCAGCATCTAAATGAAGTGAAGAACCAGGACCTCCTTCTCATTCACAATTTGAGAAGGGAAAGGGTTTGCTTTTAAGGCCTGGTTTTGCCTAACAGATCTGGCACTTGTTAAAGCAAACGCTTTACTTCTGAAGACAAAGCCTTGAGAACACCCAGCCCCATCTCCAACACCTGTCCCATCTGGCCCTACCTGGGTTCCTGCCCAGAGCTCCAGGCATTCAGTGGAGGGGAGAGGGCAAAGCCTCCTCCTCGTATCCAAGCCAGACTCGACGCTGCCACAGACGGACGCAAAACTCACCAGTTCATTGCACATGCCTCACGCCTCTCCAGAGGCCCCCCCGCCACACCCAGCACCTCCGCCTGCCCCTTGTCCTGACCCAGACCCACTGGGTGGGGCCTGTCCCAGACCTGTCCTCTCCAGGTCCTCTTGGATAAGGAGGTTCTGAGGACCAGGGAGCCCAAGACTCACACCCACAGACCCTGCAGCCACCTGGACCACAGCGGGGGAGGGAGTGGGAGGGCAGGGCCCAGGCTTAGTGAAAACAAAGCTGCCTCTGCGTCCTCCATTGGTGGGAGGCCAGGCCCAGAAGGGGGCTCTGTCCTCCCAGGAAAGGTCAGTGCTGTCCTGCCAACTGGGCCTCTTAACTTGGTTCTAACCCTAAGAACCACCCACCACAACCAAGGTGGGCTCCACAGAGGGGTGGGGAGGTTGGGGGGACTTGGGAATGCCCAAACATTAAGTTGCTGGCCAAGTGGCCTGGCTGGGGAGCCAGCTTTTAGTCACCCTGGTAGGGCATGTACCATCTACACAGCCAGACCCCCCGCCCCCCAACCCAGGCTAAGGGTACGGCAGCACTGAGGGCCTTTGGATCAGGCACCTGCGCCAGGTGAGTGGTTCCTGGGCTCATCGAGTTCCTGCGACTCACCTCCTGCACAGGGGGGCCGAGGGGGTTCCTAAATTCTGACAAGGAGACGGGCAAGGAGAACTTGGCAAGGACAGATGGCAGGTCGTGAGACGGAAACTGGCGGGAGAACTGCTCAGCCAGCGGAGAGTACCTGGGGACAGGTGAGGGGAGTGTGTCCCTGAGTTTCGCAGACCCCCCATCGTGTTTCATGGCATCCGTGCCCTCACCACCAGCCTGTGGGAGGCAGCAGGGAAGCACAGCATGGTGGGAGGGCCAGGATGGTACAATGAGAACAGAGCCCAGGTGCTTTCCCTTGAGGGGCGGCAGAAGCCATGGGCACAGGCCACCCCACAGCCCCTCTGAGCCCCGAGTCAAAGCCAAGGCTCCCAATCTCCCGCCAGGCACCCCGTCCAGAGCCCACTGTCCAGCAGACATGCGCAGATGCAGACCTTTCCTGGAGGCTCGTGCCAGAGGAGCACGGGCCCGGACAGGCCCACACAGTGCTGGACCAGGCCAGAATTGGAGGCTGGCACAGCAGAGGCTGGGTATTGGGTCAGAGTGAGGGCCCGGCTAACCCGGGAGCACCACCTGGAAGGCCCTGCAGACACACCCCCTTCCCACTCGGGCCCTGGGCTCGGGCAGCCAGAGGAACTCACAGACACACGCTGGCATTGGGAGAAAGCATGTAGACGTTGTTCTCACACAGCGGGTAGATGATGATGGCCTTGCCCCAGTACACCAGGTGAGCCGCAAGCTGGAAAACCTGTAGGCAGAGGGGCTGGAGGACACTGCCTGGGAGGCTGACTCCCCAGCCTCCACCAGGGCACTGGGCACAGGCCAGCACAACACAGCATTTTCTGAGCTCGGAGCGACAAGCCTTTTTATCACTGGTCCCTGTGTGGTTTGCAACTGTCTCCCATTAGGGGCTGTCCTGGTTGGCACTGAGGGACGGTCCCACAAGCACGGGGACATGCGGGGCACCCAGGACCACGGGGTCAGCTCAGCTGAAAAAGGGGCTTGGTTGGACACCCTGGCAGAGACCGTCCCCCTACTCTCCCCATGGCCCAGCGTGGAGACGGGTTACCACGTGACAATGGATGCGGGGTCGCTGAACCTGCCCCCTACCCCACGCATTTGTCTCTGTGTATTCCAGCTTCCCTGGAGAACATCTCACTACCCTGTTCTCCTGGGCTCTCAGACATCAAGACAGGCCACAGACAGACCAAGACGTCAGAAATCCTTCTAACCTCGAGAGGAGGGGGCCAGGTCTGAGGACACGGCCCTGCGGGTGGCACTCAGGGATAGGCACCAGGCGTTTCTGACTCTGCATCACCTCAGGTGGGCCTACTGCCCCCATTCACCATCACTGAGTGCCTCCAAGGGGGTGAGCCACCCCCACCTGCACACAACGCCTGCACACTGCTGAGGACCCTCTATATCTTGGCAGGTGGCATCTCAGTGGCACCAACTTGACCATGGCGGAGACTGCAGGTCCATCGGTGACCCTCTTCTCTCTCATCCCAAGTCCCATGGACATTCACTCCAAAGCAAGGACACGCCTACTTTCCTCCACCTCTGCCACACCCTCACCCAGTGGTCTCCATCTCCCACCTCTCCCTGTAGCCAGACTGCCATTCTGGGGGCCAGGAGTCTGAAGTCGATATCACATGGCTGGAGTCCAGGCGTCAGCAGGCCGCTCTCCCCGGAGACTCAAGGGGAGAATCTGTTCTTTGCCACCGCGAGCTGCAGCGTTCCTCAGCATGGGGCCACATCACTGCAATCTCTGCCACCACAGTCACATCCCCTCCTCCCCTTCTGCAGTCAAACCTCCCTCTGCCTCCCTCCCTCTTACAAGGGCCCCTGTGACAACACCGCACCCACCCAGATCATCCAGGATCATCACCCATCTCAAGATCCTTAATCACATCTGCAAAGTCCCACAGGAGGTCACATTCACAGGTCCTGGGGATTAGGATGTGGCGGTCCATGCGGCCACTGTTCAGCCAATCATGAGCAATGGACAGTATGATCCTAATTTTGTTGTTCAAAGATAATGTGTTAATATATATTTAGAAAAAGTCTGGAGGACTCTACAGTGGTCACCTCTGGGATATGGAATTGTGGGGATTTTCTCTTTTTGCGTCTATAATTTATGTGATATTTGAATTTTTATAAGAAAGAACATATTAACTTTATCACGACAAAAAAACCCAAAAAAATACTTATAGATCCTCTTCGCCTGGGATGGAACATGAGTGATTTTAAATCATCTGTTGACATTCACACCTGAAGCTGACACTCCCTCCCCAGTGGGGCCATCTGTGCTTGAGGCTCCAGCTGGGCTCAGCTGGCCTCTGCTCCCCATAGGGCCTCCACTGGGCCATCAGTCTCAGAGGTTGGTGAGGTCTGCCAGCTGGGCTGGGCCCCAGGGGGCTTCCGCATGACAACGCCAGCAGCAAGCCCTGATGTGCTGGGTTCAGTGGGGAGGAGTATGGAAGGAAATGACAAGTGTCCCCAGAGCAAGGCCAGGGCAGGGACGCGAAGGGGACATCATCAAAGCTTTGTCTTTGTCCCAGGAGACTGACAGCAAGGCTAAGGCACAGCATCCAGAGAGACTCCACATTGGGCAGCCTCAGTGGACAGCAGTGAGGCGCCAGCCCCTTTCAAAGCTTGAAATGGAGCTGCAGACACACACAGGTGTCTGCCATTTGGCCAGTACCTGTCAGAACAGCAACTCTACACAGGGAATGGAAAGCATGTTTAAGGTTCTGTGCTTGCGGATAATATGAAGGTGAGAAGACATGGTCCTCATTGGGTCTGGTCCAGCCCAGGGACAAACAAAACACCAAGGCAGAATCCGATAAATACTCTCACTGGGGGTGGACAAAGGTCACTGGGTACAGACAAGGGAAGGACTTATTCTGGATGACAGCATCCAAAAACACTGCTTTGGGAAATAGCGGCCTGAGAGTGAGGCCTTGTGGGATAATCTCCCCTAGACGTGCCTCGTAGGGCCAGCAGGCCTGCCTCACGCCTGTGCTCCTCTTCCTCAGCCTGGCCTGAGAAAGCTGTGGCCTTTGCAGGAACCGCAGGTCCCTGGGTCAGGCCCTGCTGCCCCCTGGTGGCCACATGGTGCCCACTGTCACCAGACCCTGGGTCCCACCCTCAGGCTGTCACTCGGAAGGTGTCCCTGCCCCGGGCCTCCAACTTCTCCCAGTGCTTTTCCTCACCCCCTCCCCCACCCCAGCCTCCAACCAGATCCATGGCCAGGGCTGAGGGACCCTCCATATCAGAAAGGGCTGCCAACAAGCACATGGCTTGGCGGGGGCAGGGGTGGCACCTCACATAGAACACAGGCCCGCACGCGCACACACCCTCACTCACACACGGGGTGGCTGAGGCCACCAGGTTAGGTCCCGGCTCTGCACATGGGTGGGCCCGCGTCTGGGCTTCCTGCCCTCACTTCCCACATCGGCCCAGTGGCTCGGTAGTACTGCTTTCTCACGTGGCAACACCTTGCATGCCCCTGCTTCAACCCTTCAAGCCCCCGAGTCCTGGCACCTCGTCCTCCAGAGGCCAGTCCCCCAGCACCGGGACAGCCTCACTCCTCTCTGCTGCAGCTTTACCACCTCTCAACACAGAGGAGGAAGTCAGTCTCGTGGCTAGTGCACCGACAAGCAAGCCCCGAACCCAGGTCTGACTCAGATTGCAGGACCTCAAGCCAACCCCAGAACCACCTGTCACCGTGGCAGGCTGTGCAGTGGCTCAGCACCCAGGTGGCCTGCTTTCCTGACGCTCCCGTATCTCCCACCTTCACCCAAGGGTCGCCTGCTTTGATGCCCCCAGCCCCTCCCTCCCATCCTTCCCAACCAGGATGTCTCCCCAGGCCCCAGGGCAATACCTGCAGCAAGGCCAGGTCTGCATCCTGGGCCAGCTGCTGCAGGTTCTTCACAGCAGACGTGGTCTTGATCACGCGCACCAGGGCCGGAGAGCAGTCTAGCGGGAGCTCGCCCAGTAGGGCCTTCTCGTCACTGAGCAGCAGCAGGGCGTGGTAAGGGCTGCGGAGCAGAGTCACAGGTCAGGGGACACGCGTGCCGAGGTCCCCTGCACTAGGTGTGCACCTGCAACACAAAGGTGCATAGGAGCCCACAGGCACTGAACCTCACAGAGAAGAGGCCATGGGAGAGAAGGGCAGTGGTGTGTCCAGGGGCCTTTAAAAGTCTGCAAAGATTACTGTCACCCTCAGAAAAAAACAAATTAGAACAAAACTGAGGGCCAGCCCCGTGGCTTAGCGGTTAAGAGCACGCGCTCTGCTACTGGCGGCCGGGGTTCGGACCCCAGGCGCGCACCAACGCACCGCTTCTCTGGCCATGCTGAGGTGGCATCCCACATACAGCAACTAGAAAGATGTGCAGCTATGACATACAACTATCTACTGGGGCTTTGGGGGGAAAAATAAATAAATAAATAAAATTATAAAAAAAAAAAAAGAACAAAACTGAGAAGGCCCCATCACCCGACTCCATCTCCCACCTCTGGGATTTTCCAGCAAACGTTTGTTGATTGAAAAAATGAATGAATCTTTCCTAAGGAAAGAGTCCCAAATATGGGGAAAAGCAAAATCCCCAGCACAGACTATGAATAGAACTACATGGAAATATGCTCAGCAAGGAAGCCCAGGAGGGAAGACTTGGACTCGGAGCACAGGCTGGGCGAGGGAGGGAGGGAGGACTAGGCAAGTGCTTTACTTTCTGTCATCTCCAAATTTTCTGTAATGTGCCCAGATTTCTTTTTTCAGTTAGAAAATATTTAACGAAATAGGGGACTTGATGTGGGGGGAGATTGGGCTCTGCTCTTTCCTTGCAGGAAATCGGTTAAATGAAGAAACTGAGATCCCACAAGTTCTGATTCAGGCCTGAGGCGAGGCCTTCAGCAGAGCCCCACTCCCCCAGTGCCCAGAGACCCAGGGGAAACTTGGACAAAACCGGACACAAAAATGTGTTTACTTCTATAAATGGGAGCGCCCTACCTGCCAATTTCTGTGGCAAGAAAAGGAAAAGACAATTTTTAGAACCAAGTAATTGGTAAAACCTCAGGCAGAAGCTCCAGAGAAGGCCCTGCAGCAGGTGTGCGTGGGCTACTCACCGGATGGCTTTCAGACTGCGCTCGATGGCCCCGGGGGGGATGAGGCTGGCAGCAGCATAGTGGATCTTGTGCGGCAGGCAGAAGCTCACCTCCAGCCAGCTGTTGATGTGGAGCCGCACCACGCCCGAGGTGCACAGGCTGCAGAGAGCGGGCTCCATTACTGTGGGTGCCGTCACCCATTCACACAGCAACTTCTGACCACGCACACAGATCACACAAAACCCCCTGAGGGTGTTTCTTCCCAGCACATGCTCCTACTGGTCAAAGGAAACTGCAAGTGGAGAGAGACCTCCAGGGCAGGAAAGCGACTTTCCAGATCTCGGTCTGTTTGATGCGTTAGGAACACACACAAAAGGTATATATCCAGGGGCCAGCCCGGTGGCGCAAGCGGTTAAGTGCGCGCGCTCCACTGCGGCGGCCCGGGGTTCGCCGGTTTGGATCCCAAGCGCGCACCGATGCACCGCTCGTCAGGCCACGCTGTGGCGGCGTCCCACATAAAGTGGAGGAAGATGGGCATGGATATTAGTCCAGGGCCAGTCTTCCTCAACAAGAAGAGGAGGATTGGCAGATGTTAGCTCGGGGCCGATGTTCCTCACAAAAAAAAAGAAATGGTATATTTCCAGCTGGCCCTGGAATCTGTACCAGAGAGCCAGGGCTCGAGGGAAGCCTCTCCAATCTCCTTCCTGGAGGCTCAATGCCCCAGGGGTGTTCTAAGGCCTCATCTGCACAGGGGTGAGAGTGGAGGCCCCCCTGCAGACCTGATAAAGGCCCATCACAGCGGGGCAGCCAGGCAGGGCAGGGTCTGTCTCCAAAAAGGAGAGAGCGGGGCAGGAGAGGAAGGGTAGGGGGTGCCAAGCCCCCTAGGACATCCTGCTGGGGAGGAGCACACAGCACCCGCCTCCCTGAAAATGCCAGCAACGTCCCAGGGGCACTGCAGTGACCATCCAAATCAGCCTCAGCTGCAAACCTCCAGCTCCCCACCTCGTCTTGGTGACAGTAATTTGGTGTCTTCAGGCCCAAACCCTGTCCCTGACTCATTTCTCTCACATCCCACCTCAAACCATCAGCAAATCCTGTCCACTCCACCTGCAGTCTGGAAAGTCCAGACTTTCTCAGCACCAGCCCCCTCCATCCGTCCTCCCCATTCAGACCCCCATGGTTCCCACCTTGGCAGTCCCAACCAAGACCCCAAAATGCCAGGAGCCCCGCGTGATCTGCCCGTGTTCCTCTGACCCTGTTTCCCACCCCAGGTGGGTCCAGCTGTACTGGCCGCCCTGCTGTTCTCATGGCCTGTACTTGCCCTTGGCCATGAGCTCTCCCTCCAGGCGCCCTGCGGCTCCTTCCCTTCTTCAGGTCTAACTTAAGCACCACCTTCTTAGTGAGGTGAGCCCTGACCCCGGCCCTGGCTCCACAGGCAATCCGACTGCTCACTGTTCACATGTCCTAAGCACTTGACCACAGCACACACCTCCTTGTCCGCTGGTTCATGCTGTTTCCCTGACCAGAACTCACAGTCACGAGGTGGGGTCCCGTGTTTCACTCACTGCCACTGCACGGTTGGTAAAGTGTGGGGTACGTGAGGGGCACTGAAAAGCACTTCACGACTGGAGGAAGGAAAGGAGCCCAAGGAACGTGCCACCTGCTCTGGGTGGACTCTCTCTCAGGAAGCCCTTGCCCAGAGAACGGGCCCCACCCGCCCTGCACTGGGGAGCCATACACAAAGGGGTTGTTTCTAGCCGGAGCTTCTGAAACTCCTTGATGGAGAAGCCAGCTTGACGCCCACCCCACAGCCAGCCGCACAGCCCCTGTGCTCGGTGGCGACAGCACCTGGTGTCTAACACAGAGCAGAAGTGACTGCTTGAGCAAAGTCCCCATGGCTGGTCCTCACTCTGCCCGGGTGGGTGGACCAGAGAGGATCTGTGCCCACTGTCCAGGACTGGCCCGCCTGACCCAGACAGGCCAAGTGGTGTTCTTCCCATGACATTCCAACCCTGCTCTGCTATTCCCAGATGGCCAGACAGGCCAAGACGCCCACATCCGGCTAAGTGTGGCCGGGGCCGGGTGGGCTGGCAGCTGGAGGAGGCTCGGCAGGAGCTGCCGCCTGCGCAGATCTCAGACCTCTCTCAGGGGCAACAAATGCACAGTGCTGGGAGGCGGCCTATGGTCCTCGCTCCCCACACCCACAGGCTGTTCTTATGGTTTCTCCCCTGAAGCCTCAAGCAGCAGACAAACCACTCCAAGCTTCTCCCGACAGGTCCGTCCACCCAGAGGGCTGGCAGGATCTGTGGTCACAGTTTCAAAACACAAAAATAAGTTTTTATTCTCTCAAGCAGGGACTGGGCGATGGGGGCAAGAAGACAATGGGAAGAGCACAGGGCACATCTGTGACCTCAACTACCCCCAGGACTCTCAACTCCCAACACCACCGTCCGCTCACTGCAAAATGCTCACAGTGCCCACACACCCTCTGCCTGCCCTGCCTCGAGGGCAGCAGGAAACCCAGGCCACTCTCCCAGGGCCTCAGGGCCATGGAGGAGTTGCAGGGAGGGCCGGTCAGAGCGCCCCTGGCCACAGAGGGGCGCCGCAGGCTCTGGCTGAGTCTGGAGGGTGAAGGTTTGGTTGCTGCTGATGCCACAGTCCCTCAGGGTGAAACCCATGAACGGGTTTGATCAGTGTCACAATTTGGGGAAGAGACCCAAGGTCCTTCCCCAGGGCCCCAGAGGAGGACACCACTCTTGGCTCCTTATGGAACTGAGTGCTAAGCAAGTACATCTGAGCCGATGGAGGTTCCCAAAGCCTCACCCCTCTTTGGCTGAGGGTCTCTGCAGGTGGACAGCTCATGTCAAACAGTGAGAAACAGCCCAGCCTCTTAAGAAATCAAAGGCCACACGAGATATCTGCCAGGGGACCCAGGTTAGTTGCTCCACTTGACAGCAATATCTACGCTCTCAGCATCCACATACAGAAGAGAAGAGCGAGGCAAACCAGGGGTTGCAGGGAGCACGAGCTGACAAAGCTAACGGGCCAGGCTCCTCCTGCTTCCCTTTATACCTGGTCAGAAAAGCTCATCAACCAAAAATAAAGATCTCTCTATTTCTGAGCTGTCCTCCCTAGGATCTGACTCACAGGAGCCGCTCAACACCACAGAATCAGAATTAAACACACTGAGAATCCTTTCATTCCAAATGTAGCTGGTTCTTGCTCCCCCAGGAGCCCAATGAGGCCAAGCACAAGTCAGCAACTGCCTGACAAGTGTGAGGCTCCAAGCACTGGGAGCCTCTTGGGGTGCCACTTAGGGGCCTGCATTTGAGGGGTTCCTGCTCAGCGGTGTTGGGAAAGACACAGGCAACCGTAAGCACACTGTGTGGGACATTAGAAGCTGGAGAGTGCCACATGACAGGGGATAAGTGCAGGAGGGTGAGGGGTGTGTGTGGGAGGTGGAAAGGGGCTTGGGACGAACCTCGTGGAGACTCAACAGCAAGTGCCAGATTTGGGTACGAGGGAAGCAAGAGAGAATTAAGACCCGTAGAGCATCTCCACCATCTCGGCTGTCCCAGGGCCCTGGCCACACAGCCTGGTGCACACGCTGCCTTGGGGTCCTCTTCTTTGCGGGGGAGACAGGCCCACACTGATTCCCCTGGTTTCCAGGTGGCTTTTACTCTTCTTGCCTACTGGCAACCTCCTCCCTTGGAGCGCTCTGCACTGAGGTTGTTGCCTCTTTACAAACCCCAGCTCCACAGTGTGGAGACCAGGTGCCTCCTCTAGCAGCGCCCCCCTGAGGGCCAGCTGCAAACCCAGGCTAACACCTGGAACACCCTGGAACAAGTCAGGAGGAAGGAAGATGACTGCACTGGGAACGCGCCTGCCTGCCTCGAGCTCCCGGGGAAGCCCTGTAAACGCCCCACAGCAAAATCCCCCAGTGTCCCTGTTTTTAAAGTGCAGTTTTAAGACAAGACTCTAGCAGGGTAGGAGTTTGGGCTCTGAAAGGTTCCTGCTGAGCTTGTATTTCTACTTGCAGGGCAGTTAATGGTTTGATTGGAAACACTGTAGGAAAAACACCACCCCCACGTGAGGCTTATCCAGCCCCTCACACAGCTCTGGGCCTGACGAGAGAGCCCAGCCTTGTCTGCAAAGCGAGATAGATGCTCCTGCCAGAGCCCCGAGTCCTGAAGCGATAACTGTGCATAAGGCAACACGCTGGTCTTTAAAACATGCTCTTATCTTTCACAAAGCAGATGGAAATGTGTACAAGCTTATTCCATTACCCTCACAGCTCAGCATCTGAGAAAGAATTTCAGTTCCTAACCTTCAGCTAATAACTGAAATGTCCTCCTTTGTCTCCTTCCGGTCACCCTTCTTCCTGTCCTAGGCCAGAGACCTGAGAAGCCAGCCCTGCGCCCTCTGGTCCCTCTGGTCCCACACACAGCCAGGCTTCCTACTTCATGCAGTGGGACACTGCACACGATCCAAGAGGTCTGCGTGGGCTCCAAAACGCGCACCCTGAAATTTCAAACAAAAGTCTATATGTAGCTGCATTTTATGGAAATAGGGACTAAAACTCCCAGGACATTCACAGAGGTGTCTGTGGACCCATCTGTGCTCTGGAGAGGCACCAGCGTGAGGCCACGAGGAGCAGGAGTAGAGTCCCTGACAGACCCAACACCACTCCCCCAGCCAGGCCCTGGGCAGCTTCCCCAAGCTCCAAGCCTCCCAGGCCCTGTGACAGGCTGTTAACTCTGAGAACAGCTCAACAAACTTCTTCAAACCCCACGGAATCCACATCGATGTGACTCCTCTTTACTCATTCCTTCAACCACTAGTGGACAAGCTGTGCTTCTCACAGCCGAGCACGAGGGCTGTGTTACAAAAAGTGAAGGGCTGTCCCTGACTTCACGGGAGACACAACCTGATGGTCACAAAAATGAAAGGAACACTATCACCGAGGGTAGCAAGCTCCACAGCAAGACACGAGTGCTGGAATGTCAGAGTGGCCTCCTGAAGCCTCACACTGCCAGCCTATATTCAGAGACACCTATGTCCCACGGCACGGGGCCACCAGGCCACTTAGCCACACCATAACCCTAGATTTTAACTAAAACAGCAAATCTAGAACGATTCATCCGAAAAGTCCCACCCCAATCTCCAACATCATTAAGTCTCACAGCTTCCAGTCTCTCATTTCCACTCTGAGAAAACCTTTCCCAGGGATCTGTCAGAAAGTCGCCATCAGGACAAAGGGGCTGTGTTCTCTGCTGCCTGATCAGTAAGGTAAACTCAGTCTCCCTTTCTTAGCTCCAAGGTGTAGTCTACCCTACAGGAGCAGGTGCAGGCGAGGCCAGACCCACGAGGCTAACGTGGACCTGGTGGAGAAGAAAAGAGGGAAGACCACAAGCCAGGGGGCTCCTGGACAGTCACAAAGCTGTTGCTGCTGCCAGGCTGAGACAGGGTACGGGGAGGACACCGCTGCCCCTGGGACTCCTGCCAAAGAAGCACCATGGGCTTCCCTGGGGCAGGCCCCAGGCCCCAGGACTGGTCTGGGTGGGGTCTGGGAACAGGAAGGTGAGGATTCACCTGGAGGAAAGGTGATCCTGAGCACTAACACACGAGAATGCCTGGGTTAGAGAAAGAAAGCTAAGTGCTGAACAGTGGACCCTAAGAGCTATTTTTGCCAAAAATTATGATTCCTGTCCTTCTTCTTTAAACTAACGCCCACTAGGAGGTGCTGGGCTGCCTAAAGCTCTGAGCTGCTGCAGGCCCAGAAGATGGCGCAATAAGCAGTCAGCTACCCAGGATCTCATTCCCTCCAAACTTCCAATGTAATTCAAACATGAGAAAGCACATCCTGTCTTTCCTTAGGAATATAAAGCCTGGCTCTGGTTTGCTTTTTATCTTGATTCCAGGTTAGCCTGAATTTTGCTTGTAGTCTAATCCTAGTGGAGGCACGCAAATTCCCACTCAGAATAAGGTAACAGGGCTGGCCCCGTAGCTTAGCAGTTAAGTGTGCGCGCTCTGCTACTGGCGGCCCCGGTTTGGATCCCAGGCGCACGCTGACGCACCACTACTCTGGCCATGCTGAGGCCACGTCCCACATACAGCAACTAGAAGGATGTGCAACTATGACATACAACTATCTACTGGGGCTTTGGGGGAAAAAAAGGAGGAGGACTGGCAATAGATGTTAGCTCAGAGCCGGTCTTCCTCAGCAAAAAGAGGAGGATTAGCACGGATGTTAGCTCAGGGCTGATCTTCCTCACACATACACACAAAAAAATAAAAATAAAAATAAATAAAAAAAATAAAAAGAATAAGGTAACAGCTTCCAAGGAAGGGACTTCTGATACCAGCCAACTCACAACAGAGGGCAGCAATTCTCTTACTGCAGAGAAACTTCAACATGATCACGGGGATAAAAAGACAGGGTTGGACATAAGACCAGAAACCCCGTTCTGGGCCAAGATTAAGGCTGTATCGAGTTGTTCTCCAAAGCAGGAGGGATAAGAATCCAAAACAATCTCTCCGCAAGGGCTGTTTCAGGCTCTGATGTTCTCTGAGAGCCAGAGGCCCACCCCAGAGGTCATCAAAATAAAGACAAAGGAAACACCAGGAGCAACGTGTATCACAAAGGACGACTCTCCCTCCCCTGTGAGGGCATCTGTACCTCCTGACAGAAAAAGGAGCAAGGGGTCTGAGCAGACAGCTCACAGAAAAGGAAACAGGGATGGTGCAAACGCATTCAGACAAAGCTCCACTGAGATACCATTCTCCACCCACGACACTGGCTAAAATCCACAAGCTCACCAAGACCCTGTGGGCACAGCTGGAAGAAGAGGCCTCTCGTGTGCTGCAGGTGGGAGTGCAGACTGAGGCACAACCCCACAGAAGGAGAGGCATCAAAACGACAAACACATTTTACCTATGCAGCTAACAATTCCACTTTTAGGAATTTACATTATGGATATACGGGCACACATGACTGAGCAGCATGTCTTATAGCAGCAAAAGCTGGAACCAACTAAATGCCCAAGGGAGGAGGCTGACTATGCAGCAAAAAGAATGAAAAAAGTCCTTATTTACCAATACAGACAGAAATGTAAGCTAGACTGTTAAACTGAGAAGGCAAACTGCAAACAGTACGCACAGGTGCTGTGCTGTGTGCAAGGGAGAGAGCAGGTCAGGGTTTGCCTGCACGGACCTGAAGCCCCTGTGGGGCGTGACACACAATACGAGAACGCAGCCCAGCCCGTAGCAGCCCGCCCCCAGGACGGAACCTGGCGGGGTGCAGTAGGGAAGAAACTCAACACTCTGATTTTCAGACTCGATGGGTATGTGACCTTTTCAAAAGCTTAAGTTAAAAAAAAAAGAAAAATTACCCAAATGTTCCTAGTGATTATCACTGGGTATGGGATTATAGATGACTTTCATTTTCTTTACACTTTCCTATATTCCCTAAATGTCTGTAATGAACATTTACTGTTGGCGAAATCAGAAAAAAAATATTAACATTAAAAAACAGAAAGAAGCCTGGACAAACCACCGTCTCTGGGCTTGGATGTGGCGTCTCCTGCCACAGCTCTTAGCTCAGGCCCATCTCCAGTGGGGAATGCAGAGTCCACCTGAAGAGAGTGAAGCCCTACAAAGGCCAGGAGGGGCCCTGAGCTACAAGGGAGAATGTGGGAGAGTACGAAAGGCAGGGAGGGAGGAGGAGAAGGCAGAGGAGGTGGTGGAACAGGAAGGCCCCAGAGAAGCCTGCACCCGAGTGCCAGCGGTCCAGCAACATGCCTGGTGCTGTACGGTCCCCTCAGCTGTAAGTGATGGCCCCTCGGGAACCAACAGCCCAGTGCAGGGCAGGAAAGGCAAAGCTGCCTCTGGGTGTTGAGCACCCCCAAACCCCCCACTGCCCACCCTCAACCCCTGCAGCAGACCCAGGGCCAGGGAACAGTGGTCAGAGCCACACGGACATCCTTTACAAAGAAAAGACATTCTTTGCTTGTCCACATTTAAGAGAGCTGGTGCCAAGCCACCAATATACTCAGAACAACTGTGAGGCTTCCACCATGTCTCCAGCACCTGCTGCCCTCACACACTCAATGTCCCAAACCCCCAAGTCCCCAGATCAGGGAGGAGCACAGCCAACCCCAGCTCCACCCTCTGGGCCTGTTTCCTCATGGGTGAGGTGGCGACAGTGACAGCCAGCTGATGAAGGTGGACCTGGAACTTGACACTGTGTTATGTTCATTAAAAAGTCACCTTGCATGGGGGCCGGCCCGGTGGCACAGCAGTTAAGTGTGCGTGCTCCGCTGCAGCGGCCCGGGGTTCGCAGGTTTGGATCCCGGGCGCGCACCAACGCATAGCTTAGTAAGCCATGCTGTGGCGGCGTCCCATATAAAGTAGAGGAAGATGGGCATGGCTGTTAGCCCAGGGCCAGTCTTCCTCAAGGAAAAAGGGGAGGATTGGCATCGGATGTTAGCTCAGGCTAGTCCTCCTCACAAAAAAAAATATTGAAAAAAAAAAAAGTCACCTTGCATGGAGGACTCAAAAGCACTTTCAGGCTCTCATGTGTAACTTCAGGTTCATTTTCTGGTTTAAGAGAAATCTGGAGGTGACTGTCCCAGCCGGGCACACGCCACTCTGCAAAGGGGCTGGGACGCCCCCATCCTCTCTCTCTCCCATCTGAGTGGCACAACAGGAGAGAAGCACCCAGCAGGAATCCTGTCTTCCACACCGCTCAAGCAAGGAGGCCTGTGAGAAGGAGGCGCAGGGAGCACGCTGCCCACCGGCCTCACCTGTCGTAGGCTTCCTTGAGGTCCCTGGCCAGCTTGCACTTGGGCAGGATGTGATGGAATGGGGACTGAGGACCGCCATTTGCTGTAAAAATCAAAACACAGAAGGATGTAGAGCCTCCAAAGCAAGGAAACTTGCATAAGCAAGAATGGAAAATACCTTTAAAAACAAGTTTAACTTAAAAAGAATTTTAAGTAACTTTAGACCAAGAATCAGGATATTCCTCATTGCTTTTTATAAAATCTTTGCATCCAGTTGAATTAAAATTAGACTTAGGCCAATTTGTTCAAGCATCTTTATACGGAATATCTGTATTTAAATTTTACCACTGGCCCTACCTGACCCCGCAGTCACAGGCATTACAGGAACCAACCATTCCCCTGCCTCCCCCAAAGGCTTCTCCCTCAGACCACCAGAGCCACCTTCCACTTCAGTGACCAGGTATTTCATTCCTTGTCCCACTCTTCCCCCACACGTTTACGCTAATGCAATTTATTTTTATGATCAAAAATCTTTTATTAATTCTTTCTCATAAATGTCTAACAGAGGCCAGCCCGGTGGCATAGTGGTTAAGTTTGCATGCTCTGCTTCAGCGGCCCAGGGTTCATAGGTTTGGATCCCGGGCGCCGACCTCTACACTGCTCATCAAGCCATGCTGTGGCAGGCATCCCACAAATAAAATAGAGGAAGATGGGCACAGATGTTAGCTCAGGGCCAATCTTCATCAGCAAAAAAAATAAAAATAAAAAATAAATAAATGTCTAACAAAAAACATATGTACTTAAATTAAACTTTTTAAACTTCCAGCGATCAAGTCACAGACTCCAAAGAGAACATTTTAAAAAATAAAACTTCTGGATTGTTATTAATTAGTACATAACTGGCCAAAACAGAAATACATTACACATTTTGACAGCTCACTGTCAAACACAAAGAGCAAATTTCTATTGAAAATGCACCTGAGTGGGATAGTTCGTGTACGGTGATCACCACTTTTAGTTATTGCTGAAGTTAGACTGGGTTCACCTTCAAATTTGTTCCTAGTTTTCCTTTTTGTTATGGATGTGCTGACAAGAGAAAATGGAGGAGGTCGAGAATCTGTTACAGGTGGGTGTCTCTCTGTGCTCTGAAATGTTCATGATATGCCAAAAATCTCATGGTGATCTATCAGCAAGAATTATTTTTAATAATTGGTCAGTTGATAACTCAGTTAGGTCCTCTTTGAATTTAGCTGAAAGCAAAGAACTGGAAACCGTCTACCCTGCGAGCTCAATATTCCCACTGGCCTCCTGCCCCAGGGAAATACGTCCAGCAGGACTAGAGCCGGGCAGGCAGAGCCTGACATACGTGAAGAGCCAGGATGCAGTGGTTTGTGAAGGAGGAGGAAATTTCAGAACAGCAGTCCAGGAAAGTGGGTCTACAACTGTGTCACTTGGGGAGCCTTCCTGTGTGCCCTGTGCCTGCTCCGGCCTGCGTGAAGACCACGTAACCTCTGGGTGCCTCCGTTTCCACATCTGCCTGCTCTGCCGTGGTGCTGGGGTAGCAGTGACCCCTCCCGCACTCACCATCAGCCATGGCAGACACCTCGTCCTGCAGCGCCAGGATCAGCTTGGCCTCCCGAGTCAGGTACTGGCAGCGGCGCTCCTCGTGCTGCAGCACGGTGGCGATGCGTCGGGAAAGGTTGTGCAGACAGCTTATCACCGACGGGTCTGCATTGGCCTGCGGGAGAGAGACCACACATGACTCAAACACAGGATCCATGCTCAGGCAGTTCACACACAGCAAGGACTTAAACCATAAAAGAGACCTCCTCCACTCTTTTTCCCCAGGCCCCTTACCAGGTGCCACTGCTGTCCCCAGCTTCCTCTGTCCCCCCTAGGGCCAGATGACAGAAACTCGGGAATGGCTGCCTGCAGGACAGCACAGAGATGGCTCTGCGGAGTTTCCGCGGTGGGGGGGGACACAGGCATTACAAGTAGAGAAAGGCTCTCGTGCTGCAGGGCACCACACCAGGGCCGTCCAGGAAGGCATCCACTCCAGGCCTGGCAGAGGCAGCCCAGTGGGGCAGCTGAGGACACAGATCCCGCCACCCACCTGCTGTGTGACCCAGGGTCACAGGCTCCTGGCTGAGAAAGGACAATAGGGCACCTCCCTCACCAGTCAGCCAGACATGTCAACTGTTCAACACAGAGTCTGCCCAGAGCAAAGCCTGGAGGCGTTTGCGGTCACCAGGGTGCTGCTGACTGTTGGTGGACACGACTGGGCTTGTGAGAGTTCAGTCACACATCCCATGTTACCACAGGGACACACAGTATAATAAACAGAAGCACTAGGCTAATTGTTCACTGAAGACTTCCTTGAGGATAATAAGCTCTTCCCAGCAGAAATGACCTGGCTAGCAGGAGAAGCCAGCAGGCTCTAAGCCACCCCCTACCCACAAGCTCCCTCCACACCCTGTCCTAACTCTAGAACCTATCAGGGACCACAGTCAGGCCAGACAGGCACATCCACCCAGGCCAAGGGTGGAGCAGGCAGCTGTGGGGTCTGTGAAGATGCTCCACGGAGCAGATAACTGACCAACCATGACTCAGTGCTTCAGGAGGCCAACAGGGCGGCTGAGTCATCCTATGGGGTGGAGGTGGGAGAAGGGGGAGAGACGAATGGTGCTGCTGATTAGAACCTCCGGTACTGCCGCCCCCTCCTGCTTATCTGGCAGGCAGGGCCCTGCCCACAGAGTGTCCACAGCTAGACTTCTGGGCCAAAACCTGACTCAGACTCAGTAAACACCTTCATCATCTGCAGTTGGAGAGCTTTTCCAAACTCCTAGCAGATCCCATGTTCACAAACAGAACTCACACCTGGCAGCACATCTGTGCTGGGGAGAGGACTGAGCATTGCTCCCATGCCATGCCCACCACTGGGCAACAGCCTTGCTCTCTATGTCAAGGGCACCCCCTCAACAGTGTCCCCCACAGGATTACGGAACTGGAGGGTCTGGTATGTACAACTGCTTCAAAACAAAATACAATTTTAGAAGAATCTGTGTAAAAATACTCCCACCAGCAAAGCAGAGGGAGGAGAATGATCCTGAACATATGATTGTTCCCTTGAAGAAGTAATCAAGTCACACCTGAGAGCCCGACCCTGTGCTAGAGGTGCCACTGGCTGGGGCACAGCAGTCTCATAAGTCAGATGCCCAGAGCCCATTCACTCCATATTCCCAGCCGTGCAAGGTGGTGCTCACCCAGGCAAGGCCCATGGCCTGCAGTGACGGCGTGTGCCAGGGTTTCCTGTTTGGCTGCACAGGCCGGGCTACACTCAAGGTGCCTGCAGAGCCCAAGGCTGTGTGCAGCCACGCTGAGAAAGCTACCGCCTAGGACATGCCAGCAACACTTTCCCCATAAGTTATATGAAGCAGCATGAAGCTTAGGGCATCGCCTGTGAGACTTCTTCACCCCCAAAACTCATACCCAAGTGTCGTCAGGCCTGCAGAGCTAGTGTCCAGTTTGCAGGAAAGACAGGGACAGAGCGCCAGTCTGTCTGCACAATGAGATGAGTCCAAACTCACCCCATTGGAACATTCAACGGGGCAAAGGAGGGGAGAGTCTTGGACTGGCAGAGACCTAGAAACACAGCCACACACACCTGTGTGGGCTGGGTTTTCATCCTGTTTCACACAGGCCAACTGGAAAAAATATTGTGGTAATTGGGGAAAGTTTCGATGGACCAGGTACTAGTTGATACCAACTGGTGGCAAATTTTGTCAGGTGTGAAAAGGGTATCATGGTGCAAAATAAATGTCCATATTTTACACAGATGCCTTCTGAAGTATGTAGGAGTGAACAGACATGAGGTCTGGGACTTGCTGGAAATACCTGAACAGCAAGGTGTGGGAGGGTATGAAGCCAGGATGCAAAGGGGACAGTTGTGGGATCTCAGAGATGGGCGTATGAGGTTTATCAAACTATTGTCACTAGTTCAGGGTTTGTTTAAAACTTTCGAAGTGAAAACAGTATACATTTTTATGTAGGACAACTGAAAAGAAGAAAAAAACTTTTCCACTATAAAATACTAACTCTTTACCTCATTTAAAATCCCTCCCAATCTTCAACATTACGGCCTATGATACCTGAAGTCCTCCACTATCTTGTTCCCTCCTGCTTCTACCTGGCAGTAACCCACCTATGCTGTGCCAGGTTCGGGCCTCATCCCCATTTCTCACCTTTCATGGCCGTGAGACGTGCCAATGTACAACCACCACCACCTTGTCTAATCATTCCCCAACTAATGGACACCAGGATCACTTCCAGCCTAATTAGTACAGGTATACTTCCTGTTATTGCACTTCACTTTACTGTGCTTTGCAGATATTGCATTTGTGTGTGCGTGTGTGTGTGTGTGTATGTGTGTGAGGAAGATCAGCCCAGAGCTAACATCTGATGCCAATCCTCCACTTTTTGCCGAGGAAGATTGGCCCTGAGCTAACATCCATGCCCATCTTCCTCCACCTTATATGGGACGCCGCCACAGCATGGCTTGACAAGCAGTGCATCAGTGCACACCCGGGGTTCTGAACCAGTGAACCCCGGGACACCAAAGTGGAGTGCATGCACTTAACTGCTATGCCACTGGGCCAGCCCCCAGATATTGCATTTTTTACAAGATCCTCCACCAGCAAAAACAGTAGGACTCACTGAAGGCTCAGATGATGGTTAGAAATTTTTAGCAATAAAGCATTTTTTAATTAAGGTATGAACACTGTTTTTTTAAGACATAATGCTACTGCACACTTAATAGACCACAGTATAGTATAAACATAACTTTTGTATGCATTGGGAAACAAAAAAACTCATGACTCTTTGTGACACTTGCTTTACTGTGGTGATCTGGAACCACGCCAGCACTATCTCCAAGGTGTGCCTGCATTATAAAAATCTTTATACAACTTTAAAATCTGCTTGTTTTCTTGACTGCTATGTCCAAGGGTGTCACACCTCTGCTATCACATGCTGCTCCCCAGAGATGAGGGCCTGCCTACAACGTCTGGGTGGGGCCATGGCTGCTTCTCACTGCCCATCCCACAGGGGCTATCGGCGCTGACAGCTGGACAGCATTCGTCATGGTTTTTGTTAGTTTGTTACTTAAGTTATTTTGTGGATGTCTGTATTATGTAATTATATAGGTAATACAAGGATACTGTGAAAATGCAAACACCACAAAAGTGTATAAAGTAGAAAGTAAGGACCTCCTCTAGGAGCCCTGGGCCCCAGGGACAGCCACCATTAACAAATCATTCTATTTAAACTTGTAGTTCTTTATTTATCAATAAGGTAGGCCAGTTTTTAAAAACTAAGCTCCATTCTAAAGGAACTCTTCTCTAGCATTATTTTGATTTTTGAACTATTCACAGTGAGACCACAACAAAAAAGCCTTCATGGAAAAAAAACCCTGCAACTTAGAATGGCATCTAATTTTATAGGTTCCCCATCTGCTCAGTCTCATTCCTTCCCTCTGATGGTTCTCAGAGCACACATTGTTCCTTGTCACCAAGATCCAGTCCCTTTCTCGCTGACAGTTCTGTACAAAAGCTGTCATGCAAATCACATGTGCCCAGCCAGAAAGAACTACTGGATTCTTTGGTGAAAACTGACCCAGGTGGGATATTTGAGAGGAATTTCATTATCTAAGAGTCACTGAATATAAATTTCCTAGGTATTTCAAAGTCCCTTCATAATATAAGCCAGTCCTACTCAGGGGTGCCTTTTATGTTTATTTGGATCCCTTATATTTTGACAGATTTATTGAAAAGGAATTTCTTATAACTACTGAAAACATAACTTCAACCAGCAGTGGGAACTGCTTTAAGAAACAACTAGGCTTAATCATAAAAAAAAGAGGAAAATACCAAGCGTTGGCAAGGATATAGAGAAACTAGAACCCTTGTACACTGCTGGTGGGAATATAAGATGGTGCAGCCACCATGGAAAACAGTTTGGCAGTTCCTCAAAAGGTCAAACACAGACTTCCCATATGACCCAGAAATTCCACTACCAGGTATATACCCAAGGGAAACAAAAGCACGTATCCACACAAACATCTGTATACAAATGTCCTTGACGGCTTTGTTTGTAAAAGCCCAAAGGTGGAAACAACTCAAATGTCCATCAACAGATGAATGGATAAACGAAGTGTGGTCCCTCCATACAATGGCATACAATTTGGCCACGATAGGAATGAAGTACTGACACACGTTACAACATGGATGAATCTCAAGATCATTGTCTAAGTGAAAGAAGCCAGACACCAGAAATCTCATATTGCAGGACTCCATTTACATGTAACATGCAGAACACGTAAAGCTACAGAGACAGAATGCAGATCGGTCGTTTCCAGGGGCTGGGGGAGGGGAGAGAATGAGGAATAACTGGTCTCCTTTTGGGGCAATAAAAACATTCTGGAACTAGATAGTGATGATGATCACACAATATTGTTAGTAGATGCTACTTTAAAATGGTTAAAATGGGGCCGGCCCCGTGGCTTAGCGGTTAAGTGCGCGTGCTCCGCTGCTGGTGGCCCGGGCCCGGATCCCGGGCGCGCACCAACGCACCGCTTCTCCGGCCATGCTGAGACCACGTCCCACATACAGCAACTAGAAGGATGTGCAGCTATGACATACAACTATATAGTGGGGCTTTGGGGGAAAATAAATAAATAAATGAATAAAATTATTAAAAAAATAAAAATAAAAATAAATAAAATGGTTAAAATGGTAAATTTTTATTTAAAAAACAAGAGGGAAACAATGCAGGTAGAATCTTCCAGCACCCAGGAGGGGCCAGTGCGTGCACCCACAGTCTGGGCTCTGAGTTAATGACACCATCACAGGAAATGAGCTGCCGCTACCTCCTTGAGCCTCCTCCCTGGCGGGCCCAGGCTCTTTAGCCATTTATACAAACACTCACCCTCAGCGCAAACACCACATTAAAAAGAATCATGGTGGGAGCTTCCCTCTTCGGGGATGGATCTGTTTTTGAGACCTGTAAAAGAGGCATAATTCTAATGAATGAGAGCCACCACTTCCCAGGAAAAGCTGTTTAGAGCTATTCCACTTCAGGCATGGGAAAAGTTCCAGAATATAGCAGAACCAGAGAAAAACAGAGCCCGAGGGTCTTTGGGAAGCGACCAGCGCCTCTGTGTGGGCGAGTGCTGGCTGCGTGGACAGGTGGAGTCACAGCTGAGACAAGGCAGGAAGGTCAGTGCTACGGCCTGAAGTGACAAGGCTGTCCTAGTAATGGACGTGAGTGAGGTGCCCGGAGCAGACAAGATGGAGAGGGACTGAGTAGATGGAAAGTTCTCTGCCCAGGCACTCCCTCCCCCACTGCGGTCCCCAGTGTCCATCTGAGTCCTCTCAGGCTGTCTCTGCCAGGTACAATGAGTATCCAGGATGATTAGGAGACAGGATGATGCTCAGAGCCAGCAGAGACATGGCTGCCACTCTGGCATCCAGCAGCCTGGGTCACAAACACCAAGCCATCTATAAGTGTTGCCACCAGGCGGCATAGGAGTCCCCGGCCACAGCTCTCCCTGTGCCACCCCAACTGGGTTTGTCACCATCCCTGCCCATCACTCTAGTTTTGCAGGGCGTGACTGCCAGCAGACTGCCAAATCTCCCCTCCATTACCCACAGGCCATCAGTGGAGATTGAACCCACCCGCAGGGGCCTTGGTGAGGAGGAAGGGTGCTGTCCATCCGGCCAGGTGCACCCAGCCATGGCCTCATGTCCTGGCACCTTCACCTCAGAGGCTCCTTCCACGGGCTTAGTCATGGAGAAGACTTCAGGACCACATCACAGACACCCATGCAATTTCTGGATCATATAAATGGAGCTACAGCTTATACTGTCATATCAAAACCCTTCAGAATCTGAGTGACACGGTTGCTGATTTTGCCTGCGTGCAAAGAACTGACTGGCAGGTTCTGGTGGCAGGTTCTGGTGCAAATTCCCTTGGGAAACAGTGCATTTGATCTTGTTAAAACTCCTCAGTACTGTACCATTTCATTCATCAGAGAATGTATATAGAGGGTTTAGCACAATAGTGAGAGCTAAATTAACAATAATATTGGCTATAATATCATTTAATAAGAAGAAATGCTTGCACCACTTTATATAAAGTTGAAGGGTTTAACAAATGCTGTTGAATTCATTCTCTTGGCCTTCCCTAGAAACAAACATCCTATATATAAAGGGAAGGCCAGAGCCAATGGAGACCTAGAAAAGGGACAGGGACTGAAACACCCGGGGCAACGATGCCCGTCTCTCTCTCTCCGCTGGATCCTCAGGGCCTATGAGGATGTACAGCTGACCACTGCACAACAGCAGAGCCAGCATCAGCCACAGTTCCCTGAGGGCCCCGAGCCAGGATGGGCTGTGCCTGCCCAGGGAGGGCCATACCTGCCAAGGGAGGACCCCTCCTGTCCAAGGAGGACCCCACCTGCCCAGGGAGGGCCATACCTGCTAAGGGAGGAGCCCTCCTGTCCAAGGAGGACCCCACCTGCCCAGGGAGGGCCATACCTGCCCAGGGAGGACCCCGCCTGCCCGGGGTGGACCCCTCCAGTCCAAGAAGGACCCGACCTGCCCAAGGAGGACGCCGCCTGCCCAAGGAGGACCTCGCCTGCCCATGGAGGGCCATACCTGCCCGGGGAGGACCCCTCCTGCCCCGGGAGGACCTGCCAAGGAAGGACCCCTCCTGTCCAAGGAGGACCCCACCTACCCAGGGAGGGCCATACCTGCCCAGGGAGGACCCCACCTGCCCGGGGAGGACTCCACCTGCCCAGAGAGGACCCCACCTGCCCAGGGAGGACCCCTCTTGTCCAAGAAGGACCCCACCTGCCCAAGGAGGACCCCGCCTGCCTGGAGAGGACCCCTCCTGCCTGGGGAGGACCCCGCCTGCCTGGGGAGGACTCTGCCTGCCCAGAGAGAGCCATACCTGCCCCAGAGCATGCTGCAGCAGTGTCGGGTGCCCAACAAACCGCACATTATCGATCTTCAGTTCAAATTTCTGGCCACACATTTCAGACTTGGTTGCCAAAATTGTTGCCAGAATGACATCTGAAAACCTTAAAATTAAAAAAAGGTAGAGTGGAAATAAGTTAACAAAGTGCCATGGCACCATGCCTGCTACCCTCAGAGGGGAAGCGTCTCAGTAAATGGCAGCTTTGTGCATGGAAGCTCTACCCCCGCTGCTGACCTGGAAGCTTCTATCAGTCGCCCTTCGGAAGCAATCCCCAAGATCAGGGTTGTAAAATCACCAGAATTACAAGGTAAAAGGCATGAGAAGCACAGACTGAAGGTACATGCTGTCATTTCTTGGCATGCTCTATGAAATTCAGGAGAGAAACAAGTTGCAGTTTGCTTTTAAAGGAAGGAACAGCTGGAACTGGCAGTGCCCTGAGGAGCTGCTCATTAAGGCTCATGGGGGCCTCTCCCGACGGGCCCAGGTTTGCTAGGCTGCACCCCTCAACCTCTAGAACCCCCTGCCCCCTCAGGGCTGTGGAAAGGGCAAAGCAACAGCACTAACTGCAGCATGCTAATCACCTTCCTCACAGCACGGCTGCCGGCCCTTCCCTTATTCTGAACACTTTAACCTTCCAGTTTCCATTAGGAAGAAACTTTCAAGATGTGCAAGACAAGCAGACCCACTGATATGACATGAACTGAGGGATGCACAGGACCAGATGGCATGGAGAAGCGGGAATGGCTGTGGTGTAGGTGAGAGCAGATTTGGATACAATGTGTGCAAACTGCTGAGCTCACCCTTTTTCAAGGTGTAGCTGTACACTTGTCTCCTCACTGGCCACCCTGTGCCTTCCTGCCCAGGGTGATCCAGATAAGGGAGAGTTACCACAGGGAGGAGAGAGCTTGGGGTGCAGTGTAGACTCTTATCTCAGAGCCCAGGGCTCAGGGGGCCTCCGCTCTAGAAACACTGATGTACCGTGTCTGATCTGGAGCCAGAAGACAGACAAGTCCTGTGCTCATTTCTCCACCTGGGGAAAGCATTTCTAACATCCAGGTCAAGAGGGCACATTGTGTTGGGAAAGGTCATTCCAGCTACGCCAGGGCCATGCTCTGCCCCTAAGAGGCCATCGAGGACAGACACTCAGTGTGTGTCCTGGGCCTACGCTGAGGAGCTACAGTGAATGCAGCACTGTACGAGATGCTTCTCTCCTGGAGAACCTCACTGTGGGGGGAGGGAGACAACTAACACCATAACTCTCCATTTCTGATGAAAAAGGAAGGTCTGCTTCAAACTGCTGCTTCAGCTCAATTCTGAAATAGCAAATGACTCTGGGATAAAAGGATCTAGGACGGGGGCCATTTGCTCTGGCCTACTTACACACGGCAGGGCTCACCACCTAACATAGGAGGAGTGACTTAGAGCCAGCCTGAGGCAAGAGCCTTGCCGTGGTCAACCAGTATACGGACAAAACGCAGGACAAGCAGCTGTGGGACCTCTTCCAAGCCTCTCCCCAGCGAGCAGGCAGGGAGCTCAGAACTCCTACGGCCAGGTGTGGTGGGGAGGTGTCACGTTGGTTTCCAGCTTCCCTCCAGGACTGGCAGGGTCCTTTAGGCGTCCTAGGTTGCCCTGTGGCCCCCAAACAAACGAGAGGCAGAGGGTTTGGTCTGAACCGGCTGCCTCGCCTCTTGCACAGTCAGGATTGCAGTCAGACCTTCCAACACCAGGGCTGTCACAGATGTTCTGGAAAATGCAGGACCCAAAGCCTGACCCCTTGGCCGTCCATTGTGGGTCTCTCCTTCCCTGGCATACTGCTCTCTGGAGTGATTAAACCAGAGATGGAAGATTCCAGTTTCCTAGACGAGAGACTTTATATGCTTTCTTCAAAAACTCTGAATGGCTCACTCTGCCCTGTAACTCCTTTTTTTTTTTTTTTTTTGGTGAGGAGATCAGCCCTGTGCTAACATCTGCCAATCCTCCTCTTTATTTGCTGAGGAAGACTGACCCTCGGCTAACATCCATGCCTGCCTTTCTCCACTTTATATGGGACGCCGCCACAGCATGGCTTGCCAAGCAGCGCATCGGTGCACGCCGGGATCCGAACCAGCGAACCCCGGGCCGCCGCAGCGGAGCGCGCGCACTTAACCGCTTGCGCCACCGGGCCGGCCCCTGCCCTGTAACTCCTGTATGAGGGACATGGTGATGGTGAGGGAGGGCTCAGCGTGATAAAACCCTAACAAACACTTCCGCCCTAGCAACTGATCCAGTGCCAACATTTCACATCCTATCTGAACAAATAGTGCCCCTTGACTCTGCCACCCAGTGACTTAGTGACACAGTGATAACAGATACAAAAATAACCTCCCACCACTCCAGGGAGTTCACTTTTTTCTGTGATATCCAAAAATCTCCACTAAAAACCTCTGCTCTATCATGAAGAGCCACAGATGGGCCTCAGCCCTGGCCCTCAACCACAGTCCAGGAACCTAAGTTTGGCTGTGCGATGGGTCCTGAGATTCAGAGGCAAGCAGTGGTGGCCCGGTTCACATCTATAAATACCAAAATCCAAAGGCACCCTTCCAAGAGCCAAATAAAAAGCATTTTCCCCCTCTGAGCCCAGAGAGGCCAGGGTCTGCAGAAGGAGCCAGCTGGAAGGCCACGTGCTGCTGAAGTCAAAAGCCACACTGCCCTATGTGGTCATTCAGGGAGGCCCCTCTGGGGCAGCCAGCAGGGTGGGGTTTGGCCACTCTGCTTGTCTGAATAAGTCTGGCCCACACAGAAATCCACTGACCACAGTTTAATATCACACATTTATGACAAAAAAAAGCACTTGAGTGGCTTTATACTTTTAGAACGTGTCTGCTGACATAACATGCACAAAGACAGAGAGTGGTACCATGAGATTTGGGGGTAGCGGACGTAACTGCTATGAATAGCAAATTGAGACAAAAACAAATGACAATATTTGCTTGTTGTTTCAAAATTTACAAAAATCCTTTTCGCTTGTTTTGATGGTAAAAGGCCTGGTAAATATATTGCAACACAATAAAATAGCTGTTACAAAAACTAACATTCCTGGAAGAATTTAGAAATTAAAAAAAAAAAAAAAACACACACATTTAGGAAGATGAACCAGCCCAGCTGGAAAACAGGCTAAGACCTTCCATTTGTGCCAAGACATTCAGGAGCAGGGCTTGTTTTCGGGCTTGGCCAAAAAAAAGTGGGCAGAGGGACAGCATGGATGGGAGCTCAACTCTGCCTCCTCCTGTTTTGGGGGCTCACCGATGCTCTGTGCACCTCCAACTCCTAGAGAGGCCCCATCAAGGGGACAGGAGAGTCCTACTTTACCCACGCCCTCCTGGACAAGCACCATACAAACTCCATGGGAACATTTTTGCCTCTAATGGCACACACAATAGCATCTAAGCCCAAGCATCACATTCAACACCCGGCCCTTGGGAGAGACCCCACCAGACCCCTCTGAGAAATGAAGGCAAGGAGTGACCAACAAAGGTCTCTCTAGGGGGGCAACAGGCTAGGGAGACAAGAAGCCTTGCTCTTGCTCACCTACCACCCTCCCAGAGCCACTGGTGCCTGCCTGGAGGAGGAGGAGGTTTGAGTGCAGAAGTCTCCCTGGTGCCAGCCAACCTTGCCTTGGCCTCTCAGGTAATGTGAAACAGCTAAATAACTCCAGGTGGAGAAAGGGCAGGGGCCGTGGGAAGCCTGGGCACTCGTGGGGGATTGGGGCAGTGAGGTCCAAGCCAGAGCCTGTGTGCCTCGTTAGTCATTCTTCAACATTGTGGGAAATCAGGAGTCAAGCACAATTATAAGAGAAGGCAGCAGGAATCAAGACAGAAAGATGGTGGAGAAGTCTTGGTCTTACCCTGCAACCAATTGCTCATCGGTTGGAGGACATGGCTCGCTGAAATGGGAACAGGACCATCAAGACCAAACAAAAACACATTGATTTTAAAAATCATGAAAAGTTACAAGGGCATTTTATTCAACAGTATTAAAGTCTAGCAGAAGTACCACCATCAACTTACCAGTTTGTATAGAAAGAGGGTACAGACACTCCCCAAGTTGAAGACTTACCACACAGTTTTCTCACTAAAGCTCAAATTCTCACACGTAAACACAGGCTGAGCAAGAAGGACAGTTTTCAGACACAAAAGCAAGGCTGGAAGACCTGGGTCAGAGCCCAGCACCACACGTTTCAGCCGGATGGACACCTGTGCGCAGGTACTGACTCTTCCTGACAAAACCACCTCAACAAGATCAGATGAGATCCCCAAAGGTGAAAGCCCTATGAAAATCGTGGAATGCCACTGAACATCTCAGCCCCGATTCTTGAGACACTGTGACTGCCTGCATAGCGCATCTCCTGGAGCCTCTGCCCAGAACATAACTGTGGCCCCCTCAGCAAGGCACTTGTGGCAGATCTGTATATACGTATGCTGGAAAATGTCTGAGACCTCTGCACCACCAACTCGAGTTTTTTTAGAGGGTATATTTAAAAGAGTTAAAGTTCCTTTGCAGAAGTCTGTGTTCTGGGACATGCTGCTTTCCAAGTATCCTGGCAACAGGAAGCAGGCCTGAACCCTGGAGTAGAGACAGCATCGGAGGGGTGAGAGCCTGCCATGACACTGTACCACGCCCACCAGGCTGCCTTGCAGGCCTGCTACTCCCCACAGCTCTTATCAAGAAACATACACTGCCAAAGACTCAGGCAAGAGAAACACACAATGAAGGACCCTTTTTTCAGCAGCTCCCAAACCTTAGCTCAACAGTTTGTATAGTACTAAAAGGGTAAGATGTTTTGTGGACTTTCCGCAGATTGCCTGGAAAGTCAGAATCCACAGAAGCCCCAGTAACTCCTACAACTTTATCTCCTACAACTAGACAGGTCGAAAGGAAATCTCTTGACTTTCAGATGAGAAGGAGCACGTGGGGCTGCCAAGCGTCAGCAGCACTCCATTTCTGTACTGGGGTGTGCTGGTGACACACGAAACCCCACAAGTCTGTTTTATGGACTTGTGTCTGCCCCTCTGAGGGAGGCAGAGCCATCAGCAAGTACTCTCACCAAAACACAGATGCTCCCATGACACCCAGACCTGGGCAGGAGAGGCAGAGGTGCCTTGCCACCCTTAGGCATCTTACAGAGGACAGTGCAACTAAGGCTCACGGTCTAAGGAACATGCCCAATACCATACACTGTAGGACACAGAGTGAGAGTCAGACCAGAACCTTGAACCTGCAGTCGTCCCAGCATGCTGCTCTGCAGGGACGTGCCAGTGTGGCCTTGGTGGCTGGGCCAGGAAAGGGGAGGGAGATGCCCAAGCCTGGGGACAACACTATTTGTGCATGTTCTTGTGTATCGACCTCAGCTCCAGGAGGAGGGGCACCTTTATAACACATCTCAACACACACACTAGCAGAGGCAAAGCCATCAAGAGAGGCCTTGGCGGAGCCCCATGTGCATCTGCTGTGGAGGGCCTGCGTGCTGTGTGCCAGTGAGCACTCGGGCTCACCTGGCAGAGGCCCCCATCCAGCCTAGGGCATGACTGTGCCCAAAAGCTGGACCCACTGCTTCGAGAAAGGTAGACAAGCCTGAGGAGGGCAGCAGTGCCACCTTATTCCACTGCACCACAATGCCAACAGAGAGTCAAAGTGTGGAGAGAGAAACCTATTACAGCTCTGGGGAGGTCTTCTGGAGAATGTCTAAAGCAAAATGATTTCAGAATGTTTTGAAATGAAGTCAACTCTTCTCTAAGCCACCAGCATCTCCTTCTCTGAGACAGTGGCCAGAACACTGCCTGAAATCTGCAGGGGGGCCAGAGACAGCCATCCACATTGGAAGGGATCATGCCCACAACAGCCTTTCCGACTGATACCAGGCATTCTCTCAGACCTCTCTGGATGGCTTTTGCCCCTGCCAGTGCGGGGGATGCATGATGCAATTAAGCATGAGCCCCCTGGCCCCCAACACCCAATCAAGACGAATACAACAACTCTTTTAACCTTGAATCTCAAGCCTTAGAAACAATGGACAATATCCACTTTCTTCTCTCCCTACTGAATTCTAGAAAAGGATTAAAAAAAAAAAAAAGTGACAGTTAACTCTTATACCTTGAAACACATTATCTTGATGATTCAACCTTATAAAACCAGCCCACTCTCTAAGCCAGGGTTATCCAACAGAACTTTCTACAGTAATGAAAACATTCTAAACCTGCATCATTCAATACAGTAGCCACTAGTCACATGTGGCCACTGAGCACCTGAAATGCGGCTAGTGCAACTGAGGAACTAAATTTTTAATTTTATTTAACTTCAGTTCATTTCAATTTAAATGGCACGCTGGCCAGTGACTATAACACTAGGCAGTGCAGCTCTGCGTCCTCACTTCTCTAAGGCAAGCCATCACGACTCTCAGAAGTTACCCATGTTGCCTTCAATCTGGCAAACTGACAAGCAGGAACACTTCACTGGTTCCAGAAGAAAAGCACCTTTGAGAACGACAATCAAGGAAAACGCAGAGAATGGGTCTGATGAACCTTCACTGCACTGTTCCAGGAAGATATCTGAGCTATGAGAGAGTTGGGCCAGAGGTAGAGCAGGGGCTCAGCAGGCTGAGGTGACAAAATAAAGCTGGGCCCCTAGCATATTTTCCTGAGTCTCTGAAAATGTGAGGCATGAGGAGTGGGATCATCAGATGCTATAATGCACTAAAACTACCAAATGAAGTAATTCTTTTTTTTTTATAATTTTTATTTATTTATTTTTTCCCCCAAAGCCCCAGTAGATAGTTGTATGTCATAGCTGCACATCCTTCTAGTTGCTGTATGTGGGATGCGGCCTCAGCATGGCTGGAGAAGCGGTGCGTTGGTGCGCGCCCGGGATCCGAACCCGGGCCGCCAGCCAGAGCACGCGCACTTAACTGCTAAGCCACGGGGCCGGCCCAATGAAGTAATTCTTAATTTTAATGAAATAGAGTCTAAAGAGAACCAGCTCTTCTTAGGGAACAAGCATGCCTGTGTCCCCCTGATAGACCCACAATGTCTTACTCCCTTCCCATGGTTTTCCCTCTTCATCATAATAAATATTGAATTAATTCTCTAGAAAACATCCTCATAGTCTTTTACTATAATCCTCTCAAAATTAGCTGCAGGGATTAGGTGCTGCCAGCTCTCCTAGGAAATCCCTCCATGCAGACCACTCCAAGAGCTCTTTCTGAATCTTCAGCAGCATGAGTCTCATGTCCCTGGAGCTTGGAAGTAGAACAGCAGACAGGCGGCCAGCCAGCCCCGCTCTAAACTAATCTGTAGCACAGGAGGAGGAGAAAATGCACCCACCCGGTGTGCAGGGGCAAAAAGCTTTCTGTGTGCCTGTAACAAACAAGATTTTGTTCCAAGTTGCTAACTTTAGAGGACGAGACAATCACAGGCCTCTACGTCAAGCAGAATGACCCATGGGATGTCCGACAGCCCCCCACACACCCTGCTCCCTCCTCCAAAGCCCACTCCCCTTGGAGACAGTCACCGGACATGCCACAGGCCCCCAACACCCTCACATAAAAAGATAAAAACCACACTCTTAGGACGGCACAACACTACGGCGGGTGTGCTGCCTTGTCAGAGAACTGAGGGAAACTGTACTAGTGCACTGCACGGCAAAGGCCCAGCGTGGGGACCTCAGCTACCTTCCCAAAGGACAGAGGAGGCTGAGTCCTTTATCTCATGCAGGCCCCAGCTGTGTTTAGGGGAACCCAGCACAGGCAATGTATAATCTTTCCTCCTTCATCTGGGCCTGTGTTACCACTTACTAAGCTTTAAAATGAACATAAGAAGGCAGAAGTGGTCATTTCTCATGTGTGCCACCCTACAGCACTTCCCAGAATGAGCAAGGGGAGCACACACAGGAAGGAAAAGGACCCGCCTTTCACCTGTGCCCTAAAACAGCAAGGGTCCCATTAGCCTAGCTCTCAGCCCACATCACCACCTGAACAGGCTGAGCTGCGCCTGAGCGCTGTGTCTGACCTCCAGGCACGTGCTCCAGGAATAAGGTCTGAGGATAGCACTGGGTCCTGCTTTCCTCTGTGTCCCACTCACAGGAGGTAAACACTCTACAGGGACATGGCCTCCTCTGCTCTTCAACCTGCTTTACCAACCACACAGCCTGCAGCTGCAATATGTGACTGAATTACACAGCAAGCCAGAGACTGGCAACACAATCCCGTCTGTGCTAGCTGAAACACACACCAAATGGGAAAAAAGGACACCAGGTTTCTCAGGGGAGAAAACATCAGGTCAGGTGGGGAGGTGGGGCTTTGCCCAGGCCGGGGCAGGACCAGCCCCATCACAGAGTGACTGCAGAGCCCTTACCTGGCGTCACCATCCTGGTCATCAGCATGGTCTCCGGTGTTGTTGACAGCGTATCTGCTACGAGGCTTATCTGAGTGAGAGCAGAAAAGGAAGAATGGCTAAGAAAACAGGGTCCATCCACATACAGGAGGATTGTGGAGCCACAGAAAGTGATGGTTCCTAAAATGTGGTACATACACAGAATGGAATATTATTCAGCCATAAAGAGGAATAAAGTTCTCATTCTCATTCTCATCTCATGCTACAACATGGATGAACTTGAAAACATTATGCTAAGTAAAAGAAACCAGATACAAAAGGACAAATATTGCGCTTACATGAAATATCTACAATAGGCAAATTCATAGAGACAATAAGTAGACTAGAGGGTTACCAGAGGCTGAACGCAGGGGAAATGGGGAGTTATTGCTTAACGGTTACAAGTTTCAGTTTGGGGTGATGAAAAACTTTAGAAATAGACGGTAATGATAGTTGCACAATATGGTGAATTAATTATGGTGAATGTAATTAATACCACCAAATTGTACACTCAAAAATGGTTAAAATAGCAAATTTTATATATTTTTTACCATAATAAAAATTTTCCTAAAACAAATTACACTAAGAAGTTATGATAGGGCCGGCCCCGTGGCTTAGCGGTTAAGTGCACGCGCTCCGCTGCTGGCGGCCCGGGTTCGGACCCCGGGCGCACCCGACGCACCGCTTCTCTGGCCATGCTAAGGCCGCGT
Source organism: Ceratotherium simum simum (assembly GCF_057802395.1). Classification (NCBI taxonomy): domain Eukaryota; kingdom Metazoa; phylum Chordata; class Mammalia; order Perissodactyla; family Rhinocerotidae; genus Ceratotherium; species Ceratotherium simum. Next base: position 199,751 of record NC_141925.1, read on the forward strand.
CCCACATACAGCAACTAGAAGGATGTGCAACTATGACATATAACTATCTACTGGGGCTTTGAGGGAAAAATAAATAAATAAAATTAAAAAAAAGTTTTAATAAAAAAATAAAAATAAAAATAAAGAAGTTATGATAACATGGGAAATGCTTTTGCTACTATGTTAAATTTTTCAAAAAGACTTATATATACATACATACCACACACACACACTCCCTCTCAGTGTATGATGGCAACTAAGTTGGAAAAAGCATAGGCAAAAGAAAGAATTTTTAAATGTCCATATACCAATATCCTTCATATACACCAACAACATCTTACCAGAGTTATAAAGCTTCAAGACCTAAGGATGAACTTGAGAAGTGCTTCACGGGCAAGAAGCCCAGGAAGAAAATGGAAATCCTAACAAGGGAGACAAGAACGAACAGAAGACATACTATGTCCCTGAAAGGGAAGACTCAACATAAAGATACCCCTTGTTCCCAGTTATTCAACACATTTAACAAGACCTCCAAATCACCACCAACGGTGTGGGGGTGGGGCCTAACAGAGTCAATTCTAACGCTGACAGGGAAGAGGAAGCAAGAACAGCCAGGACAATGCCAAAAAAGAGCAGTAGGTAAGTGACTATTCTACCTGACAGTGTAACATAGTATAAAGTTACAGCGATTCATCATCCACACACAAACAGCTCGCTCAGAGAGAGAAAAGAGGTCAGACATAAACTCAGCTCAACAGAGGAATTTAGTGTGATAAAGGCAGCAGAATCCAAGGTGAGTTCTTCTATGAAATGCCATTGGGACCAGGTGCCATATGGAAGAGAAAGTTATGCAGGCTCTGGAACCAACCACTCTCCAGCTGTGGGGTCCCACACCCTCCCTCACCCACCACAGCTCCGGCTCCACAGGGCTGCAGGAGGTCACACACATTCTCCAAATTCCCAGAAGACAGCAGCTCCTGGTAGAAGCCATTTACAACAAGATAAACACATTCAAAAAACAAAATAAACGTTCGACAGGAAAACACAAGGGGCTCTTTTTGTTCATAATCTTGGAGAGTAGAGGCCTTTCTATGTATAACAAAACTCAGAAACCACAAAAGAACAGGCTGAAAACTTTAATCTATAAAAATCAAATCTCTGTGTGTGGGGCCGGCCCGGTGGCGCAAGCGGTTAAGTGCGCGCGCTCCGCTGCGGTGGCCCGGGGTTCGCTGGTTCGGATCCCGGGCGCGCACCGACACACTGCTTGGCAAGCCATGCTGTGGCGGCGTCCCATATAAAGTGGAGGAAGATGGGCACAGATGTTAGCCCAGGGCCGTCTTCCTCAGCAAAAAAAAAAAAGAGGAGGATTGGCGGATGTTAGCACAGGGCTGATCTCCTCACAAAAAAAAAAAAAAAAACTCTGTGTGTGGGGCCGGCCCCATGGCTTAGCGGTCAAGTTCACACAATCCGCTACTGGTGGCCCAGGTTCAGATCTGGGCGCGCACCGACGCACCACTTCTCATGGCCACGTCCCACATACAGCAACTAGAAGCATGTGCAGCTATGACATACAACAATCTACTGGGGCTTTGGGGAGAAAAAGGAAAAAAAAAAAAAAAGGAGGAAGAAAAAAGGAGGAAGATTGGCAATAGATGTTAGCCCAGGGCCAGTCTTCCCCAGCAAAAAGAGGAGGATTAGCATGGATGTTAGCTCAGGGCTGATCTTCCTCACCAAAAAAAAAAAACAAAAAAAAAAACCTCTATGTGGCAAGAACTACACAGAGGCAAACTGGCTTAGTATGTACAGCTTTGTCACAAAGGCCTATTTTTATCCTAAATATATAAAGAGCTCCTTCAAATCTATAAAGACAAAAATCAAACAACCCAAGAGAAAATTAGGCAAAGGTTATGAATAGATCGTTCACTAAGAAGGAAATCCAAATGGCTCTGGAAACAGGAAAACATGCTTACCCCCAATCATAAGACAAATGCACATTAAAACCACTCTCAGATACAATTTTTCACCCATCTCACTAACAAAGACAGAAAAATCTGACCTATCAAAAATATCCATGCTCGTTATCCCTGACATCTAACCATCCCACTTCTGGGAATCGATCCCATTCTGCAAAATGATAATGTATCCAGAAAGGACATTCAGGTTGTTCTATCAGCCAGAGACCGGAAGCGACTGAGACGCGCATCGACAGAGGACAGACGGCTAAATCAGTGTGTTCACTCCACGACCCTGATTGGAACCCCGAATCTGCATCGAACCCTGAATCTGGATCCCACGTAAAGAGAAAAGGAAACAGGGCGGAGCAGCATGTGCAGGAGACACAGGTGTGCTTAGAAACCAGACCAGCGCATCCATGTGCCTGGATTTACACGGACCATCCGGAAGGAGCGCAGGGGAGGGTGACAGCAGCCGCCCCAGGAGGGCAGTGGGGCTGGGGTCAACGGTGGGAGGGAACTCTCTCTTCGTAATCTGAACCACTTTGTACCCCGTGAACAAACTCAAAAGTAATCTTAAAACAAAATATAAACTAGAGACTGAAGATTCACGGTAGTGAGAAACTGCGAGCACCCGAGGCGTCCGTGCGCCGGGGCAGGGCCACCACTCGGAGCGGGGGGCGCCCCGGCGGACGGACGTCCCCGGAGGAAAGCCCCCAGCGACACGCCGTTCTCCCTCAGACGTGCGCAGGAGGGACGGCCACTCGGGCGCTCAGGGCTGCCTGCGGGGGGCTAAAGAGACCCCCGGACGCGTCCCGTCCCGTCCCGTTTCCGCGCACGCTGGTGTTTCTCGACAGCGGCCTCGGCGCGCTGGCCACGAGTGCCGCCCATCTCCGGTCACTTTCCTAGACGTCCCGAGTCCCCACAGGAGCGGGCGTCCGGCGCGGCGGGACACGGGGGCTCGGCCCGCGCCCACTTACTTGTCTGGGCCGCGGGGTGCTCCCGGCTCCTCTGGAAGGGGTACCTGAACAGCAGCTTATTGCCCCTGCTCCCCGAGCTCACGAGGATCACGCTGAGGGGGCTGGTGTCGTCCCCCATCCCGCCGCGGGGCCGGGGCGGGGGGCTCTGAGGGGACCGGAGGGGGACGCGCCCGGGCCGGGGGGGCTCTGAGGGGGACAGGCGGGGGGTTGAGAGGACCTGAGGGGGACGCGCCCGCCCGGCGGGGGGCTCTGAAGACAGGCCGGGGGCGGGGGGGGCCCGGAAGAGGACAAGCCGGGGGGGGGGGGGCGCCTGAGGAGGACGATCCCGGGGGCAGGGGTTGAGGGGACCTGACGAGGACGCGCCCAAGGCCGCAGAAATGCTCGGAGCCGGGAGCCAAGCCGACGGACCCAGCGCGACAGTCACCAAGACCACGCGCCACCTAGGCTCGCGAGACTTTCGCGACAGGGCCAGACAAAAGCACGGAAGACGATGGCGCGCGGGCCAGGGGCGTCTGCGCAGGCGCAGAAAACCGTGTGCGCAGGCGCAGGGTCGTCTCCGGGACGCTACGCGCAAGCGCACGCACACGGTTGGGGACGCCCCTTTGTAGCGTGGGGAGAAGGGAAGCGCCCACCAGCGTGAATGGGCAAGTGCGTGCGGATCAGTTCTTGGGTTCGCCGCAGTTGTCTGTAAATGTTTTCCTCATTGTGAAAGTAACACTTGCTTTGGGCTGAAACTTCGAACTTAGCAATGTAAAGTACTAAAATAAAAAAGTGAAAAAAATAACTTTACGGGATCATAGACCCAAATGTAAGAACTAACGCGATAGAACTCTCAGATGAAAACGTGAGGGTAAATCTTCGGGAACTTGGGCTAGGCAATGGTTTCTTAGATAAGACACCAAATGCACGAGCCACTAAAGGAAATATTAACTAGACTTCATCAAATTACAAACTTTTGTGCTTCAAAGGACACCACCAAGAAAGTAAAAAGAGCACCCACAGAGTGGGAGAAAATATTTGCAAATCATATATCTGATGAGGGAATTGTATCTAGAATATACTTTTTTAAAACTCTTACAACTCAACAATTGAAAAATGGGCAAAGGATGTGAATAGGTATTTCTGCAAAGAATATAGACAAATGGCCAATAAGCACACGAAAAGATGCTCAACATCATTACTCATTAGGAAAACGCAAATCAAAACCAAAAAGAGATACCACCTCACACTTACTAGGATGGCTAGACTCAAAAAGACAAAATAACAAGTGTTGGGGAGAAAGTGGAGAAACCAGAATCTGTGCACACTCCTGGTGAGAATGTAAAATGGTGCAGCTGTTGTGGGAAACAGGCTGGCAGTTCCTCAAATGGTTACAGTGTTCCCACGTGACCCAACTATTCTATTCCTAAGTATATACCCAAGAGAAATGAAGATATAAGGCCACACAAAAACTTATGTGTTCATAGCAACAGTATTCATAACAGCCAAAAAGTGCAAGCAACCCAAATGTCCATCAACTGATGAGTGGGTGAATAAAATATGGTATAATCCATGCAATGGAATAGATTTCAGTCATAAAAATGAATGAAGTACTGATACAGGAATGAACCTTGAAAACATACATACTGTATGATTCTATTTATATAAATGTCCAGAATAGACAAATCCTAAAGACAGAAAGTAGATTTGGTTGTCCAGGCTTGGGTAGTTGGAGGTTGTGACTGCTAATGGGTACGGGGTTTCTTTTGGGGTGATGAAAATGTTCTAAAATTGATTGTGGTGATGGTTGCACAACTCTGTGAATATACGAAAACCCACTGAATTGCACACTTTAAATGGGTGAATTTTATGGTAAAGGAATTATATCTCAACACAGCTGTTTTCCGAAAGTCAAAAAAATCACCCCACCCATCCCATTCCAGTCTTCCCCAGGAGGTGACCGTTGTTAACAGTCCATTGTGGCTGTTTCTAAATCTTTCTCAAGAACATCAAATGGGTGAGAATGTAATCACTTGACTGAAGGATAAGCGTTTTCATTGCTGAAGTAACCTCTTGCACTGAGGCTGACACAAACGTGTATTTTGCAGGACAGATGCGCAGGTTGAACCCGCCAGGGTGAAGGGTACCTGCATGTGAAATGTCTCAGACTTTTCAACAAACGCACTGCCCTGCATGGGGCTGCATAGCATTGATTTTATTTTTTTCCAGAATTTCCAAACAGGACAATGGTGTCTTGTTCTACGTTGCATTTCTTCGATTATCACTGAGGTAGAGGACTGTGTCCCTTGATGATTTGCCAGTGTCTGGGAATTGCCTCCTTGTTTCCTTGTGGGCTGTCCTTCCTTGATGGTTTGGATCTGTTCTTTCTTTATGAGGAAGAGTCGCTCTCTGTTACAGATTCTGCAAGCCTTTTTCCCAGTCTCGTATGTTTTGATTTTATGTATAATCAAAAGCTTTCTGAGTTCTCCCACAGTTCCCAGGAGTGTCCCTGGAATGGAAATAAGGGTACAGGACCAGGAGGTGAGGCTGAGAGAGCTGGGCAGATGGGGAAGGGGGAGCCCAGTGTCTGAGGGGATGGCCAACTGTGGTAATGGGGGCTTCCTCACAGGAGCCCTGGGAATCTGCAGGTGCACAGACATGAGGACCAGGACTCTGGCTCAGGCCTCTTTACTCCGACTTCCCTGGCCATGCTGCTGCCCCATTGGACAGTCTCATGGCCCCAGAACCGGGAAGAGGAGGTCTGTTGTCCAGGGGCTCTGAGGTGGCTGTCTCTGGGCTGGGGAAAGGCCCAGACTCAGAGGAACCCACAATTCCCCACTAACCCCCTCAGGGTTACCCCCGCTTCCTGCTAACAACCTTCACAAGAGCACTCATTGTCTATTTTTCTGGCTGTAGAGTTAATATCTTCTCATTGTAACGAGCACTGGAATCCATGAAAGGTGAAGGGAGATCACCAGGATCCTGGCTGACAGGGGTCCTGGATATGTCCCTTCCCAGGCTGCCCTCGCAGGGCTTGGGTGCAGGGCTGTCCAGGGCTGGGCTGGAGAGAGCAGAGGTCACAATCCCACACCACCCTCACCAGCAGCACCTCAGTGTCCACTTTTGTCTGCCCCATTGGGCTGTTACAGACATCAGAGCTCCTTGTCACTCTCTGGCCAGGCCAGCCTGTGCCAGTAGCCAGAGGACCGGAGGGAAGGCTGGCCTGCTTTGGGCCTCGGGTTCTCCACCAGTAACAGGATTGGGCATAGATGGTCTCTAAGTGCAGTCCTGGCTCGAAGCACTCACACCATCTTGTGAATAATGATGTGCCCATGACCACCCTCTGCTCACTGCAGTCTGTCTCCTCAAACTGCCCCCTGCTACCACCCCACACCTCTAAGTCCTCATTTTACATTTAAATAACTCTCTTTTGTAACCGACTTTTTTGAAGGTAAGTGGATTCTTGGAAACTCGGGACTCTTCCTCCCAGCCTGGGTCCACCCTGGGCAAGGCCAGGGGACCGCTTGGATGGCCAGGCCTTATCAGTCCTGCCACTTGGTCTGGGCCCGATAAAGCCACCGTGGTCTGTCTGAGGGCTGGGCGGGGCTCACAGACCCTGTCTTGGACCCACCTTGACACCTCCACCTTCTCGGCTGCAGTGTTCCTGCCCAGGAAGAAGCAGTCACCCACAAGAGTAACTACAACAATCTTGAATTCATGCTGCCGTGTCCTGAGGTCCTATGGTAACAGATTATCCCCCCATTCTACTCCCCACCTGAGAGGTTAAAACAATGAAAATGGGGCTCACAAGGTTAATTCACCTGTCCAGGATCACCCAAGGGCTGCTGTCAGGGAAGGGTCTGTGAACCCTGTCTCGGTCTTCCACCAAGTCACTGGGGCCCCTCTGAGCTCAGCCCCAGCTACACAAGCTCAGAATGAGCCTGGAGCTTGGCATTCAGCCCAGAAACCAGCAGGTCTCAGTGTCCTGGAGCAGCTCGGGCTCCTCCTGTCACAGGGGGGAACTGAGGCCCAGAGACAGAAGGGACTTGCCTGAGCCCCAAAGAGCCCACCCCAAACCTGTCTCCTCTCCCCCTCGGGGCTGGTTCCCTCCGCCACTGAAACTTTGAACATGCTTCATAACCTTCCCAGCTCCATTTCCTTAACTTTGATTTTTTTTGTTGTTGTTTTTTTTTTTTGTGAGGAAGATCAGCCCTGAGCTAACATCTATGCTAATCCTCCTCTTTTTGCTGAGGAAGACTGGCCCTGGGCTAACATCTGTGTCCATCTTCCTCCGCTTTATATGGGACGCCGCCACAGCATGGCCTGAGAAGGGGATCGGTACAGCCTGGGATCTGAACCTGGGCCACCAGCAGCGGAGCACATGCACTTAACCGCTATGCCACGGGGCCGGCCCCTCTTTTTGGTTTTGATTTGCATTTCCCTAATGAGTAATAATCTTGAGCATCTTTTCATGTGCTTATTGGCCATTTGTATATCTTCTTTAGAGAAATGTCTATTACAGTCCTTTGGCCAGTTTTCAATTAGTTGTCTCTTTATTGTTAAGCTGTAAGATATTTTTTATATATTTTGGATATATGATTTGCAAATATTTTTCTCCCATTCTTGGGACACTATCTAATTTTAAGACTTTACATAAAGCTACAGTAATTGAGACAGTGTGGTTTTGATGAAGGACAGACACATAGATCAATGGAACAGAACAGAGAGTTCAGAAATAGACTTGCAAAAATACAGCCAATTCATTTTTTACAAATGAGTGTGAGAAGGCAATTCAAGAGAGGAAGTACTTTGCTGTCTTTTCAACAAATGGTGTTGGAACAATTGGACACTCATAGGCAAAAAAAAAAAAAAAAAAGAAATTGGACCTAAACTTCATGCCTTACACAAAAATTATCTCAAAATTGATCATAGGTCTAAATGTAAAATATAAACTGTGAAACTTTTAGAAGAAACCATAGATGAAAATCTTTGTGACCTGGGGTTAGGCAAAGAGTTCTCAGGCATGACATTAAAAGCATGAATCATAAAAGAAAAACTTGATAAATTGAACTTCATCAAAATTAAAACTTTTGCTCTACAAATGATACAATTAAGAGGATGAAATGAAAAGCTACAAACCAGTAGAAAATATTTGAAAATCGCACATCTGACAAAGGATTGCAACCAGATTATATACAGAACTCTCAAAACTCCCTGGTAAGAAAACAACAACCCAACTTAAAAATGGGCAAAAGACCAAAACAGATATTTCAACAAAGAGGATATATGGATGGCAAATAAGCACATGAAAAGATGCTCTACATCATTGGCCATCAGGGAAATGCAAAATTGAAGCCACAATGACGTATCACCATACATCTGTCAGAATGAATAAAACGTAAAAATGCTGGCAAGGATGCACAGCAACTAGAACTTTCCTTCATTGCTGATAGGAATGCAAAATGGTACAGCCACTCTGGAAAACAGCAGTTTCTTATAAAGTCGAACATACACTTAGCACATGAACCAACAGTCCTACTCCTGGGTATGGTGTCACCTGAGAAATGAAAACCTACATTCACAGAGAGACCTGCACAAGAACGTTCCTGGCAGCTTATCTGTCATAGCCCCAAACACGAAAAAAAACAAATGTCTGAGTGGGTGAATGAATGCACATACCATGGAGAACTACCCAGCAGTAAGAGGCAGCCAACGATGGACACACGCAACAACGTGGAGTGGATGGATCTCATGGGTATGCTAAGTAAAAGAAGCCAGTCCTAAGGATGACAGGCTATGTGGGTCCATTTATATGATATCCTTGAAAAGGACAACGTTAGAGTGGTTGTCAGGGTTTCGGGGCAGAGGAGGGTTAGGCTGCAAAGGGGCAGCATGTGGGAGTTTTGGGGTGATGGAGCTGTTGTGTGTCCTGATTGTGCAGGGGGGGACACAAATCTATACACATGTCAAAATTCACAGAGCAAGTACACTTTAAAAAGCCAGTTTTATTGTATGTTAAAATAAAATTTAAAGGAATATTTGCCCCACTATATTAAAATGATGCTATGGTGAGCAATATTGCAATCTCTAGTAGCACATGATATTAGAAGTATTCTTTTATGGACCTGCCACCTCCTCCAGCTTTTCAGGTGACAGACCTGCAGTACATCTTTCCTCAGTGCCAGGTGTGCCAAACCACTGCTTTCTCGGAGGAAACCTGGGGAACACAGAGCCAGAGGGGGAAGGGGACCGACATGTGGCCAGGCTGGGCCGGTTACAGGACCCCACTGAGGAGTGGTGCAGGCAGCTTGGTGCACATGCCAGCCGAGGAGGGTGTGTGTTGGGCCCTGCTCCTCTGGCTTCCCCCCTTTGTGTGATTCTGAAATGGACAAGGATGGTGCAGAGCTGGGCTGCAAATGCAAGCATGACCTCCTGGGCTGGCTGGGCCCCTATCTCTCCTGGACTCTGGTCAGGCTGTGGCCAACGCCCCCTCTAAGGCCCAGCAAGGGCGGCAGGAGTGATAGCCCCTCACCCCACCAGTCCCACCAGGCCCTGATTGCCCATCGTCCCTGAATCTGATAAGAGACCACCACCCTCACAGCCCCCTCCCCTCTCCTGACCAATGGCCACAGTCTGGCCCCCACCCTGGCTCTGTGTATATAAGGGGACCCTGGGGGCTGAGCACCACAGAGGCCAGTCCTGAGCACATCCTGCTCCAGTTCAGCCACCACCATGTCTCTGACCAAGGCTGAGAGGACCATCATCATGTCCATGTGGGGCAAGATCTCCATGCAGGCGGACGCCATCGGCACCGAGGCCCTGGAGAGGTGAGTGCCAAACGGGCTGGGACAGGGCTGGGTAGGTGACAGTGTGAGTTAGTGAGGAGGGGCCAGTGAGGAGGGGCAGTGAGGAGGGCCAGTGAGGAGGGGCCAGTGAGGACAAGGGTCAGGCCTGAGTATGAGTGTGGTGAGGAAAGGTCGATGCCGGTGAGTGATCAGGAAGGGGAGGTGGAAGGGGAGGGAGATGAGGGTAGGACTGTGACTCTCACACCAGCCTGCACACTAGTTTCCACCAACATCTCTCGAATGACTAAAAGATGGGGCACGGGGCCGGCCCTGTGGCTTGGTAGTTAAGTGCGCGCGCTGCGATGCTGGTGGCCCGGGTTCGGATCCCGGGTGCGCATCGAGGCACCACTTCTCCGTTCATCCTGAGGCCGCGTCCCACATACAGCAACTAGAAGGATGTGCAGCTACGACATACAACTATCCACTGGGGCTTTGGGGGGAAAAATAAAATAAATAAAATCTTTAAAAAAAAAAAAAAAGATGGGGCAGTGAGGGTGAGACAGTGCCCTGCCATACCGGAGCCTGGGGCAACAGGAAAAAACAGCGATATTGATCTTGTCTTTATTTAAAATTTTAATATTTTGTCTAATGTGAATGTTTTGCATTAATTTTTATGTTTTAAAATCCTGCGTTAAAATGTGCTTTATCCTGACGGCTGGGTTGACCGCCGTCCCTTAAGTTTTGCGCCCAGGGTGCGTGCCCTACCTGCCTCACCGGTCTGGCTCTCGCCCCCTGGCCCCGCGCCCAGGAGCTGTCCCCCAGCTCACGACCTCCCCCCTCCCTCCCGCAGGCTCTTCGCCAGCTACCCCCAGACCAAGACCTACTTCCCGCACTTCGACCTGCACCCGGGCTCGGCGCAGCTGCGAGCGCACGGCTCCAAGGTGGCGGCCGCCGTGGGCGACGCGGTGAAGAGCATCGACAACGTCGCGGGCGCGCTGGCCAAGCTGAGCGAGCTGCACGCCTACATTCTGCGCGTGGACCCGGTCAACTTCAAGGTGCGAGGGCCGGGGCTCCCGGCGGGAGTCCGGGTGGAGATGGGTGCGCCCGGGATGGGGGGCAGGGTCTGGACCGAAGGCGCTGCCCCCACCCGGAGACACCCCACCGCTCCCCGCCCGCGCTCTGAGCCGCCCTCCCGCCCCCCAGCTCCTGTCCCACTGTCTGCTGGTCACGGTGGCCTCGCGCTTCCCCGCCGAATTCACGGCCGACGCCCACGCCGCCTGGGACAAGTTCCTGTCCATCGTGTCCAGCGTCCTGACCGAGAAGTACCGCTGAGCACAGCCTCCGGACCACGAGGGCGGCCTGCGACCCCTCCCGTGCCCCTGAACCCTCCCACAGTTCCTCCCGGGACTCCCCAATAAATGGATGAGGATGGAGAGAGTTGGGTCCAGAGTTCTCAGTATTGAGGGGAAGGAGGGGAAAAAGTGAGGGAAACAATGTGGGTTTCTCAGGAACGCGGTCGATCCTAGTGTCACCCCCGGCCTGGAGGTCACTCCAAGGGTGCTTTGGGGCGTCCTTGCGCCTGCGGACCCCACAGTCGCAGCCTGGAGGGAGCAGAGCAGCCCCAGGCCCGCCCACGCCATGTCCTTGGGTCAGACTTGCGTTTGCGCCTTTCTCCCGCTTCCCAAATCACCCTAAGATTGTCACTTCACTCAGCGTGTTGGGTGTGTGTCGGGACTCAGGGGACTTTTCCTCAAAGCCTGACGTCATAGCTCCCGCGCTGATGGGACCCCTGATGCTGTTCTCTCTCCTGGCCCCTCGGGGAAAAGAGGGTCCGCTGTCCCGCGCGCGTTCTCCCTATCCCTCCAGTGAGCTCTCTCCTGGCGAAGAGAGCAAGGGGGTAATTGGCCGCAAGGGGGTAATTACAGATCCCCCTAAAGTCTGCACAAAGGCACCCACGCACAGCAGCGTGAGTCAGGACCAGCAACCCAGGGACCCCTGAGGCCATGGCCTTCGCGTTGCTGGGGACCTGAGGTGGCGACGTTTCCCGGTGCGAGCCGAGAGTCCCCGCATTCCCTCCTGCAGACAAAGGCGGGCAGGACACGGGAGGGGGAGGCGGCAGGGGCTGCAGGAGCGGCCCCCAGAGCACGCCACGCCAGCGCCACGCTCAGCGCCCAGGAGCGCGCCTACGTCGCGCAGGTCTGGGACCTAATAGCCGGCCAGGAGGCGCCCTTCGGGGCGGAGCTCCTGCTCTGGTGGGTAGAGCCAGAGTCTCCAGGATCGCAGGGAGGCGGAGACAGGGTGTTGGGCCTGAGTCCAGGCGGGCGGGCCAGGCAGAGATTTCTGGGGGTCTGGGCGGTGAAGGCGCTGGAAGGACTCCACACGGCCACCTTCCCCACTCACCGACCTGCTCCCGTAGGGTCTTCACCATGTATCCCAGCACCAAGATCTACTTCAAGCACCTGGGCGCCTGCCCCGACTAGGTGCAGCTACTGAGCCGCTGACGACGCCTGCTCGCCGCGGTGGGCGTGGCCGTGCAGCCCCTGGACAACCTGCACGCGGCCCTGAGCCCGCTCGCGGCCGTGCAGCACCTGGACAACCTGCGCGCGGCCCTGAGCCCGCTCGCCGACCTGCACGCGCACGTGCTACGCGTGGACCCCTCCAACCTCCCAGGGAGCCAGCCCGGCGCAGCAGGGTTCACGCGCGCGGCTGAGGCATGTGGGGTGGAGTTCGGGGAATTGGCGGGAGCTCTCCCCATCTCACCCGCCCCTTCTCGGGTAGCTGCTGATCCAGTGTTTCCAGGTGGGGCTAGCCTCCCACCTGCAGGGCGCGTTCGCCATGGAGATGCAGGCGGCGTGGGATAAGTTCCTGAGGGGCGCGGCGGTGGTGCTGACCGACAAGTACCGCTGAGTCCTGTGCCCCGCCGGCCTAGGTCTGTGCACGTCAATAAACAGGCCTCAAACTGCGGACTCTGCGCGTCCTTGGGTCTTTGCCCTGTGTGGTCTTTGGGGGACCGGCGGACTAACGTCGCTGTTGTTGGGCAGAGAAGCTCCGGGTTGCGCGGGGAGCCTCTCGGAATCTTAGAGCGCGACCCCGAACCTTTGCTGTCTGGCCGCACGCCCACTTGGGTGAGCAGTGCGGCATAGGTTGCGGAGAGACCAAAGAAACGACCCGGAGACGGCGAACGAGACGTATAGGTTTATTGGGAGTTCCTTACAGGGAGGTCCAGCGGCGGCCGGCTGGACAGCAATGTGCACCCGCTACCGCGGGCCGGGAGGGGATTGCTTATATAAGCAGGGGACATAAGGGCTATGTGCTTGCCAAGGGGCTGTCCCTGGTAGGACCAGCATTCCCAGGAACAGTAGTCCACGTGGAGGGGCTCTGTGTCCCTTCAAGACGTGATGTTCTTTGAGTGAGTGAGGTAAGATCCAGGCTGGCCAGGCCCTGGATTGTTACAGATCCCAGCAGCTGGGCATCCTGCCCAGAAGGAGCCAGAAGGACACATGGTTGCAATGGGCTTGTGGGCCCTTGCTGAGCAAGCAAGGCCCAGGCCCTATGTTTGCCGACAAGGGAGCAGGGGCCCTGGAGCCAGACCCTGGGAGCTCTGCAAACTGATGCGTGGGGTTCCTGGGCTGACACTCCCAGGTCTGGGCAGGGTGTGGACACCCAAAGGCCTGACTAGAACAGTTGCCCTCCTGTGGTGGGGGGATGTGGAGGGCAGAGTGAGTGCTTGGATGGGGGGAGGGTATTTGGCTTCAGCTTGCCTCAGCGGCCGCACAGCACCCTACAGTTCACGAAGCACGTCCGCATTCACTCACTCATTCAATCACTCTCCCTCCATCCCTACCTCGCGCGGGAATCTGGGAGCGTAAATCTTCGCCCGTTTTGCAGACAGACGCAGGCACCCAGGCCCAGGGGCCAAGTTCCTCTCCTGAGGTCAATCAGAATTGCGGCCCTGTGTTCCGTGGACCCCCATCTCTGTTCCTTTTCCGCTTCCCGCTCGCCCCAGCCTGCAGTAAATCTTGCCCTGGGCCAAGTTATCCCCTTCCTCTGAATCTCCTGGGGTGAGGGATGGGGGTAGGAAGGAACTCCTCGATGGCCACAATCTGGCAGAGCAGGTTTCCAACCCGGTTCATATCCACAAGCTGTGTGATACTGGGCGTGTCCCCGTGCAATCTGAGCTTAACGAATCCTACCGAAAAACCTCCGGCCTCGCTGGGTCTTTGAAAAAATTTATGAGATGATAATGCAGGGTCGGTTCCCGGCAGGCCCGTGGCCACCGAAGCCCCACCCCGGCAGCAGCCGCTGCGTCTCAGTCTCTGCGGGTTCCCCGGCCCAGGCGCCCCGCCCCAGGGTCGATCTCTCCCGTCTGCGGCACCGCGGCAGGAATCTTAGCGCTCAACCCAGAACCTTTGCGGACAAGGGAACAGAAGACGGCAGAGGGACCCTGAGACCTCTCCAAACTCTGATGAGGACGGTTCCGGGACCGTCGGCGCCGAAGTCCTAAGGGCGATGCTGGAGACTAAGCCCTGACGGTGGTTCGGCCGAACGCCGCGACCCCGCGGTGCGTGCCCGCCCGTTACCATGTGCTGCCCGGGAGCACCTGCCCACCACTGGGGGTAGGAGGGCTTGGAGGACTTCACCCCACGTTATCTCCTTCGCCCTAGTTGTCTACATGGACAGTTTACAGCTGTCGGTCCTGGGCAAAGTTTGGTGCCAAAGCGGCTTGTTTCACTTTGGAAAAGACTGTGCGTCCCTCCCGGACCCGCAACTAGATGCCTTGGAAGCTACCCGCGCCCCGGCCAAGCGCGAGTGCACAGTGTGTTTGCGTGGCTTGGGAACCTGTGGGCTCCCGGAACCACCGGAGCGGGAATAGAGGGGCGGTGGGGAGCTGGCTCCCGGACTGAGAGGGGCGGAGGGAGTCCTGCCCGCCCCCGCTGACTCCCGCAAGCGCTGTCCCGGCCTTCACCTCCCGGCTCCGCGCCAGCCAATGAGCGCGGCCCGGGCGGGCGTGCCCCGCGCGCCGCGAAGATAAAGCCCCGCGCTCTGCCCACCTCCCACACTTCTGGTCCCGACACAGACTCGGAACTACCACCATGGTGCTGTCTCCCACCGACAAGACCAACGTCAAGACCGCCTGGGGTCACGTTGGCGCCCAGGCTGGCGAGTATGGCGCAGAGGCCCTAGAGAGGTGAGGACCCTTCTTTCCCCGGCCGGGACCCCAGGGCCCAACACCCGCCCCAGGAGCCTGCCAATAACACCCCCATGGGTTCCGACCTGGCTGGCGCAAAGACCCCCAAGATCTCAGGGTCAGACCGCGGAGTCGCGGGGAGAGCCTGGCCGGCGCCTCCTTCCGAATCCGAGGTTCAGGACCCTCCCCCGGACTCCTCCACCCCCCATCCCCACCCCCAGGCTCACCCTCCTCTCCCCGCAGGATGTTCCTGAGCTTCCCCACCACCAAGACCCACTTCCCCACTTCGACCTGAGCCACGGCTCCGCCCAGGTCAAGGCCCACGGCAAGAAGGTGGGCGATGCGCTGACCCAGGCCGTGGGACACCTGGACGACCTGCCCGGCGCCTTGTCGGCTCTGGAGCGACCTGCACGCCTACAAGCTGCGTGTGGACCCCGTCAACTTCAAGGTGAGCCCGCGGGCCGGGCCGGGCCGAGCGGGAGAGACCTGGGATGGAGGGCGCAGCGGGACCCCCTAGAGGGCAGAGAATACCGTGGGTCCCAGAAGGTGGAGCTCGGGCGCCCCCGCCCCGACGCCCCCTGATAGCTCCTCTCTCCGCAGCTCCTGAGCCACTGCCTGCTAGTGACCCTGGCCCTCCACCACCCCCAAGATTTCACCCCTGCCGTCCACGCCTCCCTGGACAAGTTCTTGAGCAATGTGAGCACCGTGCTGACCTCCAAATACCGTTAAGCTGGAGCCACGGCCATCCCTGCCCCCAGCCCGGGGCCCTTTGCGCTCAGGGCGGGCTCTTCCTGATCTTTGAATAAAGTCTGAGTGGGCTGCAGCCTGTGTGCGCCTGGTTCTCTGTGTCCGCGAACTGCCAGGGGTGGGGGAGGGCGGAGGGAGTGCAGCTATGGCGGATGCTTCAGGGAATGCTCTGAACCGTGCTCCTGTCCTGGGTTCCTCTCTGGGTTGGGAAGTGGGGACTTGTTAGGTCGCCACCCTCTTTTGAAGTCTCGCTGACTGATGCCTGTTAAACATACAATCTAGATCAAAACAAACCACAAACAGGCTGCTCCTGTGCAAATGCAGGCGCCGGACAAGTCCTAGGAGATTCCACCTCCTTCCTATCAGAGGGAAGGTGGCTTGGAACAGGCGTCGCAGCCCCGCGCACCCTTCCTGGGTCACAGGAACCCTCTGTGGTGGGTGGCCAGGACAGTCGGGGAGGAAGAGGGCAAGGCCAGCTGCAGCTGTCAGGGGCACTTGGGGAAGCGCTTAGCGGAGCACCCGCCTCCCTTTTTACTGCAGGTCACGACCACAGCAATAGCTCACAGCATGCCCAGCCCTGCGTCCCCCAGCTAATTGTACCCCCCATTCTCTAGCTGGAGGCTCCTGGGGTCTCCCAGCGGTTCTGCCCCAGGCTGTGAGCCGCTTTCAGAAAGGCCCCTGTCCCGGGTGCTGAAGCCCTGGACTCCATGCTGGAATTTCCCACACCCCACCCGGCTGTGCAGCCGCCTTAGAGACACCATCAGCGCCTCCAGCCCAGCCCAGATCTCCAGGGCAACACATAGCGCTAGATAAAAGTTTGGGGAGGGTGGCGAGCTCCCTGCACACCACTTTCCTTCTGGACATGGGCCTCCCTGAACAGCCGGAGATGCTTCCCCCTCTCTACCACGCACTCTTCCTCTGCCCCACAGCCCAACACATTTTTATTTAAACGTAGAAAAACACTTAAGAAATAAACTAGGGGGCCACTCCATGGCTTAGCAGTTAGTGCTCGAGCTCTGCTACTGGCAGCCAGGGTTCGGATCCTGGGCGCACACCGACGCACCACTTGTCCGGCCATGCTGAGGGGGCGTCCCACATACAACAACTAGAAGGATGTGCAACTATGACATACAACTATCTAGTGGGGCTTTGGGGAGAAAAAGGGAAAAAAAGGAGGAGGATCGGCAATAGATATTAGCTTAGAGCTGGTCTTCCTCAGCAAAAAGAGGAGGATTGGCATGGATGTTAGCTCAGGGCTGATCTTCCTCACCAAAAGAAAAAAAAAGAAAGAAATAAACTAAAATCCACTCATGCTTTCACACATACACACCCTTTTCGTGTTATTCAAAGAAGGGAGAGAGACTCCCTATGCCCTGTCCCCACTCCTGCAGAAGAAGCCCAAGTTAACAGTGTGGGGCTGAGCCTGCTGGCTCCTATTCCGTGCTGGGGGGACACAGTTACAGCTACAACTACTCTTTTTGTGTGTGTGAAAAATATCATGATATTTGTCAAAAATACCATCATGAGGGGCCATCCCAGTGGCGTAGTGGTTAAGTTTGCACACTCTGCTTCAGCAGCCCAGGGCTTGCAGGTTCAGATCCCAGGCGTGGACCCACACACTGCTCTTCAGGCCACGCTGTGGCAGCGTCCCACATATAAAATAGAGGAAGATTGGTATAGATATTAGCTCAGGGACAATCTTCCTCACACACACACAAACACAAAAACCATCATAAGAAGGGAAGAGGTGGGGGGAGGGCAGAGGGGTGGGGGACACATATGTATGGTGATGGATAAAAACTAAACTATTGGTGGTGAGCTCGATGCAGTCTA
Source organism: Ceratotherium simum simum (assembly GCF_057802395.1). Lineage (NCBI taxonomy): Eukaryota > Metazoa > Chordata > Mammalia > Perissodactyla > Rhinocerotidae > Ceratotherium > Ceratotherium simum. The sequence goes on from NC_141925.1 coordinate 217,194, forward strand.
TACAGGAACTGAAGTATAATGATGTACACCTGAAATTTACACAATGTTATAAACCAATGTGACCTCAATAAAATAATTTTTTTAAATACCACCATACCGTAGATAATTGTCTGCAACCCACTCTTCTCACTGAAACGTGTCTCCTCTACATTTCTTATAGCCAGTTTTTTCAGCTCTGTCTCATTTCACAGATGCATTGGTCATTTCTGTATTTCTGTTAATTTTCTGTTAATGTCCTTTGTCAGTTGTTCTCGTAAGGAGCTAAATAAGGATTCCTGCTCCTTCTCACTGCTTCACCAGGAGTCCCTCCCTTCCCCCATCCTGCAGGGTCTGGCCAGCCTCATCACCCCCCCATCTCCCCACCTGCATTCTGCAGCCACAGAGGCCTTCTCTCACTCTGCTCCCCTACAAGCCTCCCCCCTACTCCACCTAATACTTATTCATCCTCCAGACTCACCTCCTCAGGGAAGCCCACCGTGATCCTCAGATAACCCTGATGCCCTTGAGCGCCTCATCCACTCCCTCCGTGCTTCCTTAGGGCTTTCCACACGGTTTGTGTCCATGTATGCACTTGTGTGATGATTTGATGACTGTGTCCCTAACTAGGCTGAAAGCTTAGGTCTGGTTCAGCCAGTTGCTTTATCAATTCAACCAGTAGTTAGCCCGCGATTCTTGTGTCACGCACAATTTGGGGGACTGGGGTGTCACTGTGAACCGGGACCACTTGGTCAGTGGGGGAGAATCACACAGGGGTCCCGAATAGGAGAGGCCGCCTCTGTGAGCCCCCGACCTGCGGCTGCAGCAACCACTGCCCTGGAAGGAGCCTGAGCCAGGAGCCCGCCCAGCCCTGCGGATTCTGCCCCTCCATTCTTTCCTCCCCGCCTGGCACTCAGTGATTATTTGTGGATAGAAAGGGGGCTGAAAGGCAGCAGGAGGGATTTCCGGCGGGAATTCTTGAGCCCATGTGAGCAACGACCTCTTGTGCGCATCTCTCTCTGCCCCGACGACGAAGCCTTTCTTCCCTCGCGCACTCCGTTGCCCATTCATTCGGTGATTCTGCCCAAGTTAAACAGTCACGCGGGAGGGAAGCCCGGTCCAGGGCGGGCGGCGGGGCTGACTCACTCCCTTCCGATCCCAAGAGAGCGCAGCCTGGTTATGGGGGCGGCGACTCAGGGACCATGACGGTGCCACTAAGCTCTCACGGTGGAAGATCCCGCACCGACCACCCCCCGCCCCCAACCCCAACCAACCGACCCCGTGGCAGGGGCCGAGGATATCGCCTCCCGGGGGATGGATGCAGCCGGCAGGAAGGAGGAACTTCCTGGCCGGGGACCCCGGGTCCCCCAGCCCATGGGGAGCGAAGCCCTACCGCTGCAGCCGGCGAAGACCCCGCCGCGCGCCCCCTGCCGTCCGGTCCCCCGCGCGCCCGGCTCCGCGCCAGCCAATGAGCGCGGCCCGGGCGGGCGTGCCCCGCGCGCCGCGAAGATAAAGCCCCGCGCTCTGCCCACCTCCCACACTTCTGGTCCCGACACAGACTCGGAACTACCACCATGGTGCTGTCTCCCACCGACAAGACCAACGTCAAGACCGCCTGGGGTCACGTTGGCGCCCAGGCTGGCGAGTATGGCGCAGAGGCCCTAGAGAGGTGAGGACCCTTCTTTCCCCGGCCGGGACCCCAGGGCCCAACACCCGCCCCAGGAGCCTGCCAATAACACCCTCATGGGTTCCGACCTGGCTGGCGCAAAGACCCCCAAGATCTCAGGGTCAGACCGCGGAGTCGCGGGGAGAGCCTGGCCGGCGCCTCCTTCCGAATCCGAGGTTCAGGACCCTCCCCCGGACTCCTCCACCCCCCATCCCCACCCCCAGGCTCACCCTCCTCTCCCCGCAGGATGTTCCTGAGCTTCCCCACCACCAAGACCTACTTCCCCCACTTCGACCTGAGCCACGGCTCCGCCCAGGTCAAGGCCCACGGCAAGAAGGTGGGCGATGCGCTGACCCAGGCCGTGGGACACCTGGACGACCTGCCCGGCGCCTTGTCGGCTCTGAGCGACCTGCACGCCTACAAGCTGCGTGTGGACCCCGTCAACTTCAAGGTGAGCCCGCGGGCCGGGCCGGGCCGAGCGGGAGAGACCTGGGATGGAGGGCGCAGCGGGACCCCCTAGAGGGCAGAGAATACCGTGGGTCCCAGAAGGTGGAGCTCGGGCGCCCCCGCCCCGACGCCCCCTGATAGCTCCTCTCTCCGCAGCTCCTGAGCCACTGCCTGCTAGTGACCCTGGCCCTCCACCACCCCCAAGATTTCACCCCTGCCGTCCACGCCTCCCTGGACAAGTTCTTGAGCAATGTGAGCACCGTGCTGACCTCCAAATACCGTTAAGCTGGAGCCACGGCCATCCCTGCCCCCAGCCCGGGGCCCTTTGCGCTCAGGGCGGGCTCTTCCTGATCTTTGAATAAAGTCTGAGTGGGCTGCAGCCTGTGTGCGCCTGGTTCTCTGTGTCTGCGAACTGCCAGGGGTGGGGTGGTCTCCTTGCTTCGGACCAAGGACCTCCCAGCAGCAGACAGAGAGGGAAGGGGAGAGAGGGAGTGGAGCCAGTCCGCTGCCATTGCCTGGGGTGTGCTGCAACCCCCCATGGTCACCCTGGAGTGCTCTGCTGTGTACATTCACCCCTTCCTGCATTTCATTCCAGAGCCTTGCACATTCAACAGGGGTTTATTCAAATAATGAATTCGTTTTTCATCGTTTCATTTTATGGCATGCACACACACACACCTGCACACGCTCACACTGCTGGTTGGCTGGCCTCCAGCCTAGGACCTCTGAACTCTCCCAGGGCTCCTCCCAGAGTTGGGCAGTGAGGAGGACAGAGGTCAGACTCCTTCGGAGTTGCACTGAAATCCCCCCTCCCCGAGTGCCTCTCAAATACACGCACGTCTAGATGAAACTGAGGGCGAGCAGCGCAATTGCAGGTGCCAGGCCATCTCCTGGAGGCACCGCTTCCACCTGGTGCCCCTCCCAGGACGCTCATTCTGCAGACACTGACATCCTGGGGCCATCACGGGTCTGGAGGCCTGGTTTTCGGGCCCAGTGCAGCATCCACTACCCCGCCCTGAGGCTGGCACCCCTGAGACCCATGGACTCCCTCCAGTGCTGCATCGGAGAGGAGAGCCAGGGCCAGGGAGCCGGCACTCTGACATGCTTCCTCCCCCTGGAGCAGGCCCCTAGCGCCTGTGGCTTCAGAGTGACGGCTTGAGGTGTCTGGTCCTGGCAGCTGTCCAGCCCCCCACTGAAGGCAATGTCCTTTCCTCTCTGGGCCCAAAAGTCATCATTGAAAAACATGACGGCAGGTCTCCTGCCTCAGTTTGTGATGCTTTTAGCACAGCTGGTGGCACAGCATGAGCTCTCAGAAGGCAGTCTTCCTTATTTTATTACTAGGAAAAATGAAGGCCTGGGCTAAAAGTGGAAACAACCCAAATGTCCATCAACGGATGACAGATAAACAAATGTGGTCCATCCATACAGTGGAATGGTATTCGGCCATAAAAAGCAATGAAGTATTGATACGTGCTACAACGTGGAAAGAAGCTAGACACAAAAGTCCATATATTGTCTGATTATATGAAATAACTAGAATAGGCAAATCCACAGAGACAGAAGAGCAGATTGGTGGTTGCCAGGGGCTGAGGGAACTAGATAGTGGTAATGGTTGCACAACATTGTGAATGTAATTCAAGACACTGAATTGTACACTTTAAAATGGCTAAGATGGTAAATTTTATGTTATACGAATTTTACCACAATTAAAAAAGAAAGGTGTAGAGTGGTTCCTGGCATGGAATGAGCACTGCATAGGTATCAGCTGTCACTATTGGGGTACACCCGAGGCACTCGGTACATGTCCATTGTCCTAAAAGGAACACACGCTATGAGCCAGCACCTGACATTTGTTATCCATTTAACTCCCACAACAACCTTGAGAAGAAGAAACTACCTTCATTTTAGACTATAAATGAGAAAATAGACTCAGGGAAGTGCCATAATAGACTCGGGAGGGAGGCAGAATAAGCTGACGTCCAATGCCAAAATGCGTGCTAAAATTCAGTGTTATCTAATAATAGTAATACATATTAAATATTAGTTTCCATATAGTAAACACTACAAAAATGGGGGCCTCAAGGTCCAGGGTGATTGGGAAGGTCCCAGGTCGGAGCAGACGCTCAGGCGAGCGCTCCCGGACACCTCGGGACCAGACTGTGCGACCGGAGGCGCGGCCCGGCCGCGGCGTGGCGCCCCGGAGGACCCGCCGGCCCGCCGGCGCAGGCGCCGAGCTCGCGCTCGCGGCCAGGACGCACGATGGTGCTGGCGGCGGCGGACAGGGCGGCGCTGCGCGCGCTGTGGAAGAAGCTGGGTGGCAACGTCGGCGTGTACACGACCGAGGCTCTGGAGAGGTGCGGGAAGATCCGCGTCCTCGGGCTCGCCTGCCTTTCCTCCCCAACCCGCACCCCAGACGCACCTCACTCGCCTTTCCTCGCGCAGGATGTTCCTGAGCTTCCCCTCCACCACGACCTACTTCCTCCACCTGGACCTGAGCCCCGGCTCTGACCAGGTCAAAGCCCACGGCCAGAAGGTGGCCGATGCGCTGACGCTCGCCATGGACCACCTGGACGACCTGCCGTGCACCCTGTCGGCTCTGCGCCGCCTGCACGCGCACGAGCTGCGAGTGGACCCCACCAGCTTCCAGGTGAGCCCGCAGGCCGGGCCGGGCCCGCCGTTCCCCGCGGCGACGGGGCGGGGACGCACGACCCCGGCGGGACGACCCCTCTCTCCGCAGCTCCTGGGCCACTGCCTGCTGGTGACGCTCGCCCGGCACTTCCCCGGAGACTTCAGCACCGTCCTGCAGGCCTCGCTGGACAGGTTTCTGAGCCACGTGATCTCGGCGCTGGCCGCCGACTGTGGCTAAACCGGGGGGCGGTGGGCGCGGGACCCCCTGGCTGCCCCTCCCGCGAGTTCCAGCGTTTGAGTAAAGTCCCCGAAAGCAAGCCTGTGTGTGTGCATGTCCTCTCGGGCCCAACGGGGTGGGGTGCTGCCCCCCAGAGGAAGGGGGGGTCTGGGAGACCCTGAGCCGCACACCCCCCTTGTTAGGTCCGGCACGCCCCAGGCCCATGTCCGCTGCACCGCTAGGCCGTCGAGGGGAGGTCCGGGTCGCCCCCACTCCCCGCGGCGCGAGGCGAGTTTGGGAAAGCGGGTCCTAAATCCCATACCGTAACCCCCAAGCCACCCTGCCCTTGGCCGCGGCCACGTCGAGGCGCAGGCCTATGGCTCCGGCCCCTCGGAAGTAGGGTGGCAGGTCTCAGCTGGCCAGGCCCGGACCCTCCCCCGGGCTGCTCGCTTCGGACTCCTCTCGAACCTAGGACCGCCGGGCCGGCCCCTCACCCACCTAGAGCCAACGGCCGCGTCCAGACGGCGCGGGCACGGCCTCTGAGAACATTAGGGAACGGCGCCCCCAGCGGGCGCGGACGGGGACCTGCAGGGCCCAACCTGCACAACCGTACACAGCGGCTTTGGGTATCTGGGAGGTTTGGGGTGAAAGCCCCCACTTGCCAGGCTCTGGACCTGGTGGAAGGAGGTGGGTCCTGCCCCAGCACCCAGTCCCGTAGCAGACAAGGTGGGCGAGGGCACCAGCCAGGAGCCCTGCCTACATCCCACACTTCTAAGGAGACAGAGGTCAGGGCTTCTTTCGTTTTAAAATTTTTTCCCATAAAATCAATTATGGTCTCTGCAGAAACTTCAGAAAAGAACACTCCACTTACTGCACCTTCCTGGGTATCCCAGTGGGTCCAGTACATCCATTATTCCTTCAATTCCCACCTGACACATGGGGAAACTACGTGAGAACAAATGGAGAACACGTCAGACAGACACACACAGAGGCAGAAACAGCCCCACCCAGGCATGTAGCAAGGTGGCATTTACTATACAGCCTTTCCGGTCCTTCTAGGCACACTGAGATGTATTTTTATTAAGAAGTGGTATTCTCAAAGTGACACTGGAAAAAGTGGACACACTGGACTATCTCCAGAGAAAACACCATCGTGAGTAAAGTAAAAGGGGAAATGGGAGAAAAGGATTTGCCACAAACAGCATGGTTCTCGTCTCCACTACATAAGACAGACCTCAATTCTTTTTTCTCACCCCTTCCACCTTTTTTTTTAATGTCAGTCAACCCAATAGAAAAATAAACCACAGGATAAACAGGCAACTCACAGTGCACCAGTGGCCCACAGACACCCACCTGCAGCGAAGCGCAGAGACGCAATCAAAATGCTCATTAACACGAAAAAATCATGAAAAAATATTAACAAGGCAAGATCCAATACACTTCTAGTGGAAGTGTAGCTCAGTGTGACCTTTTGGGAGGGTAATTCAGTTGTGTACCTTCGTGGCCTGGCAAATGTTTCATAACTGGCACTCTGGAAAAGGGGGAAGGGGGCTGACTTGGAGCATTTGCCAGTTTCCATGGTGTAAATGCAGCCATCATGGTTGATCTCAAGCTATCAATATGCTATCACTGAAAGGGAGATGAGGAAGAGATGCAAAGTGGCTGCATTGTGTTGTATTTCCACTGTTCAGATACAAGAGGGGTGAACATAGATAATAATAACATAGGTAATAGTAAAACATAGTGACAAAATTAGAAAGTAATGAGTTTTCAGTATCTATTGCCTTTGTTTTTAACATGACCTATTTGTAAATTAACTTAATTTTTAATAGTGGTTGTGTTTAACCAGCTCTCAGAATTCCTGAAAATTTAACACAAGCTAATATAAGCAGGCTCCAGCACATCATTCACTGGTTGGACCCTTTAAATCCAAAAAGAGTAAATCCTCTGAGCCTGCAGTCCTGCCTCTGGGAAGTTGTCCTACAGAGAACAGCGGCACACATATATAAAGACGTGAGTACACTGATGTTCTTTGCATAATTGTTTATTAGAGCAGAGAAATAGAAAGGAAATTAAAAAATATGGTACACAACCAACACACTCATCAATAGGAGAGAGAAGTCAGGTGAACGATGGTAGAGTCACACAGGGACGGCCGTGGAGCCACTGCAGAGGCGAGGTCAGACGCTAAGCGATGCCAGGACACCCACAGAACAGAGCACAGACGCACTGCAGTCAACACGTAGAGCGGAAGTCCATTTTTATATTGATGTAATCATAAGTAAACCTGAAAATGATACAACCTAAGAGTTGGCAGCAGTTTTCCACTGGCATGGGACCAAAGAGACAGAGAAGCCAACTGTCACCAACTTGACATAATCCCACAAAAGGAAAATGGTTGGGGGTATGAGTGCTTTTTTATTTGTGTGTTTTTCATTTTTACAAATGATTTGCAGAAAACCTTACCTTGAATATTTGTAGCTAAAATTCTACACACAAACATACAAACATTTCCTTGGGGGATTTTTATAGAAGTGGAATTTCTGGGGTAAAAGGTATGCCCTTTGCTATGGCTTTTTGATATTGCCAAAATCTGCTCCCGTGTCAGGAGCAGGCGAGCGCCGCGTGCCCCGGCCCTCCGTGGGGCAGCCTCCACTGACTGGATGCCCACGAGGGAAAACACTTGCTCCATCTCCACTTCTGTGTGACTCGCCCGTTTGTGTCCTTTGCCCATTTTCCTACTGTGGCGTTCTCGGTGTCACATTAACCCACAGAAACCCTTCTTCTGTAGAAGACCTTTGGTCCATCTTATACACTGAGATTGCTTGTCCATTTTTCCTGTCTATTTTTTGGGGGGAGCCTTCCTCCAGATATACCCAGCTCTTCCTTTAGGCTTCTGGGCCCCATCACTGCTCCAAGGCCTTGTCTGCTCTGAGCTGCTGTTTCCAACCTGGGAAGAGAGGCTACAGTTTCATTTATGGATAACTAAAAATGCTGGATAAAATGGTTTAAATCTTCTTAAGAGCATCAAAGAGCAAATAACATGATACGGAATTTTCAGGCCAAACTCCAAGTAAAGGTGAGACTCAGAGAGGTTGTCACAGCACCTAAACCACTGAGTCCCCAGGGATTCACCCAACCAGCACACCTGAGCTGGGCTTTCTTCCTCACGGGCTCACAGCTTAGAAGGGCCAGTATAAGGTGATATGCTTAATGGGGAACGCTTCCCCATAAAGCTGGGGCCCCGGAAGGCTACACCTACTGGACAATTCCCTCCTTTCCCCAAATACAGGGACTGAAAACAACAACAAAACACTTTGGTGTTCAGCAGAAAAGGGAAAATAATTTCCTGATAAATTGAAATCACATGCTAACACTGTGGCTTTGCAGCCCAAGTTCGTATCACCTGTGCGGTCCCCCCAAAACCTCTCAGGCTGAGGATTCATTTAAAATGACCCTGGGCTCCCTCACGGATCCCAGGCACCTGGCAGAAGCAAATAAACCCTCCCCTGATAAAGGCACTTTATTTTAGGACACAAAGGGCACCAAGCACATAAGGCACCACGTACGAAAGCCAGCAGACACGCAAGTCGGCACAGCAGGGCCACAAGAGTGTCAGGCACCAAAGACGTCAGGTTCAGTTACAAGTATACTCCTATGTTTAAAAACTAAAGACGAGGGCCAGCCCCGTGGCTTGGTGGTTAAGTGAGCGCGCCCCACTGCTGGCGACCCGGGTTCCGATCCCGGGCTCGCACCGACGCGCTGCTTCTCTGGCCATGCTGAGGCCGCGTCCCACATACAGCAACTAGAAGGATGTGCAGCTATGACATACAACTATCTACTGGGGCTTTGGGGGGAAAAATAAATAAATAAAATCTTTAAAAAAAAAAAAAAAACTAAAGACGAGACTTTAAGTATTGGCAGGGAGCCATAAAATGTAAAAAGTGACATAGCACACATCAAAGAACTTTTAGAAAGAAAAACAGTCATCAAAAATAAAAACTCAAGGGGCTGGCCTGGCGGCGCAAGCGGTTGGGTGCACGCGCTCCGCTGCGGCAGCCCGGGGTTCGCTGGTTCGGATCCCGGGCATGCACCGACACACTGCTTGTCAGGCCATGCTGTGGCGGCGTCCCATATAAAGTGGAGGAGGATGGGCACAGATGTTAGCCCAGGGCCGTCTTCCTCGGCAAAAAAAGAGGAGGATTGGCGGATGTTAGCACAGGGCTGATCTCCTCACAAAAAAAAAAATAAATAAATAAATAAAAATAAAAATAAAAACTCAATGGATAAGTTTAACAGATAAAACACAGTCAGAGAGAGAACTGGTGAACTTAAAAGTAGGTCAGGATAGTGATCTAGATGCAGCTCCCGCACCAGCCCAAGCAGGAGCACCTCCTCAACCTCTGAACCCGTGGTGCCTCTCTTGCCGCGCCCTGTCCTGACTCTACTGAAGGGTCTATTCCAGGCAGAAGAGTGTCCTAGGGAGAAGTCTGAGGTGGAAGAAGGAATGAATAACAAAAAATGTGGTAAATACAAACACTGACTGTATACAAAATAACGTTTATGGGGTTAACAAGAAAAAAAAAAAACCTAGACAGACATAAAACACACCACACAATAATAACTAAGTAGGAAGGGACTCAATTGGCATTTAAGTGCTCTGAAGTCCTTGCACCATCTGGGAGGCAAATAGATGTTTTCATTAACTTTAGATTTGGTAAGTGTATTAGTTTCCTACTGCTGGTGGAACACAAACTTAGTGACTTAACACAAACATATTCTTCTACAGTTCTGGAGGGCAGAAGTCCAGAATCAGTTTCACTACGCTAAAACTAACACGTCAGCAGGATCACGCTCCCGAAGGAGGCTCTGGGGGAAAATCCACCTCTGTGCTTTTCCACCTTCTAGAATTGCATTCCTTAGTTCTTGGCCCCTTCCTCCATCTTTAAAGCCAGTAGCATCTTGCCTTCTTCTGTAATCAAATTCCCCTCTGCCTCTCTCTTATAAGGACCCTTGTGATTACATTAGGCCCATCTGGACAATCCAGAACAATCTCCCTATCTCAAAATCCTTTGCCATTTAAGGTAACATTCGCAGGTTGAGGGATTAGGACCTGGATATCTTTGGGGGCTACTGTTCAGCCTACCACAACATATTATGTATGCATGTTGTAATTTCTTGGGTAAGATAACCATAGACCAATAGAAACAGAGTGTATGACTTCCAAACTAATGGGGAGGAAAAAATAGAATGTTAAAATATTCTAAAACAATCCCCCAAAAAAGGGGCAAAAATGGAGAGAAAAAGAAAGAGGATGGGTGTAACAAACAGAAAGCTCCAAATAAGATGGTATTAACAAAACCAAATATGCTGTTAACTACATTGATTATAAGTGACTTAAGGGGCCAGCCCAGCGGCGCAAGCGGTTAAGTGCGCACGCTCTGCTCTGGCGGCCCGGGGTTCGCTGGTTTGGATCCTGGGTGCGCACCGACGCACTGCTTGGCAAGCCATGCTGTGGCGGTGTCCCATATAAAGTGGAGGAAGATGGGCACGGATGTTAGCCCAGGGCCAGTCTTTCTCAGCAAAAAAAGGAGGAGGATTGGGCCAGCCCCGTGGCTTAGCGGTTAAGTGCATGCGCTCTGCTGCTGGCGGCCCGGGTTCGGATCCTGGGCGTGCACTGATGCACCGCTTGTCCGGCCGTGCTGAGGCTGCATCCCACATACAGCAACCAGAAGGATGTGCAGCTATGACATACAACTATCTACTGTGGCTTTGGGGGAAAAAAATAAATTTTTTTTTTAAAAAAAAGAGCCATAGGGGCATCTTAAAAAAGAGGAGGATTGGCAGATGTTAGCATAGGGCTGATCTCACACACACAAAAAAAGTGACGTAATTGATTCAAATATAGAGATCCGACATACAGACTTGAAGACAAACAGCATAGTAAAAAAAGTGTCATAATAACAACAGTGGGGACAGACTCTGAAGTGGAGCCCGTGACCCTGCCTCTTGGCGTTCACACCTTGTGTAGCCGCCTCCCTTTGAGTGAGTTTTGCTTTCTGTTTTTAATATGGTGAAATACACACAACACAAAATTTACCATTTTAACCACTTTAAAATGTACAACTCAGCAGCATTTAGTACATTCATGTTATGCAACCAAAAGTTCCAGAACTTTTGCATCTCCCCAAACGGGAACCCTGTGCCTGTTACCAGTCACTCCTCCTTTCTCTCTCCCCCGAGCCCCAGAACATCACTAACCTACTTCCTCTGTCTGTATGAGTTTATCGATTCTGGATTTCATATAAATGAAATCATACAATATGTGGTCTTTTGCATCTGGCTTCTTTCTTAGCATGTTTTCAAGGCTCATCCACGTTGCAACAAGTATCAGAATTTCAATCCTTTTTATGGCTGAAAAAAGACCACATTGTGTTCATCTAGTCATCTGTTGATGGATATTTGGGTTGTTTCCACGTCTGGCTGTTGTGAATAATGCTGCTAGAAGCATGTGTCTACAAGTATCTGTTTGAGTCTGGTTTTCAGTTCTCTTGGGTACATATCTAGGAGTGGAATTGCTGGGTTATACGATAACTCCCTTTAACTTGTCAAGGAACTGCGTTTTACATTCCCACCAGCAGTAGATGAGGGTTCCAATTTCTCCACAGCCTGGCCAACGCTTATTTTCTTTCACTCTCTTCCTCTCTCTTGGTCTCTCCCTCCCATGTTGCTGGGTGCTGACTTGCTTTAACCACAGAATTTGGTGAGAGGATGGGCTGTCACTTCCACGATTAACTGATGCCTCTATTGCCAGGAGGCCCTCGCCTTGCTGGCCTTGAAGCAGCAAACTGCCGTGCTGTGGGCTGTCCTGTGGAGAGGGCCTCTTGCGCACAGCCGGAAAGTGGCTGAATGCGGCCGACAACTAGGCGAGTTTGGAAGGATCCTTATCCAGCACAGCCTCGGATGAGACACCGTGATTGCAGCCTGAGGACCCAGCTAAGCTGCAGCTGGACTCCTGGCCCAGAAACTGTTGGGTAATAAATGTGTGTTGTTCTAAGCAGTCCAGCTTGTGGTAAATGGTTTCCACGTCTGGAGCGAGGACCTCTGGGAGGACAGGTTGTGATGGGGAAGGCAGGGCTTCCCAGGGGCTGACAATGTCCCATTTCCTGACCCAGGGGGACGTGCAGGGCTCGTTTCTTCTTCTCTCAACTGTGTTTTGTGCTCTATTCTGTGGGGAAAGAGCTCACTGGATTGAGTCCAAGGCACGCTAGACCTTGGGGGGCTCCAAGGAGGTCCTGGCAGCCTCAGAAGGCCCAGGAAGACATAATCATGCATTGTATTATATACAATACTATTTTGTATACTTGAAGGTTGCTGACAGTAGAGCTTAAAAGTTATCATCACAAGAAAAAAGTTTGTGACTACGTGTGGTGATGGATATTAACTTACTGTAGTGATCATTTCACAATATAAACATATACGGAGTTGTTATGTTGTACACCTGAAACTAATATGTTGTCAATTACACCTCAATAAAAATTTTTAGAGGCCAGCCCAGTGGCATAGTGGTTAAGCTCAGCCTGCTCTGCTTAGGTGGCCCGGGTTTGAGGGTTCGGATCTCAGGCACGGACCTACACCACTCATCAGCCACGCTGTGGCGGCAACCCACAAATAAAGTAGAGAAGGACTGGCACAGATGTTAGCTCAGGGCAAATCTTCCTCAGCTAGCTAGCTAGCTAAATTAAATAAATAAACAAACACATACATACATAAATAAATAAATATTTTAAAAAAGGCAGCAGCCCAGGTCCAGGAGTCCCCTTTGCTAGCCCCTCGTCACTGCTCCTCTCCCGGACCGTGAGGACGGCACAGCATGGGCCCCCCCTATACATGGAAGGGCGGCCCCCTGGCACTCGACGGGGAAGTCAGGCTGCAAGAGATGGCGAGGAAGCAGACACAATGCAGGTGGAAGACATGGCCGTGTCCCGCCCCAGGGAGGGACAGAGGGAAGAGCAGGAGCAAGGGGCCGAAAGCACTGCAGAACTGCTAATGCTCAGGAAATGCAGGGTCCCCATGGCCCTCCAGGACCCTTCGGGCCTTCCCTGTCCCTTCCTGGACGCCCCCTGGGGGAGGGCAGGCCGCCTCAGCCGGCACTCCTGCGGGGATGGCCAGTCCTTCTCCACGGGCTGGGCCAGGGACCACAGGCACCTGCTGGCAGAACTTGTGCCTGTCCACGAGCAGCCATCGGCTTTGTCACCTGCAACCCAGCACCCAGGGCCACGTGGCACTGCAGCCTCGTGTACTGGGATGCCCGGGTAAGCACCTGTGGGGATGCAGGTGAAGTAGAAGGGCTGTCTAGGGGGCTGGCAAAGTGGCTGTCCAGAGAACATAAAAGGAATACCTCGTGCAAGCAACTGAAGACGTGATGACTCAACCCTCTTCCTAATGTCAAACAGAACAAGCGTTATACTCTGCGTGCGCCCTGACGGCAAAAGCTGGGAGCTCTAAGGAGTCAGAGCATCTCAGTTCACACTCCAGAAGAGAGTCCATTCAGGGTTTGACGCTGGTACCCCAGCTCCCAGGACTCCTCTCCTGCTGCCCCCATATCACGTACATTCCAGCTCAGTGTCCTTTGGACCAGCGGCATCAGCAGCCCAGAAAACTTACATTCTTGGTACTGACACAGGCTATGGCACGAATGAACCTTGCAAACACTACGCTCAGTAAAAGAAGCTAGTCACAGGTGACTTACTGTGTGCCTCCACTTACAGGAAACGTCCAGAAAAGGCAAATGAGACAGAGAGTAGATGAGTGGTATCTAGGGCTGGGGGCGTGGAGGAGTGACGGCTAATGGGTACAGGATTTCCTTTTGGGGTGATGAACACGTTCTAACACCACAGAGTGGTAAACTACATGATACAACGTTGTGAATACGCTAAATACCACTGAACTGCACACTTTTAGGGGTTAAAGTGTTGAATTTTATGTTAAGTGAGTTTATCTCAATCAAAAAAAAAAAAATCTGACAAAATAATAAAAGAAGTGTATATCCTTGGGCCCCTCCCCAGCAACCAGTTCTAACAAGTCCTCCAGGTGACTCTCACACACGAGAACGCCCAAGAACCACTCAACTGACCAAACCGCCCAGAGCAGGACCAAGTGCAGGTGTCAAACCCCACTGTGGCCACCATCCCATTCCCTGGCGGGGGTCAATGCCCACGCACAGCCGTTCCACCATGAAGCCCTCCCAGCCCCCAGGCCCAGCCAAGTGCACTCAGCTGCTGAGCATCCCTGCTATTCTAGGACATCCACATACCTGCATGACGCCATGAGGGCCCAAGGCCTGCTGCTGAACCCCAGGGTGGCTGCTCCCCAAAGCTGGGCTTGCTCTGGACCCTGTGGGCTCCCACTCAGCCTGCAAGGCCAGCGGAGTTCCTCCAGGCCTCCCTTCTCCAGATTATAGCCCTGGGCCTGGCTAGACTCCCGTGAGTCAGGAGGGCAGCCCCAGAAGCCCTGCCTACCCTGGCCGCAGGGCCCCTCCCCCAGGGCAGCTGAGGGTCTCTATGCAGGGTTAGGAGACCCCACAAACCACACTGGGTGCTGATCCCACACTTGGTGCTGATCACCAAGTCCTTCCCCACTGGTGAGAAGTGCCGTGTGGGTAGGGGAGTCCCCGAGAAGAGTGACTGGGAGGGGCTGAAGGCACCACACAGCCCTGGGTGCACTTAAGGGGCCTGGAATCCCACTATGACCTTGGGCCCTGGGAGGATCCACACCCGTTGGCTTGGCCCACTCAGCTCTCCTCGGGGACTGCAATCGCTTCCTGACCTTCATCCCTGCTGCTTCTCTGTAAACAAATCCCTTGGGCCGGCCCCGAGGCTTAGTGGTTAAGTGTGCGCGCTCCGCTACTGGCAGCCCAGGTTCAGTTTCCAGGCGCGCACCGACGCACCGCTTCTCCAGCCATGCTGAGGCCACGTCCCACATACAGCAACTAGAAGGATGTGCAACTATGACATACAACTATCTACTGGGGCTTTGGGGGAAAAAAAAAGGAGGAGGATTGGCAATAGATGTTAGCTCAGAGCCGGTCTTCCTCAGCAAAAAGAGCAGGATTAGCATGGATGTTAGCTCAGGGCTGATCTTCCTCACAAAAAAAAAAAACAAAACAAAACAAAACCCACAAATCCTTTATTTCCCACATTTCTGGATTCTTGCAGGAAGTGAGAGGGTTCAAGGTGGGGTGGACCCCCTTGGGCCTCAGCCCCCTCATGCTTTATAGGTGACAACATCTCAGCACCCTCAATTCCCCATCTGGGAGCTCCCCTCTACTGGGACCCACCCGGGGTGGGCTGTGGTGTCCTCAGAGCACCCCAGTCTCCTGTGCTGTGCACCGCCCCCACTGGTCTGACCCCTCCTCTGGGCCCACCCAGAGCACAGGATTGCAGTGTGTTGCACTGTGACACCCAAGAACTTTGCGAGCACTTGGAACCCACGAGGTTCAGGTGCCGGGGGAAAACCAGGCTCTCAGCCTCTGCGGGCAGGCCTAGGGTGCGCCAGGGGCCTGGGGGTGCCTCCAGCACTGAGGTTGGAAGAGGTGGGACACAAGGGCTCACACCTGGTCCTGGACTGACTGGCAAGTGTCCAGGTGTGTGGAGAGAGCAGCTGCAGCTCTCCAGGCCCTCCTGGGGCTGTCTCGACCCCAGCCCCATCTGCTTTCTTGCTGGGACCCCAGGCCTACTCTTAAGTCCAGGGACATCCTCCTTCTGCCTTTTCAAAACCACCCCTTCATGGATGGTGGTAATGGCTGCACAACGCATGAATCTACTTAATACCATTCAACTGTAGACTTACAAATGGTTAAAACAGTAAATTTTATGTGTATTTTACAACATGAAAACAAAAACTTCCCCTCCTCCAGGAGACGAAGGACAGAGGCAGGAGGCGTGCCCCCTGCCTGAGCTGGGGTGCCCTCTGCCTGCTTCAGTCCAGCCCCCAACATGCGACAGGCCAGGCTGCACAGCTGAGTCAGGAACCTGTGACCCCAGCTCTTATCCCCTTCGCGTTTCCCCTCCCAGGACCACCCTTAATCTACTCGATGCTTTCCCCCAATTTATGGCCACTTCCCAAGCCTGAGAGGGCGCCCCTGTACCCAGCTGTCTTGGTGTCCACACCACCCACCAAGCAGAGATGTTTACCCCCTACTTTTTAGCAGTCTTCCACTGTGTGAGCCAAGAATGTTCCAGTGAAGCCAATTCTGTTCTGGCCCGGCCTGGGCCGCAGGCAAGTGTAGCGCCCCTCGGGTGGGTGGACACCCTCCTGACACTGCACTCCTTTCCCGTGCAGACAGGCCAGCAGAGCAGTCCACCAACCCGCACGTCCTCCTAGAAGGGGACGGATGGTGGCAGGGGAGCCCAGCGCAGGACCATCAGCCACATAAAGGTGCTGGTGGCCACAGATCCAGACGCAGGGCCCATGTGTCCATGGAGCCAACCAGCCTCTGCACAGACCAGTGGGGATGACTGTTTTCACAGTGTTGCCATCAGAAGCTCCCTCCAAAAATAAAACAAACCCCCCAGAAAAGTCAAAAAAGGAAAGAGCTTCCAGTTACCCTTTCCCGAAGGGCTCATTTTGGTCTCGCAGAACATGCAGCAGAAGAGCAGAAAGAGAGTGGGTACCACCACCAGCCCTCCTCGAGTGTGAGTCAAAGGCCAGCACCCTCCTCTGAGGACCTCGTGGCTGTCATGTGGATACTGTCCAAGGGTCTTTCTTTGCCCTAAGTAACTCCAAATGGGGACATGCAGTGTGGCTCCCCTGAGCTGGAACGCCAGGCTGAGGCGGCACTAACACAGAGCAGACAGGCAGCCCTTCCTAAGACGGATGCAGAACGGGCCTCCCTCTGCCCTATCGGAGCCCACTGCGGCTGCACTGAGGGGCGGAGCCGGGCAGCTCAGACTCTCAGAAAGGACACGAGGAGACAGCCCTTGCACCTGGCTCCAGTCCGTGCGTGCGTGGGGGTCAGGCGCCAGGAGTCAAAGGGGAGTCCAACAGAAAGCCTGTTTCTGAGGGTGAGTAAAGCTCCCTGAGAGGACGCCGGTGCGTCAGCACACCTGTGGGGTGCCACGGTGAAGCCTCTCGAGCACAGAGGGACAGCAGAGACCCCACTGCAGCAGTCAGGAGGCAGCCTGTCACATTTATTTATTCCTACTCAAGAGAACCCCAGAACACAGGAGCAACTCTGTACATCTCTACAAACACAGCTAGCTCCAAAACAATAGAAATTTTAAACTACAAAAGATGAGTTGTATTCAGCAAATATAAAGAATAACTTTCGGCTGTGTCGTTCATCAGAATATTTACAGCGCCCAGTCGTGGGTTCAGATCTCGCCAGCCTCCTTCTCCTCCGACCTCCGAGGAGCCGTCTTCCCGTTGGAGCTCTCCAGCCTCCAATCCGCAGCCCCCCGCTCGCTCCGCCCGTGCTCCCAGGACTCCTCCCTCGACGCCCGCTCTCTGGAGAACCTGGGAAATGGGAACCAGAGGCTCAGAGGAGGCTGGCGCTCCCCCTGGCTGGCTCCTCAGGCACCAACAACTTGGACCCTCAACACCGGGTCAGGGAAGGCCAAGACCATCACACCTGGGGAGGACCCCCAGCAGGCCAGAGGGCAGCCAGGCCTGCCGTCTCATGCACAACGCATTGCATAAGGGAGTGTCAGGCAGCCACTAAAAAGTGACATTTGCAGAGACTACTAATAACAGGGAAAGCTTTCACTATAGTGTAAATGGAGCAAAGGAAAACACAACAGAAGTACACAAGTGGAATATAATCCATTACATAAAAATACAATGGAAAAAAAGACTAAAATCAAGAATACCAAAGTGCTAACAGTGGTTGTCTCTGAATGTGACTATAAGTGGTGTTTTTTTTTTTTCTTTCCTTAAAAACAATCAAACACCACCACCCCCCGCCCTGCCCAACAAAGGTAAGCAGGCCTGGGCAGGACACAAGCCTCAGGGGCTCTGTGTATGCCAGTGACGGTGAGTTCGCAGCCCGAGTGCGGCAGGTCACCTGGTAGGGGCCCTACCCACCTGTGCCCGTCACAGCCTCTCAACTGCCCTAGCCCTCAATCCACCTGCTGCTCTCAGCTCAGGGCTCCCCGTGCCAAGCCCAATTCACACCTCTCAAGCCCCAACACTCAGTCCTCCAGAGGCCCAGCCAGGCTCCTGGGCAGAAGCCCCAGCCCTGTCCCTACCAGGTGTGGCCAACGGGCCCTGACGACAGACCCCCAGCAGACCGTGGGAACACAAAGGGGCTCACTCCTGGTTGCAGCTACTGAAGGAGTCAGAGTAGTTACTTGTATTTCGCACTCCGGTCCCTAGAAGCCCGGCGGTGGCCCCGGCTGTGGCTCCGGGAACGGCTGCGGTGGCGCCGGTGTCTGTCTCGGGACCGGGACCGGGACGACTTTCGGCGCTCTCTGGAGGTAGATCTTGACCGCCTCCGACGCCGGTCCCGGGAGCGTGACCTGCAGCAGATAACCAGAAAGGCTCTGAAGGCCGCGAGGGCCCCACCTGATGCCCCTCCACTCTCTGCAGGTTCTGCTCGATGCTTTACTGGTACGTCCCCTTTCCTTCCACAAATTTACAACTGAGGTTCACAATAGTCCCATTAGTTAACCTCTGGTCAAAAAAACTTATGGCCAGACCTTTCCCACCAATGCTTCCCGAAAACATCTTGCCAGGAATCTCCTGGCCACCCTGCAGGCCTCAGCTGCGCCCTCTGACCTTCCTTCTCATTGACAGTGGATCCCTCTCTTGCACTAAGGCCCAACCACCCCAACGACAGATGGGATTCAAGTCTCGCCCACGCCCCGTGCCCTTCACTGGCAGAGCCCTGCCCACCAGATAATCATCGTGAAGTTATAAAAGTTAGTTATTAAGAAAAATGCACATGGAAGAGGACACTTGACTGAGAACACTTTAATGAATCCGGAAACCTACCTCCTGCGATCTCTGGTTCTTGATCCAGACCTAAAATGGAAAAAAAGATGAACAATTTCCCAAAAACAGCTCCATGCCTCACATCTGAGGGAAAGGGCCCCAAGTCCACAGGGTGAAGACGGGTTGACTTCCCACAGAGACCTGCTACTTTCTAGCTGCTCGCTCATTCTCAGGCGGGAAGCCTGAGGTGTCAATGCTCATGGGATGAGACCCACCACCAACCCCCGGCTCCCAGCCGCTTTGTGGCAGAAGGATAGGACCAGCACCCAGGGGCCAGATGCTGCACTGAGTTCAACAACTGACTCGGCAAAGTCTTTATAGTGGACACCAGCACAGCTATGCAGACAGTCACCAAACAGACGCAGGGCTGGGCAGGATCTAAAGTGACCAAAAGACGCGCAAGTTAAAGCAAAGCCTCAAGTTCCAACCACAGGTTCACTGCCGGGTGAAGGCTGCATGAGCTCCCTGGGAAATACTATACAACCAGCAGTCTAAGACATGCGCTTTATAAGGAGGTCTCATTTCATACCTGTTCTACAGCAGAAATTTACAAGATTGCCACCATGTGCTCAGGAGGAAGTGACAAAAGATACACCTGTGGCTGGAGGGTAATCTGATAAAGCCTCCTGGAAAGCAATTGTTGCAACACCTACCAATATTAATATACTAAACTCCTCTGTCCCAGGAATTCTAAGGAATTTTATAAAACACTCAAACATATACAAGGATGATCACTAGAATACTCATTCAAAACAGTTTTTTTTTTTTTTCCATAATTTTATTTATTTATTTTTTCCCCCAAAGCCCCAGTAGATAGTTGTATGTCATAGCTGCACGTCCTTCTAGTTGCTGTATGTGGGATGCGGCCTCAGCACAGCCGGAGAAGCAGTGCGTCGGTGCGCACCTGGGATCCGAACCCAGGCCGCCAGCAGCAGAGCGCGCTCACTTAACCGCTAAGCCACGGGCCGGCCCCAAAACAGTTTTATAAAAACTTAGTCATCAGGGGCCGGCCCCGTGGCTTAGCGGTTAAGTGCCCATGCTCCGCTGCTGGTGGCTCGGGTTCGGATCCCGGGTGCGCACCGACGCACCGCTTCTCCGGCCGTGCTGAGGCCGCGTCCCACATACAGCAACTAGAAGGACGTGCAGCTATGACACACAACTATCTACTGGGGCTTTGGGGGAAAAAATAAATAAATAAATAAATAAAAACTTAAAAAAAAAAAAAAACAACTTAGTCATCAGAAAGTCAAATTTTTAAAAAGGATAGGCAACAAGAGCAAAGACAAACAAGTGGGACTACATCAAACTAAAAAAGCTTCTGCACAGCAAAGGAAACCTAGGAAGAGGAGAAAATATTTGCAAATCATGTATCTGCTGAGGGGTTAATATCCAAAATCTATAAAGAACTGCCACAACTCAACAGAAAAAAAAAATCCAATTCAAAAATGGACAGAGAATCTGAATAGACATCTTTCCAAAAAAGATATACAGGCCCACAAAGATGCTCAAGATCACTAATCACCAGGAGATGCAAATCAAAAGCACCATGAGCTTCAGCTCACACCCCTTAGAATGGCTACTATCGAAAAGAAAAGGGGCCAGCCCAGTGGCATAGCAGTTACGTTCGCACTCTCCACTTCGGTGGCCTGGAGCTTGCCGGTTTGCATCCTGGGCACGGACCTACTCACTGCTCACCAAGCCATGCTGAGGCAGGGTCCCACACAGAGCAACTAGAAGGATGTACAACCTCACATACAACTATCTGCTGGGGCTTTGGGGAGAAAAAAGGAAAAAAAAAAAAGGAGGAAGATGACCAATCGTGCTCAGGGCCAATCTTGCTAAAAAAAGACAAGAGAAGTGTTGGCGAGCATGTGGAGAAAAGGGAACTCTCCACACTGCTGGTGGGAACGTAAATTGGTGCAGCCACTATGGAAAACAGTATGGAGGCTCCCCCAAAATTACAAATAGAACTACCTACATGATCCAGCAATTCCACTTCTGGGCATCTTTCTGAAGGAAATGAAATCACTATCTTGAAAAGATATCTGCACCCCACGTTCACTGCAGCATTATTTGTAATAGCCAAAATACGGAAACCTAAGTGTCCACCGACGAATGAATGGATTAAAAAAAGTGGTACGTAGACGTAGACAGACAGACACACAGACATACACTCTCTCAATGGAATATGCTTCAGTCGTTAAAAAGACTGAAATACTGCCATTTGCAACAGCATGTACGGACCTTGAGGGCATTTATGCTAAGCAAAGTCAGGCAGAAAGAGAAAGACAAACACAGGCACACCTTGGAGACACTGTGGGTTCAGTTCCAGACTACTGCAATGAGGTGAGGACCGCAACAAAGTGAGTCACAGGCATGTCTGGGTTTCCCAGTGCTTATAAAAGTTATGTTTACACTGTACTGCAGTCTATTAAGTGTGCAGTAGCATTATGCCTAAAAAAATAATGTATGTACCTGAATTAAAAAAGACTTTAGGGCTGGCCCCGTGGCTTAGTGGTTAAGTGCGCGCGCTCCGCTACTGGCGACCCGGGTTCGGATCCCGGGCGCGCACCAATGCACCACTTCTCCAGCCATGCTGAGGCCGCGTCCCACATACAGCAACTAGAAGGATGTGCAGCTATGACATACGACTATCTACTGGGGCTTTGGGGGAAAAAAAGGGAGGAGGATTGGCAAAAGATGTTAGCTCAGAGCCGGTCGTCTTCGGCAAAAAGAGGAGGATTAGCATGGATGTTAGTTCAGGGCTGATCTTCCTCACAAAAAAAAGTAAAAAATAAATGTTAAAAAAAAAAAAGACTTTATTGCTAAAATACACTAACCATCATCTGAGCCTTCACTGAGTTGCACTCCTTCTGCTGGTGGAGGATCTTGTAAAAAACACAGTATCTGTGACACGCAATAAAGCGAAGTGCAATAAAATGAGGTACGCCCGTGCCATATGATCTCACTCATGTGTGGGCGGGGGATGGGCCACAAAAAGGGCAGTGGATTATGACACACCATTGTAAGGGCACCGTGCAGCCATCAAGAGCACGCCTGCTGCGCGAAGATCTCGGAGATGAGTGAGGGTCCCACAAGTGCCCAAGCACAGACACACCCACCACGAGAGTGGTCTCTGTGTAAAAAGGGACTTGCTTGTTTTGCTTAATACATTTTTATACTGTCTGAATCTCTCTACAATCAGAATGTTAGATAATTAAAATAACAAAAGAAACACAAAAATACAATGAACATTTATTTGTCCTTTGTTAGCGAGGCACTCAAGAACTCCCTCAGGAAAGCCCAGTCTCTGGGCCTCTCAAGGACAATGAGCTTCGCCCAACAGGAGAGGGCAGTTACTCCTGGCTCCAGCCTCTTCCTAGAACTCCGAGCAGATTCAACGTCTCCACCCGATGTCTCTAAGGCATCTCAAACAGAATACAGCCAGAGACAAATTCTACTCCCCACATCCTCCTCACCCCAATACACTGCTCCCAGTCTTCCCACCTCCATAAGCGGCCATTCCAGGCCAGAAGCCATGAGGCCAGCTCCAGTGTCCCTTTGCAAGCCTCACGTCTGTCTACCAGCAAACACTATCAGCTCTACCCCCAGAAAACACCCAGACCGTTCCTGCCCTTACCTGGTTCAAACTGCCACCTCCTTCACCTGGACTCTCTCAGCCAGCTCCTCGCTGTTCTCACCGCCTCCAACCCGACCACCTCCACTTGTTCTCTACAGGGCAGGAGTCCTGCCCCTCCTCCACTGGCCCTGAGGCCCTCCCCTGGGGGATCGTGCCCACAGCAGGGCAGGCCAGTGTAACAGAGCAGGCTCCAGCGCCAGAGAATCACAGCTCCGGCCTGTCCTGTCTGCTGAGTGCTGCACCCACAGAAGTCAGGGTGCACTGGGGTCTTCTCCCCCTTCTTCTCTTCAGCCCTTGGGGGGTCTGCACCTCTCTAGCTAAGAATCAGGTCTTCACAGCTGGGGACGGCCCTTCTCAGTGTTGCACAGCAGTGCACAGACAGGCCCTCCTGGGCCAGCCAAGACCTCGCTAACTGAACCAACTGCACATCTGTCATTTTTCTTCAAACAGCCAGATGGGGACTTGCGGACCTCCCTGTGACCAGCAACACTGCAGGGAGGGGGGAGGGGGTGCCGGGGCTCACCTCCTGCTCAGCCGCTCCTCCCGCTCCCTCTCCTCTCTCCGCCTCAGTCGGTCCTGATTTCTCTTCTCCTGCTTTTCAGCCACAGTTTTCTAAATAAATGAAAAATTGGAAAATGAGAGAAGAAGTTACACAAACTAGAGTGTGAACGTTGTTTAACAGAGCACCTTTATGTGACCTCAGTGTTGGTAATTTAAAAATCTAGGAGAAACTCTTAGCAAACAGGAAAACAATCACTTCTAAAATTTCTTAAACAATGGAAAATTGAAAATATATGAAAATAATGCTTTATCATTACATTTTATAAATTCAGTGACAAACTGCATATTCTAAGAGAGGCTGAGGCTGTACTTCTAAGTCAAAGGAAATTTATCACATTGCTTGAAATCTATCCAGAAAGTTAGTTTTGTACCCAAAGAAGACGCCACAAACTTTGTGTGTGTGTGTGTGTGTGAGGAAGATCAGCCCGGAGCTAACATCTGTGCTAATCCTCCTCTTTTTGCTGAGGAAGACTGGTTCTGAGCTAACATCTATTGCCAATCCTCCTCCCTTTCCGCCCCACCCCCCAAAGCCCCAGTAGATAGTTGTATGTCATAGTTGCACATCCATCTAGTTGCTGTATGTGGGATGCGGCCTCAGCATGGCCGGAGAAGCGGTGCGTCGGTGCGTGCCCAGGATCCGAACCCGGGCCGCCAGTAGTGGCGCACGCACTTCACCGCTAAGCCACAGGGCCGGCCTGACGCCACAAACTTGATGGTGAAAGAGAACACACGTGTCTGACAAAACACACCCTGCTGCTGGTAGCAGCCTGTCCTCAGGGCGCTGCGCTGGCTTTAGCCCTGGCCTCGCGGAGGACAGCAGACCTGGGGAGGTGGGCCACGGACCCAACACAACTGGCGTTCAACACCAAGCTCAACACTTGACCCATTGGGCTTGGTCATGAATGCAACGGAAAAGCAAATGCAATAGGCAAAGGAGGCCTCGAGAAACCTCACGACTGGACCACTATCCACCCAGCTCAGCCAACAGCACTAGGTCCAGTCTAGGACCACATCACAGCACTAGTCCACACACTCCACCCCCAACATCCACCCAAAGCCTTTCGATGCCCCCATCTCTCTGCCAAGTTAAATGAAGCCCTGAGGGGAAGGAAGGAAAAGCCAGTGAGACAAAGGCTCAGCAGTCTTCTCACGCCCACGAAGGTGGGAAAGACAACCTTATGGGCCGGCCCCGTGGCTTAGCGGTTAAGTGCATGCGCTCTGCTACTGGCGGCCCGGGTTCGGATCCCAGGCGCGCATCCCAGGCGCGCACCGACGCACCACTTCTCCGGCCATGCTGAGGCCGCGTCCCACATACAGCAACTAGAAGGACGTGCAACTATGACATACAACTATCTACTGGGGCTTTGGAGAGAAAAAGGGAAAAAAAGGAGGAGCATTTGCAATAGATTTTTTTTTTTTTAAATGCCAAGTGGCAATTCTCTATTTTTTTTTTTTTTTTTAGATTTTTATTTATTTATTTTTTCCCCCCAAAGCCCCAGTAGATAGTTGTATGTCACAGCTGCACATCCTTCTAGTTGCTGCACGTGGGACGCGGCCTCAGCATGGCCGGAGAAGCGGTGCGTCGGTGAGCTCCCGGGATCCGAACCCGGGCCGCCAGCAATGCAGCGCGTGCACTTAACCACTAAGCCATGGGGCCGGCCCTGCAATAGATGTTAGCTCAGAGCCGGTCTTCCTCAGCAAAAAGAGGATTAGCACGGATGTTAGCTCAGGGCTGATCTTCCTCACCAAAAAAAATAAAAGACGACCTTACACCTCAGTGCCAACTGGAGCCAGGCCCTCAGGAAGAGGGCACGGCAAGAATCGGGAGAGGCTGGCTCTCCTCCTCAGAGCACCCTCAAGGTGCGAGAGCCTTCCTGTCCAGCCCCTCCAGCTCTGCGCCTCTGACTGCGCTCGTCCTGCGCCTGGAGCGGGCACAGAGGAAGGACAGGTTACAGTTAAGGGTGGAAGTTTCAGCACCTCAGCACCATGGAGACTCTTCCTAAAGCAGATCTGACCAAGCCCAGGACTGTGGGGTGGCATCATCTCCTTTCCAAACCCCCCCTACTCTCTAAACACTATCCTCCTCCACCTGACAGACAAGGCCTTGCTCTCCCCAGCCTGCATCTACCTCGGTGAGTGACCACGAGGTGTGAACATCTCTGGGACACCGTGAGTGAAGCCAACTCTGATTAGAGCACAGAACTCCCACCCTCCTTATCACTACGAGGTGTACTTTCAAGTACATTTTCTGTTAGTTTAACAGCTATTTGTCAAAACCTATAACATATTTGTGTTGTTTTGGTCAACTATATACTGCTCATAACTGCAATAAAACATGTTCTCTAGATCAAGTTAAGTTCTTAAGATTTCAGGGAAAAAATTTCAATATATTCACGTTTCTGATGCAGAGATACGTGTTAAGAAAAAAATAAAAGACTTGCACGTATAAAAATATTAGGACAAAATTATGGGGTGACATGGGATGGAAATACAATTTAAAGGAGAAATGGGAATGTGACACTTCCAACTACTAAAGAACATATTTTTAATGAGGATGGTAGTGGACACCACCAAGTCGTTATTTAAATTCTACTGGCTACATATAAAATATTTTGATATCTTTTATGCCCATAAAAACTTTTATGAAAAAATTTCCAATTTAAGAATGTGTAACAAAGTGTGTCAGGTTTCAAAACTCTATTGGGAACACTGGAACAAAACGTTTCAATACCAGCGGTTGAGAACAGCCCGGCTCCCTCTCCTATCGCAGAGCTCTGCCACCTGCTACTCCGCCCTGGGGGCACACAGGGCTATCAGTCCTGATTATCCTCCAGTGCCATATGCCTGTCCTACCACCAGACTTCGGGTGTCTGGAGGGAAGGCCTGCATATTGCCCAACATCCCAACCCAGCAGTCCCAGTATGCAGCAGGGAAGACTCCGTCAGTTTGAAGAACGACAATTCAAAGTATCTGAAACATGTTCACCCTCCTTCTCAGCATTCCATACCCAAGATGTCAAATTTTTTAGAGCCTAATCCAGAAAAACAAGGAGCCTTGAGGAAGGGACAGACGTGGCCAGGGATAGAGGTGGGCTATCAGACAAACCCCATCAGGGCTGGCCCTATGGCCTAGTGGTTAAGTTTGGCGCGCTCCGCTTCCGTGGCCCAGGTTCAGTTCCTGGGCGCCAACCTACACCACTCGTCGGCAGCCATGCTGTGACAGTAACCCATATACAAAACAGAGGAAGATTGCCACAGATGTTAGCTCACGGCGAATCTTCCTCAGCAAAAAAAAAAAAAAGAAAGAAAAAAGAAAAAGAAAAACCTCTTCACTTTTTCATCCTTCTGAGGCTCAAAAGCAAGGACCAGGATGTGAGATCTTCTGTCTAGCCTAAGCACTCTCCACACATCTGTCGCCTCTGTCCAAGGAGAAAAACTAGAGGCTTCTGGTTCTTTCCCATCTCCAAAAATAAGTTATTTCAGAGACGTGTGAGAGCTGTCTGTACCCTGAGACTAGACTCAGCCATCTTCTTCTGAACAAGGCGTGCAGACTAAATAAACACCCAAGGCCCCTTTGGATTCTGAGATCTTAGGTCTCTTGTGGGAACAAAGTGATGAAATTTGAGTATTTCACTAAAAAACTCAAGACATGTTCTTAGAGAGGATTAGAACACAAGGGTTTCTAGAAATAAAGAAATGTAAAGACCATCACGAGACTTCTCAGGTTTCTCCAGAAACACAATACGTTACCGTACCCTCAACTGATCAAGCTTCTCGCGGATCTGAATGAACCCTAAGTGTAATTTGCCCCCGAAGTGGTCTGCAAGACGACGGTCATTGTCATGGAGACCAAGGTAGGCTGAACAGACCTCGCAGACTCGCAGCTTCTGCTGTTGGAAACTGGACGCAGGCATGGAATTCCTGTACTCTTCCTGGAGAACGGGAATAGAGCAATGATAGTGAGCTAGGCAGAACTGCCACCAAATATTTGATCCCCAAAAAGGAAACAGCTGAAAAGACTACAGAGGTTACTTTTAAATAAATAAAAACTAGATTGTTTACAAAGCCTCAGGTTTTTGTAATCAATTCAATTTAGAATCAACTAACAGACATGGTTTCGATGCCACAAAGAATTCAAAACACGCAGACAAGCAGGATGCTGTGTGTTCCCAGAGGCCGGCAGGGAAGACAGGTCTCTGCTATGCACAGTGGAGAGCTCTGTGAGGACCAGAGAAGCAAGAAGGGAGAATCTTCCAACAGGGGCCTTCAAAAAAAACACAAATCAAATAAACAAGCAAAACACACAGCTATCCATGGAGACTGTGTCCCAATGTCCAGGACACTGTATCCCAAAGCAGCCCCAAAAGTTAAAGTTTGGATGGACAAATACATTAGAGACTCTCTTCAAAGGAGAAAGTTTGCACAACAGAATGGAACAAAAGACACTCCCTCCTACAGCCTCCACGGTCCGAGTGCAACCACAAGAACCCACTTGCTCAGCCTCAAGGCATAATACTCGCAATACACAGGCAAACAAGCAGGAAATGGTTGACTGCTGCTTGGGCTCAAGTTAAAGATGCGCCTTCAAAGCCCAGGTTTAAGAAATGCCTTCCGGGCCAGCCCGGTGGCCTAGCAGTTAAGTGTGTGCACTTCACTACTGGCGGCCCAGGTTTGGATCCCAGGCGCACACCGACACACCGCTTCTCCGGCCATGCCGAGGCCACGTCCCACGTACAGCAACTAGAAGTATGTGCAACTATGACATACAACTATCTACTGGGGCTTGGGGGAAAAAAAAGGAGGAGGATTGGCAACAGATGTTAGCTCAGAGCCAGTCTTCCTCAGCAAAAAGAGGAGGATTGGCATGGGTGTTAGCTCAGGGCTGATCTTCCTCTCACACACACACAAAAAAACTGCAAACAGAGCTGTGAAAAATAAGTCCAACAAAATCTGCCTTTAAAAAAAAAAAAAAAGAAATGCATTCCAATAGTCATTCATCCTTATTTAAAGGAGACCTGAATCAGGGCCGGCCCCGTGGCTTAGCGGTTAAGTGCGCGCACTCCGCTGCTGGGGGCCCGGGTTCAGATCCCGGGTGCACACCGACGCACCACTTCTCTGGTCATGCTGAGGCCACGTCCCACATACAGCAACTAGAACGATGTGCAACTATGACATACAACTATCTACTGGGGCTTAGGGGAGAAAAAAGGAGGAGGATTGGCAATAGATGTTAGCTCAGAGCCGGTCTTCCTCAGCAAAAAGAGGAGGATTAGCATGGATGTTAGCTCAGGGCTGATCTTCCTCACAATAAATAAATAAATAAATAAATAAATAAATAAAGGAGCCCTGAATCTAAGTACGCTCCCACTAACTCACACATTCAAAACATTCCCTACAAAATGCAAATTAAAAGAAGATACCACGCCACTCTCACTAAACTGGCAAAGACACAGAAAAACAGGCACTCTCACACTGCTAGTAGAAGCCTACATTGCTAAACAATTAACGTGGAGGCAATTTATAATCTATCTGTGACAGCGGAACATGTATGCACCATTACCAGAAACTCTCCTTCCAGGTGTCTGTCCCAGAAAACTCTCACACACGCACCAGCAGACGGGCGCAAGGACACTCATTGTGGAACTGTCTGTAAAGACGAGAAACCACCAATAACCTAGAAAACCACCAGTGGACAGTCATGTGTTCATCAGACGGACTCCTACAGCAGTAGACTGATGGAGCAGATCCATATGTAGCAACCTGGGGACATCTCAACACCACACTGAGGGAAAAAAGCGAGCGGAGACCAGACTGCACAGAGGGCAGCACCGACGGAGGATTCTTCAAATGCACAGAGCACAACACACACACACTCTCTCTCATGGGCACACACGTGTCATCAAGTATGGGACAGGACTGAAGATTATGTGGAATGCACACGTATGCCTGCCTCTGGGGACGGAGATAGATAACTGAGATTAGTGAGGGGAAACACTGGGAACTTGAATTTCCCTTATAATATGCTACATCTTTTATTAAAAGAAAAAAAAAACAAAAAACCTTAAGCAAAAGTGATAAATGTGGTGGGTACACAGATATTTGTGATATTAGTCTGTCCCTTTCTGTAGTTTTGAAACTTTGAATGCCACCCTCTAATATCTTTCAAAATAAATTCTCAGGGGCCGGCCCCGTGGCTTAGCGGTTAAGTGTGCGTGCTCCGCTACTGGCGGCCCAGGTTCGGTTCCCAGGCGCGCACCGATGCACCGCTTCTCCAGCCATGCTGAGGCCGCGTCCCACATACAGCAACTAGAAGGATGTGCAACTATGACATACAACTATCTACTGGGGCGTTGGGGGGAAAAAAAAAGGAGGAGGATTGGCAACAGATGTTAGCTCAGAGCCGGTCTTCCTCAGCAAAAAGGGGAGGATTGGCATGGATGTTAGCTCAGGGCTGATCTTCCTCACACACACACACACACACACACTAAATAAACAAACAAACAAACAATGAGATTTGTACTGTGAATTCTTTTCTCTTCTCTCTCCTTTAGGTTCAAAAATGGATTACACCGTCTACAAATGTCACTGAGGAGGGTGCTGGTCTGCCAGGGGCGGGAAGCACTATCTCAGCCCCATGTTCTGACAAGCGAGTTGACCTTAACTCCGGCCCACATTGGCCCATGGAAGGCAGTCCACAAGGCCCCACCTTGAGTAACCCTACAGCTCTGTCTCTTGTCTCTGCCTCAGCGGGCACTGCGCTAACACACACACCCGCTGGCACTACACATGCATTCAGTTAGTTACTACTGAGCTCCAGACACCATGGCGAGCGGCGGGTACAGTGATGACCCAAACCAGGCCTGCCCCAGGGTCTCCTCATCTCCACCCAGCTTCCCTGTCCCTACCATTCTGATAACCTTCTCAGTCTGTGGGTCTCAGCAAAGGGGCATGCCAGGGTCACCCTACCCTACCTGGAGACCCCCTGCAACCCAAAGTCACTCTCAAACTCAGACTCCATTTCTTTTGAGCACCTACCTTATCTGAACGAATCTTATCCATCTGTTCACATTCCCTTCTTTCTGCACCTCTCCCCACTCCAACACCCTCTTCATGAGGAGGGCCTCTGCTGGCTTGCTCACAACTAGAAAAGTGCCTGGCACACAGCTAGAGCTGAGTGAGCATTTACTAAAGGAACAGACCAACCACTGTCTCCCTCTGCCCCTACCATTTCTAACATTCTCGAAGCCTACAGGAGCCACCTCCAATTCCTGCGGTGAGGATCTGAGAACTAGAGGGTCTCCACCGAATATAATAACCTAGGAAGAAAACGACTGTCCTTCACTCAGTTTCTCCACCACACTGCCAGTGCATCCTGGCCTGGTGCCCCAGTTGACACCACCTGGATGCTACCCCTAATCCACACAGGGTCTCTCTACAGGTTTCATTCTTTACAGCAATCTGCATACAATTCTGGCTCAGTCACACAAGCTGAATAACCACAGCCCACCAACTCCCTAGGGAGCCAGAGGAACAGAGAGCAACACAGGTCTCTAGGGGACCTGTGACAGGAGGTGCTCACTACTACACTACTACACTGTGTCTACGATACGCAGGACTGTGCTCTACACATGGGAATTATGCTCAGGGCCGGCAAGCGACTGGTCTGACGTCACAAAGGGGTCCCAGAGAGCAGAGCAAAGATACAAACCGAAGTGTGTATCAACTCTAAATTCTGTGATCCTGCCAATATACCCAATTTCCAACTCCTTCCCAATATTCAAAATATCCCAATATTCAAAAAATGGAGGAATGGCTTAATTTTAGCCCAAATGGTCAACTCTCTAGAGTTACTAAGTTTCCTCTTTCTCTAAGACGTTTTTCTCACCAACCTCAGCTTCCTTTTTCTTTGTGCGGACTTTCTCCACTTCCATAAGAATCTTCTGGGATTCATCCACATTCCCTTCGGCTCCTAGCTGCTCAGCTTTAGCAAGAAGTTTCCCTATTTCTTCATTCAATTCATGCACTTTTTCTGCCTAGGGGAGAAACAAACAATCAGATAAGCATTCATCTAAAAACCAAAGAATTTTAATGCCAAGTAAATGAGCGTTTCTCTTGTTGCATTTCTGGTCTGTTACACTGAAAATAAACTGAACATCCCAAGACCCTGGCTGTACCACACGCGGACTGTAACAACTATGACATCCTATTGCCATCACTGAGACTCTTACCGTAAACTAAACCTACGCACCGCGTTCTAATTAAAACAGTAGCATCTCTCACTTCCAAAATGGTTGCAAGGATGATCATGTTGGTCATTTTCTAGGCTGTCTCTTTTTATGTCCCCTCTCTCAGTTCAATCTTCTGGGTAGGGGTAATAAAACGTCTAGGTTTAAATGCATAAACTGGGGCCGGCCCAATGGTGCAGCGGTTAAGTGCACGCCCTCCGCTCCGGCAGCCAGGGGTTTGCCAGTTCGGATCCCGGGCGTGCACAGACTCACCGCTTGTCAAGCTATGCTGTGGTGGCGTCCCACATAAAGTGGCAGAAGATGGGCACGGATGTTAGCCCAGAGCCAATCTTCCTCAGCAAAAAAGAGGAGGATTGGCATCGGATGTTAGCTCAGGGCTGATCTTCCTCACATACACACAAAAAATAAATAAAAATATAAATGCATAAACTTATACTGTTAGCAAAATGCCTAATTATTGGGATTTACTTTCAGAAATAAAACAACACCTTTGCTCCAGTTAACAATTGCATGTATCCTAAGAAGCACTTTTACAAAACTAAAAGGAGACAAGAATGAAGAGACTCGGCTCCACCAGAGGGGGCACAGAATAGGAAGGCAGCTGACACTCAGGCCAATTCACACCAATCAACCTCCTTCATTCCACGACATGAATGCTCCACAGTTTAACGAACTCCCTAATTTTTCCCCATTTCCTGTTTTATGTGGGGATGTAAAAAAACAAAATTTAAAAAACATGTACGGTGGGAGGAGGGACAGAGGTAGTAGCTCCTGGGGACTAAGAGCGGGCTGACAGCCTTCCCTCCTTCCTAGGAATACCCAAGGTGGTGAGTACTGTCCACCCCAGAGATACAAAAGCAGGCCTTATGGCGACCTGTTAGCCTGTCGGCAGCCCAGTTTCTACAAGACAGTAATTGGTACCAAAAACTTGAGGCGAAAGCCTCCCAGGCGAACCTTTGCAGACACTTCCGCACTGATCTCCTCCTGCGTCTCTGCCAGCCGCTTCTTGGCAAGCTCAGTTCTCCGATCACACTCAGCGATAAAGGACTCCAAATGATCCATCGCCTAGCTCAGGAGAAGCAGAGAGCTATGATCAATTACGTGTACCGTCTCGGAACCCATTGGTTTGATAGGAAATACACTCCTGGGTTGGTTTCTTAAAGCCTGTAGGTTGAGTGGGAAGATCTTAAACTATACTACAGCCAACACATCCATAATCACATTAAATCAAGGGGCTTTGTTAAACCAAATCATCATTCAGAAGCATGGTCTTCTCATCTGATTTATTTATTTTCAAAATTTGTAAAAGGACCCCCAACCCTCAGTAACATTTCCAAGAAAATTTTGAGGAAAATTACAACACTTGGCCATAATGAGCAGTGTTCTGAAACTATTGTTGGAGCCCTCTTCTGGTGAGTGGTGGGAGGTGCAGATGATGTACTCACTGGTCTTTGTGAGCCACGTAAATATTATTCCCTCAGTGCTGAGGGTAGAGTTCCCCCTTCCACCTCAAAACAAAACAATAGAAAAAGATTACTGAGAGCTGTCAATACGTTCAGTTATTGCCTACTGTCTAACGTAGCAGGAAAACGGGTTACTACTTACCCAAAGAGATAAAGGAAAATAAACTCTAGAAATCTAATTGCTTACTCTGAAAAGAGTTGGTGGTAAACAACAATACACAAATTAATAAGCTGTCACATAAGCTAAGCAGTTTATCTGCCATAACTAGTCAAAGGCCCCAACATAACTTCACATAAACATACAAACAGGACATCACTTTTCCAACTGTCAGGCTATGGCCAGCACCCACGCGTCAGCTTGCTCATGTTGGCATCATGTTAAGTATGACAGCAAGTGATTTTATAGCAGTGGATGAGAGGATTAGTATGATTCACCACAAAAAAGAGAGAAAATTTTGGGCAGAGATGGTAATAACGCAGGTCAAAGTTACGTCAACAGACCAAGTGGTGATTATCCATGTCCCCTACCCCACCCCCACCCCCACGATGGCCAGGAAAGAGGAGGTCAGCTGTCAGGAAAGCACTCCACAAGGGTCAGCATGACACTTGAACGGACAGTAGGGACACTGGAGAGGATTACAGTCACTTGCAGAAATCCTAAATACTCTTCAAATAAATGCACCTTTGGGAGTAGGTCAAGACAGGGAAGAGGCTCTGTGATGGTGCCAAGTCCACCAGGGACACTGGAGAAAGACTAAAGCATCATCATCCACTGAGCCCAACTCCCAGATTTCACTCCACAATTTTGGAATTCAGGACCTTTCCTGTCGTTGGTCATCCAAATATACTCTGATAAACATTTCACTATGTTCAAATCAATCAGAAAAGCAAATGATTGGTATTTGCTTGCCTGCAAGCACTGTACTTCCTGGAAAGATGTCGAGTTGACCAGCTCTGCTGACAGCATCGGGACTCACCAGGAAGGAAGTGCCAGTGTACAGGCCACGCACCACCTGTGCTCACCTGGGACGACAGCTCCTAACAGACCAGCCTGAGATGGCCAGGTTCACCCACACATAGGCACCGAGACTCTGGTGTGGAGTCCTCTACTGTGTGCCCAAAGAGAGCGCTCTCACAGCTGAGACAGACCCAGGGCCCCACTCGTCAGGCTCAAGTGGGAAACAGACACCTGACACCCTGCCCGTACCTTTACCAATCAAAGCAACTGCCTGTATCTTAAGCAGAATCCAAATTGGCTACAGATTCAGGCAGCTGATAAGCTAAAAACTAAATGGTAAACTTCATCACACAGAATAGGCAGACCGCAGAGATGTCTTTTAACTGCCACATTCTTTAAAGGATGGCTCTGCATCCTACTGCCCTTTCTTCTTCAATGTGCTTCTCAATTTCGGGTTGGTTCCTAAATCAAAGAGCAGGGTTAAATGATTAAAAAGAAAGGTAATTGAGGGGGTGGCCTGGTGGCCTAGTGGTTAAGTATGGCCGACTCCGCTACGGTGGCCATTCAGTTCTCAGGTGCAGACCTATATCACCTGCCAGCAGCCAGGCTGTGGCAGTGACCCACATAGAAAATAGAGGAAGACTGGCAACAGACATTAGCTCAGGGCGAATCTTCCTCACCAAAAAAACAAAAAAAACAGGTAATCAAGCCTAAAAATTAAGTCGTAATCACAACCTACCACTTACTAGAAAGTCATCCAACTTCTATAACTCAAGGGTGGTGTGATAGAACATGAACCACTAAGGGTCCCTGAGCACTGTGCTGGTACACAGGTCTCACCACACACGCAAGACTGCCTGCTGTCTGCTGCTGTTCCTGACTCTGCCCAGCAGCAGCAGTGACACCGAATGGCAGTGAGCTGAGACAAGCCCTTGCGGTGAGCAAAACAGTCACAGCAGACAGGTGCCCCTGTACTGTGCTGCGTGTCCACACGTGCCTCAAAACAGCTGCACAGCCACTCTTAACGCCTCCACTTCCCAGATGAAGAAACTGAGGTACAGTTTCCAAACTACTAAGTGATGGTGTCAGGATGCAAGGACCCTTGTGGTTTGGCTCCAAAGTCCCTGAACTTAATCCTCACAACTCTGAGGCAGTTATCACCAGCCCCGTGTACAGATGAATAGAAAAGGGTGAAATAACTTGCCCAGGTCACACAGGGATCCTAACCCAGGATGTCTGACTTAGAAGAACGTAACTATTACGCTGTACCTCTCTCAGATAGAAAAACTAGGTATACTCAGAACTGGTCTCATCTAGTATATTAAACACAGTTTGGAAATTAGTTGATATGGTGTGTTGTTCTGGAAACCTGTCAAATAAAACATCACAAAAGACAATGTAGGGAAAAGGTTAACTGTATTTTTACCGAATTACAGAGAAACAGTCTTTCCATTTTCAACACGTGAACACTAAAGAAATATACTGCTCCATAGCTTCCCTGTAAGTTACTGAGTTAATATAGCTGTTTGTTTGCTAGCGTGCAAGTTCAGAAACTTGAAATGTATTTATATAGATTACCTTACTCTTTCCTACGGACTTTCTGGATAAAACACTCTCAAGAAATCAAGGCCTGGTCCTGGCGTGGTCAGGCTGAGGCTGTGTTTGGCTAGAAGGAGCCAAGTGTGAGGATCAGGAGGCACCTTCTCCCAGATAAAACCCCTGTGTTTTGGGTGGATCCTCGGTGCGCCAGAGGCCCCACTCATCAAGCTCAAGCTGAGGGTCTAGGCAAAGAATACCAACACAAAGAAGCGCACAGCCCTGTCAGACCCACAAATAAACAGCTTGTTACACCTCTCTGACAGGCAAAGACCCAAAAGTTTGGTAACTCACTCTATTAGGGAAGACGAGAAAATGGGAACTCACATACACGGCCAGGGGAGCATTCACCCCTCTGGAGTGTTCTCTATGGCATGTCTATCAAAACGAGCAATGCATATGCCCTGAAGTTCCGCTTCAAGACT
Organism: Ceratotherium simum simum; assembly: GCF_057802395.1. Lineage (NCBI taxonomy): Eukaryota > Metazoa > Chordata > Mammalia > Perissodactyla > Rhinocerotidae > Ceratotherium > Ceratotherium simum. The sequence continues at coordinate 253,008 of NC_141925.1, forward strand.
GGAAACAGATGTTAGCTCAGGGCGACTCTTCCTCAAGCAAAAAGAGGAAGATGGACAACAGAGGTTAGCTCAGGGTGAACCTTCCTCAGCAATAAAAACACAAAAACCTTTTTGAGACAATCTGGGAAATGTGAACACTATCAGATGATGTTAAAAAATTAGTTTTAAAATTATGATTATTTTTAATAAAGTTCTTATCTTCTGGATACACTATTTGTAGTATTTACAGATGAATTTCTACGTCTAGGAGCTACTGTAAAATAATCCAGTGGGGAAAGACAGGATAAAGATGAAACAAGAGGGGCCGGCCCCGTGGCTTAGCGGTTGAGTGTGCGCGCTCCACTACTGGCGGCCCAGGTTCGGATCCCAGGCGCGCACCGATGCACCGCTTTGTCCGGCCATGCTGAGGCCGCGTCCCACATACAGCAACTAGAAGGATGTGCAGCTATGACATACAACTGTCTACTGGGGCTTTGGGGAGAAAAAGGGAAAAAAAGGAGGAGGACTGGCAACAGATATTAGCTCAGGGCCGGTGTTCCTCAGCAAAAAGAGGAGGATTAGCATGGATATTAGCTCAGGGCTGATCTTCCTCACAAAAAAAAGGTGAAACGAGTCTTCATGTCAATAATCACTGAAAACTGGGAGATAAAATCTGCAGATTTCATTATATTATTCTGTTCACTTCAGTACGTTTAAAGTCTTCCTTAGGGGCCGGCCCAGTGGCGCAAGCGATTAAGTGCACGCGCTCTACTGCAGCAGCCCGGGGTTCGCCGGTTCGGATCCCGGGCGTGCACCGATGCACTGCTTGGCAAGCCATGCTGTGGCAGTATCCCATATAAGGTGGAGGAAGATGGGCACCGATGTTAGCCCAGGGCCAGTCTTCCTCAGCAAAAAAAAAAAAAAAAAAAAAAAAAAGAGGATTGGCAGATGTTAGCACAGGGCTGATCTCCTCACAAAAAATAAATAAATAAAAAATAAAGTTTCCCTTAAAACATGCTAAGTAGATCCTGTCACAACCAAGTACAGTACCAGATCTCTATAGGCACAGGAGAGAGAACTTCAAAAGCTAATGACAATGGTGAAATATTTACAGATGAAACAACAGGACGTGTGAGGTTTTGAGGTTTGTGAGAAAAGTGTGGACAAAGATGAAACACAGGTGGTCATGAGGTGATGCTTCCTGAAGCTGAGTAATGGGTACATGGAGATTCATTACACTATTACATCTACTTTTGATGTTTGAGATTCTCCACAATAAAAAGTAAAAAAAAAAAAATCCTTAGTAAGTCAATCTTTCTTAGCCTTTTTTTGTAGAAAAATATTCCATTTAATCATAGCTTTAAACTGTTAACAAGCTCTATGAGCATAACTCCCTACCTCCTTTTTGCCAGCAGAGCCTCAGAATTCTGACTAGAGCCGATCCCTGAACTGGCACTGACAGGCTCCCAGCTCTGAAACAGTTTGTTAAAAAGCTGATCCACCAAGGTCAGCTCATGGCATTTTCGAAGCAAGCTGCTACTTTTAACAAGTGTTTGCTTCCTTGCATTTTAAAGCAGTAAGTGAGGGACTGCCTCTAGGGAGCAGAAAGTGCCCAAGGAAGAAGGGCTGTAGGGGTTTTCCATCATAGCCTCTCCGTACTTTAAAAGCCAGGTCATTGACTTCTGATTAAGCAACACACGTTCAATGAGAGCACATAAAACAGTTTAGAGTTGAAATCTCCAGCACACACAACCTTTGTCTTGTGTGTCTTGTGTGTTTGTACCTTTGTCTTGCTCGTGATAGCATAAGCCACTGTAAGTTGTTAAACAGGTTTCATAAACATTAGTTTCAGAGGCACAGTCTACAAGATGAGCACATCACAAGGTGCCCATTCACTTCCCTCTTCTTGAGCATTCTCACTGCGTCCAATGTTTTTATCTTACAAACAATCCTACCACAAACATCTTTGTGTACTGATGTTTGCCTGTATTTCCAATTACTTCCTTAGGATGAAGATTTGTAGAAATAAGTCACAAGATAGAAATACTTTCAAATTTTCATTTCTGGGGGCCGGCCCCGTGGCTTAGCAGTTAAGTGTGCGCGCACCGCTACTGGTGGCCCGGGTTCGGATCCGGACGCGCACCAACGCACCGCTTGTCTGGCCATGCTGACGTGGCGTCCCACATACAGCAACTAGAAGAATGTGCAACTATTACATACAACTATCTACTGGGGCTTTGGGGAGAAAAAGGGAAAAAAAAAAGGAGGAGGATTGGCAATAGATGTTAGCTCAGGGCCGGTCTTCCACAGGAAACAGAGGAGGATCGGCATGAATGTTAGATCAGGGCTGATCTTCCTCACACACACAAAAAAGACCTCCTAAATATCCCTGATTGATCCATTGGATGAAATCTGATTTCCCTCCCACTGTCACATGATGCTGCTTCCATTAATTCTGGCAAGTAACATGAAACTTACAGCACCTTCAGAGACTTTGGAGATAAACAGTTGGCCCATCTCACAGAATTATTACCAACAATGAGGAGATGCTACCAAAACACCTGGTAGGCTACACAAATATATGTTATTAAGAAAACTCAGGGGGCCAGCCACGTGGCTTAGCGGTTAAGTGCACGCGCTCCGCTACTGGCGGCCCGGGTTCAGATCCCGGGTGCGCACCAACACACTGCTTCTCTGGCCATGCTGAGGCAGCGTCCCATATACAGCAACTAGAAGGATGTGCAACTATGATGTACAACTATCTACTGGGGCTTTGGGGAAAAAAAAAAAAGGAGGAGGATTGGCAGTAGACGTTAGCTCAGAGCCGGTCTTCCTCAGCAAAAACAGGAGGATTAGCATGGATGTTGGCTCAGGGCTGATCTTCCTCACACACAAAAAAAAAACTCAGGGGCGGGCGCCATGGTATAGTGGTTAAGTCCAGCATGCTCTGCTTCACTGGCCCAGGTTCACAGGTTCGGATCCCTGGCCCAGACCTACACCACTGTCAAGCCATGTTGTGGCAGTGACACACATACAAAATAGAGGAAGATGGGCACAGATGCTAGCTCAGAGCAAATTGTCCTCACCAAAAAAAAAAAGAAAAATCAGAACAAATCATGGATTAGTGATGGCTCACAACTTGTGAAAATGAAACCTGTGTCCATCTCCCAATAGTGGTGATCACACTGCAGCCCTTCCAGAAACCAACCTCAATATGGACATGTGGGAGCTGCTAGTCCCAAGCCGGGTCCCAAGCCCTCCACAGGCGATGTGGAGGCTGGAGGCCTAGTGCCAACAGCAGGTTATCAGGAGGCAACAGCAGGTCAAGGATAGCATGAGTTGGCCCACCCAACCACATCTGGCCAAAAAGCTTCTGAGGTGTTCTGTTTATCACATTGCCATTTTGACAAGAAAAAATCACAACTAGCCTTTCTAATAAACATATTCGTTCATTCTGAATAGACTATCTTTGAAAATACAAGTGACCTCCAGAGAGAGGTACTGGATGGCTGGTCACAAGGGCAGACTTTTCAGCAGACAGCCTTTCAGAACTCTGGAATCTGTAACAGTGAGCATATATTATCTACTGAAAAGATTTAAAAATTCATTTCTATCAAATTAATTTAACACCTATATTTTGGGCCGGCCCCATGGCTTAGCGGTTGAGTGCACGCGCTCCGCTGCTGGCGGCCCGGGTTCGGACCCCGGGCGCGTACCGACGCTCTGCTTCTCCCGCCATGCTGAGGCCGTGTCCCACGTACAGCAACTAGAAGGACGTGCAACTATGACATACAACTATCTACTGGGGCTTTGGGGAAAAAAAAGGAGGAGGACTGGCAATAGATGTTGGCTCAGAGCCAGTCTTCCTCAGCAAAAAGAGGACGATTAGCATGGATGTTAGCTCAGGGCTGATCTTCCTCACACACACAAAAAAACACATCTAGGGCCGGCCGGGTGGCGCAAGCAGTTAAGTGTGTGCGCTCCGCTACAGCGACCTGGGGTTCGCCGGTTCGGATCTCGGGCAGGCACTGGCACACTGCTTGGCAAGCCATGCTGTGGCTGCGTCCCATATAAAGTAGAGGAAGATGGGCATGGATGTTAGCCCACGGCCAGTCTTCCTTAGCAAAAAGAGGAGGATTGGCAGATGTTAGCTCAGGGCCGAGCTTCCTCACAAAAAAAAAAAAAAAAACACATCTATATTTTGAGAAAAGACTTTATTTTTCCTTCTAAGTTTTATTCTCTGTAAATAAGGAAACACAGAGTTATTTTAGCTTGGTATTTTAAAGTCAGGCCACTTTAACCTACTTTAATTATTAAAGTAACCCATGCACATCCAAAAACCACTGACATATATAAATTAAAAATTTAAAGGTAGGGTAAATTTTATGCCACGTGAATTATACCTTAAAGCCATTATCTAAAAAAATGTTTTAAGGTAAAATATCCCTCCCTAACACCCAGAGGTATCTGCTTAGAGCTTCATAAAGGATCATTCCGCTGTACAACAGGACCACAATTTATATAACCAGTCCCTCATTAATAAACTGTTTCATTATAGCCTTTCTTCCCTTTAAAAAAAAAGTTGCAATGAGCATCTTTTCTGTGTACTCATTTGCACATTTCCCTAAGATACATTCCCAGCAGCAGAGTTCTGGGATAAGTATATGCATTTCACATGCTAACAGTGCCCTGACAGACCGCTCTCCTACAAACACGGCTGTTCCAGGTTACCCTCCATTCTTCAGGGCAGGAGGACCTCTTCCACGTGTTTACAGCACTGGTTATCAAATAGTTTAATATGAGCCATCTGTAAGGTCAAAACTGATTTTTAAGGAGTTGAGGAGTGAGGTGGTTACCTTTTTAACTGAAAAAGTTAAATCCCGCATATGGTAAACTTTCACACAGTACAAAAAGATCTCTTGACTCGCTCTAGTCCTCCACCCAAGACAGGAGTGTTCATAATCTCTTAGGTTTCTCTAAAACTACTCTTTGCACATCTAAGCATGTCAACAAGTGTAAAATACCTTTTTTTTTTGTAAGGAAGATCAGCCCTGAGCTAACATCTGTGCCCATCTTCCTCCACTTTATATGGGACGCTGCCACAGCAAGGCCTGACAAGCGGCGCATCGGTGCGCGCCCAGGATCCGAACCCGGGCCACCAGCAGTGGAGCGCAAGCACTTAACCACTATGCCACAGGGCCAGCCCCACACCTTCCCTTTTTAAAAATACATTATGGAAGCATCATAGCACACTTTGCTTTTCCACTTAATTCATCCTGCAGATAACATGCACTGCAGATAACATGCAGTGCATCAACATGCACTGAAGGACCTCACCTCGCTTTCAGGGTGTACATCATTCCACTATAAAGGACAGCTACGATTTCACCAGTCCCTTACTGAGGAAGTCTACTTGGTTCCTGCTTTCTGCAGTTGTAATGCCGTAGGAACATTCTGGAGCAATTCATCTTCATACCTATGCAAGGGTATCGGTCCGAAAGACTCTCAGGACTGGCACTGCTGGAATGTGCTTTCACATAGAGACACTGCGTTATCCAGGAGATGTATCAGGATTATGTAACTCTCCACAGAACTAGATGCCCATTACGAAATGTTTTTTTCTGTCCCTTGCCCATTTTCTATTGAGCTATTGATACTCTTCTGTCAATCATGATGAATTTTACACATAAAGGAAACTAGCTCATCATATATACTGTAAATATTTTGTCCCAGTTGATTGTCTTATTTTATGCATGGGAATTTTTGATATGCTAATATTTTAAGTTTTTACATAGACAAAAGTATCCATCTTTCTCTTATAAGCATCTAGGCTTTATAACATCTCAAGATGACAAAACAAAATTCATTTTGGGGATCCAACTTGGTATTTTCCCAACTGGCTAATCCACAGTTTTCAGCACTATTCATTAAAAAAACAGATCTTCTCCACACTGTCTGAACACACACCTGTCATAACACACTAAATTACTGTATGTATTTCAGTCTCTTTCTGTAGTCTCAATCTCTTCTTATTAATCAAGTCTCTACCATTAATTAGGCTATTTAAAAAGTAAACTGACATTCTGATTTAGTAGAAATCTAAGATATGTGATGCAAAAAACAACACTACTAAAACTGAGATTTCAACCAATAATCTGTGTAACTATCAGTTTCTGAAACCGAATAGCCGAAGGTCACGGCCACTTTACATAAGCATTTTCAGGTAACTGAAGAATTAAAACTCACAGTATAGAAAATTTTTATTTCCAAGCCCCATCTGTTAGTTGAGCTGTTGCTAAAGGCATTTTTAGTTAATTCAAAGATTCAACACGAGAGCACACTGCTGTTAAAGAATGTATTTGAAAAAGAACTGTTAGAGGCTGGCCACGTGGCTTAGCAGTTAAGTGCGCGCGCTCTGCTACTGGCAGCCCGGGTTCGGATCCTGGGTGCGCACCGACGCACCGCTTGTCTGGCCATGCTGAGGCGGCATCCCACATACAGCAACTAGAAAGGATGTGCAACTGTGACACACAACAGTCTAGTGGGGCCTTGGGGAGAAAAAGGGAAAAAAAAGGAGGAGGATTGGCAATAGATGTTAGCTCAGGGCCAGTCTTCCTCAGCAAAAAAGAGAAGGACTGGCGTGGGTGTTAGCTCAGGGCTGATCTTCCTCACGAAAAAAAAAAAAAGAAAAGAAAAAGAACTGTTAATTTTAATCACTTTTTTTTTTTTTTTTTTTAAAGATTTCATTTATTTATTTTTCCCCAAAGCCCCAGTAGATAGCTGTGTGTCACAGCTGCACATCCTTCTAGTTGCTGTATGTGGGACGCGGCCCCAGCATGGCCAGAGAAGCAGCGCGTCGGTGCGAGCCCGGGATCCGAACCCGGGTCGCCAGCAGTGGAGCGCGCTCACTTAACCACCAAGCCACGGGGCCAGCCCCTTAATCACTTTTTAAGACTACTGATTTAAGTAGAATTTGCTCCAGCTACAATATATCCTCTAAACATCCTTTGGGGGGCAAAAATGCCTTTCCTTGGGTTTTTCCCTGGCTTCCTCACACCAAACTCAGTCCCTTCCCAGTCTTCACTCCAAAGCCTCAATGGCGGGCCGGCCCTGTGGCTTAGCGGTTAAGTGCGCGGGCTCTGCTGAGGGCGGCCCGGGTTCGGATCCCGGGTGCGCACCGACGCGCCACTTCTCCAGCCATGCTGAGGCCGTGTCCCACATACAGCAACTAGAAGGATGTGCAGCTGTGACATGCAGCTATCTACTGGGGCTTTGGGGGAAAAAATAAATAAATAAAGTTATAAAAAAAAACAAAAAAAAAACAAAGCCTCAATGGCATCAAACCCTTCCACTGAACCTCTGGTCACACCAGTGATGGAGGGTTAGGGAAAAGAAAAAATTACAATGGAGTGACTCTAAACCATGCATTCTCAGTGGGGGCAGGGGTGAAAACTGGTCTTAAAGGGTGAAAAAAAACCTTGGATATTACAATGGCTTGTGGCCTGGAAAGGATCACAGTATATGAACTGAAATGCTGGTTATCTGTACATCAAATTTTCATGGAAGAGAAGGGGAAAAATTAGGAAAAAAGGTCTAAAAAAGGTTACTTTGGGAAGCAATAATGAAAAAAAGTAGTAAAATGCCACTTTATAACTAATAAATTGCAAAAATTTAATTTTTTAATAATACCAAGTGATGGTGAGGATGCTATTGGGGCTTTAAATTGATATAGCCACCTTATCAAATAATAGAGAGAAAAAAGAAAAAGACAACACTACAGAACTATCTTGCAAGGATGAACACAGGCATCCTCTACAAGCCAGCAATTCCTCTCCTAGGTACAAACCCCAGATAAATCCCTATACACGCGCACCAAGAAGATATCCAAGAATATTCATAATACTGCTCGTAATAGCAAAAAACCCAGAATCAACCCAATTATCTATGAATAAAGAATGGACAGTTTGGGGAACACTCATGCACCAATGAAAACCAACAAACCTATACCCAACAAAATGGGTAAATAGAAACATAATACTGAACGAAAAAATTAAGTTATTAAAGACTTATCTACGCTATGAAACCATTTTTATAAGGCTTAAAAACAAGCAAGAACAAACAATGTTCAAGGAATCATAAAAACATCTAAAAATATGTAAATTTTAAAGGAAATGATACAAAATGCAGACTAGTGTTGGGGTGGTAAACACACAGGTAGACACAAAATGGTACTGGCCATGTTCTAGCTGTCAGCCAGACTGGTGGAATAACTATCTATTTTATCATTTTGCTTTATAACTTACATATGTTACAATATTCTTGTTAGTTCAATGTTTGGTTCTTCATAGTAGGGATGAATTAGCACCAAATAAAACTTACATCCAATTCAAAAAACAGGTCCCTTTCTTTACTTGCAATCTCATAGTCTGCTCGGAGGGCCAAGTCGTGGATTTTGGTACATTCTCCTAAATCCATGCGCTGTGAGAAAGAAACAAAAATTTACATGTGAATGTCTACCCATTGTAGAAAGCATATGACCTGATGTTCAACTATCACCAAAATAATACTTTTTTAAATACTAAACTATGATAAGAAAATTAAGAAACAGTATATAGCTAAGAAGCCTTATTTTTCTTTTACCACCAGGATCATATGATACTCAGAACAGATGCACTTAACAGTGTCCATATCGCTTTTAGACCCAGAGATAATCAGTCTAATAATGAAAATCACATTAACTAGCTTTTGCCAGTCATATTTTTGCATCAGTCACATAAGAAATGTCTATTCAGTGAATAGCAGCATGAGGAAAGGGAGAGTGGCAAGAAAAAAGCCAGAAAACAAGAGTATCACCGATAGCAACAAGTTTCCAGGCATTCCTTCTTGCAATCTTGACTACTCAAGATGCTCAATGCCTAAGTTGCAGACAAGAAAAGGAAAGAGCAGATAGAAATCAGGCTTTATGGGGCCGGCCCCATGGCTTAGCGGTTAAGTGCACGTGTCCCACTTGTCCAGCCATGCTGAGGCGGCGTCCCACATACAGCAACTAGAAGGATGTGCAACTATGACATACAACTATCTACCGCGGCTTTGGGGAGAAAAAGGGAAAAAAAGGAGGAGGATCGGCAATAGATGGTAGCTTAGGGCCGGTCTTCCTCAGCAAAAAGAGGAGGATGGGCATAGATGTTAGCTCAGGGCTGACCTTCCTCACAAAAAAAAGAAAGAAAGAAAGAAATCAGGCTTTGGCAATTACAACACAACCTACCACTTGGCTTTGTGTAGCTCTGTATATCAAAAGCAATAAAGCAGATTAGGCTGCTTCAGGGGCAAATGAATCCTCCAAACATTCACCTAACCTGGTAAATGACCCTGGACATATAACTGGGGACATAGAACTGGGCCACTCAGTTGCCACATATGAGACCAAAAGGCTCTTTTACTAAAACAAATGATCTGTGTTACCAGTTAAGATTAGCCTGATGTGCTATTACATGTTGTAGGCACACACAGAACGAGACAACACTGCCTATTTCTTATCTAAATCTTGAGTACAGGACTGTACTAAATAACAACAGGGAAGTCTACATGCTGAGGATCATGCTGTCAGGCCAGAGAGCGCAAGTTAACAAAACCTGACACCCCACTGAGGACCCCTCTGAGGTCCAAGCTACTGGACAAAGCACACGTCTACATAACCAGGAAGCAAAGAACGATGGCGTCCAGGAACTCCTTTGAGCTCAAACTACAACTGTGTTCAAAACTTCAGGGACTAAAAACTTCCCAGATTCTAAAATCCTTAACATTTTAGGCAAATTAGACTCATAGGGCCTGACTCACGGGTCCTTGTCTAACAGAAGGTACATGCCGTGCTCACTAAAAAAACATCCTTCAGTATCACCAGTGACAGAGCCCACACTGGGCTGCCTCATGTGGAGTTTATCTTCATTTTGACCAGATTGACTTTTGCATTTAAATGCTAAAACTCTTTTCTCCCTCATTATTCTTACTCTGAAGTCATGTAGCTCATGTATGTTGGTTACATGGGGGATCTAGAGGTAGAGCAAGAGTGGTTCTAGAAGCCAAAGTTGCAACTAGAATCACTGTCCATGCAAAGCTGACAACTTTGGCTTCATTCACTCTTTAAAGTACCAAATAACAGTTCTTTAAAATATATAGTTTCCACAAATGAAACTAAGCGCTATAGCTGAAAGATAAGTGGTAGCTATCAGAAATGCTTGAATGTTAACGAAGGCTATTGCTCAAAGAAAAACGACCAGGAGAAGCAAGCACTAAATCTTAAGCACTAAAATCTTTCTTTTGGGCCGGCCCCGTGGCTTAGCGGTTAAGTGGGCATGCTCTGCTACTGGCGGCCCAGGTTCGGATCCCGGGCACACACTGACGCACCGCTTCTCCGGCCATGCTGGGGCCGCGTCCCACATACAGCAACTAGAAGGATGTGCAACTATGACATACAACTATCTACCAGGGCTTTGGGGGAAAAATAAATAAATAAAATTATAAAATAAAATAAAATAAAATCTTTCTTTTGCTGAGGAAGACTGGCCCTGGGCTAACATCTGTGCCCATCTTCTTCTATTTTATATGGGACGCTGCCACAGCATGGCTTGACAAGCGGTGCATCGGTCCACGCCCAGGATCCGAGCCTGCGAACCCCGGGCCGCCAAAGTGGAGCGCGCGAACTCAACCGCTATGCCACTGGGCCGCCCCTAGTACTAAAATCTTAAGTGCAAATCAATTTCCATTCTAAAAACTTCAACTGTCAAGAAAGTTTTGAAATTACGGAACCACACATGAAGCAAGATTCACCGCTGTCCTCCTCTGCGTGAGAGCTCTCCAGCAGCCACTGAGAAGCAGGCGGGGGACAGGACTGGGTTCCACGGTCCCTCTCTGGATGTACCTTTCCAGCTTTGCCAAGGAGGCAGGGCAGTACTGGCCATTCCCCCTGGCAGCTAAACACCAAGCAGAACTGAAATACCCCATTCGTTAAGTCCTTCCAAAGCATTCCAGGTGGTTGTTAGATCCAGCATTATCAGAACTTCTCTACTGCACACACACCTGTGTTCTCTACCCTCTGGTGGCCTCACACTGCTGACAGCAAAGGGCACTAAAGGCTCCTTCCAGGACCTTCGGAAAACAAAGATCTTCCACTGAGACAAGTTACACTACCGTTCCTCCAGCTGTGTTCCTCTTCCAAACTTACTAATCAATAACACGTTTTTCCATTAAGTCTCAATAAAATTATGACTTCCATTCCACCTTGCCCCACCTCTACAAATGACAGCAGATGGTCTGGAGCAGCCCTTAGCAGGCTGAGGGTTATAACCACTTTCATCTTGCTGCTATATTCTAAAGAATTATATTCATTCCATTTCAATTTAACACAAAACACTACATTCACGGAGCCCACACCAGTGAGACTCAACATTTACAGGCATCTCCACCTGAATTCCCAACCCTGATCCTAATCAATCCTCAGCAGCCCCGACATTTGTTCATTTGCATCTTCACCCAAACATGGGTCTGCTAGGTTTCTTTCTCCTCCTCAGACCACTTCTTCTCAGATGTTCTTTGCTGAGCTGCCCCTGCCCAACCCCACACGGGAGGGACCCTGTTCTCATCACTCATTTGATTCCATAGCCTCTGCCTTCCTCACACCAGCCCAGACACACCAGTGGTATTCCTGCTGTCCTTCAGCTCCATCCTCCACCCAGAGTGTTATACCCCCAAATTGCACGTGTGTTCTTTCTCACCCTTCAGGTCTCTGCTCCAATGTCCCTGAGAGGCCTTTCCTTACCACCCTATCTAAAACAGTCCATTATCTATCCATTTATTATTTATTGTCTGTCCTCTTCCTGTTAGATGAGAAAAAGACTTACTGGTACCATATCTCCAGTGCCTGGCACAGAGTAGGTGTTCAATAAATATTTGGTAAATTAATCTATACCTAACACAATAAACATCTGTAGGAAATACCCTCATTCTGGGTATTTTTCTCATCAGCATTCCAGAACAATGCTACAGAGGGATCTGACCAAGAAAAACATGGTTGAAATGTTTCACTCTGTTGCACGTCCCTCTGCTCCCTTTGACTTCTTCCACTAAGACCTATCAACAATTCCTGGTTATGATGCCTCCTAGAGGAGCACCCTACAGCTGACCTGCTTATGACTAGTGGAAGTCATTAATTCACAGTGATGGCACCCACAACACTCTGCAGCAAACGGCTATTACAACGTTTTCCTATACCAGGTCAAACTGCAGGGAAAACCTCAGGTAGCAGATGCACAAGGTCTGGCATTCATTTCCTATTTGCTGCCAGAAGAGCCAGCTTAAGAAGATTTAATACATCTGAGTGGTTTCCCAGAGCTGCTCCCCCACCATGGTAATAATAAAAGGAACAATTAATCATGAAGAAAATACTCCCTAGTACATGCACATTTGACCCTTAAAATGAGTAGACAGTGTTTATATTCCATGATGCAGCTGTAAAATCTTAAAATGGTGATGGTATTTGTCAGACTCCTTTTCTAAAGCAGCTGAATCATGGCAGATAATCCTCCATTCTTTAGTCTTCTTAAATCCTACCTAATTTTCAATAAATGCACATTCTGCAAAACTAGCATTTATTTGTTTGGTTCATCTGAAGTGAACTTAAAATGTTAGGGGTCGGGCCGGCCCATGGCTTAGTGGTTAAGTGTGCGCGCTCCACTACTGGCCACCCGGGTTCAGATCCCAGGCGTGCACCGACGCACCGCTTCTCCGGCCATGCTGAGGCCGCGTCCCACATACAGCAACTAGAAGGACGTGCAACTATGACATACAACTATCTACTGGGGCTTTGGGGGAGAAAAAGGAGGAAGACTGGCAACAGATGTTAGCTCAAAGCCGGTCTTCCTCACACACACACACAAAAAAATGTTAGGGGTCTATATTCATTGGATTTTGTGTTGATTTCTTGAAAGGGTGGCATAACACAAAACTAGAAAATCAATGTTATTCCCAATTGATTTTTTAAAAACCTAAATATTTGAGGAAGAAATGTACCTTGCTAGATCAAAAGTCTAGCATATGTTTAACTTGCAAACAAACCAACCTTCCCAGAATCTTCAAAGAACTACAGGCTGACCTGAAGCATACTTTTTGCTATAGCCAAATGAGACTACTTGCACTACTTAGTTGCAAATATCTCAGAATAAATGACTCTACAAAAATCTGATCATTTTACAGATAGAATTTTACAGCAGTGAAATATGTTCCATAACATAAAATTCTACCAAACTAACAAAATCTATAATTTGAAGGGCAGAAGGAGATTTCTGCCTGGTAAAGGAAAACAGAATTCAACCTGAAAAAGCTTCACTGCCTACAAAGCACCCATGTCTGAGTGTTTGATGACGTCCCCCCTCAAATGCACCTACCGTCCCAGCCAGGATGTCATGGGGGCAGCAGTCCAGAAGGTGACTCTTGCAGACACGGTCATCTGTAAACTTGACCCTCTGTCTGGTTTCGTCTCCTGAAATTCATTTGTTGTTTTAAATAAGACAATATTATCACGTTAAGCACAAAAGCATATCGGGTACAACAATTCGCCTGGATGATTTGCAGACTACCAAATACACTGAAAAGCTGATCTAGGATATTTACGACTGGAGCGGAGATGTTTCTTGACGCTAAATATATCATGAAGAATCACACTTAATGAGATCTGACTCCGTCATTGTGTCAAAGAAGTCAAGGAGTCAGAAGTAAAAGGCTGAGCACCAAAAGGCCTTTAGCCCCACACATACATGTGAGCAATGAGATACCAAAACTCATGCTAATCAGAGGGCCATGAATCACCACATAGCACTTATAGCTGGTAGTTTCCACCAACAAAAGCTACTGCTTAATCTAATCATTTTGCCATGGACAAATATATAAGCAGTATTTTGCCCAAAATTACGTGACGAAGAAGGTTTCAAACTCTACTGCTGACTGATAAATAATCTAGACCTCGTCTTCCTGTCCCTCCTTCACCCCCACCCGTAAAAAGTGGTTGGCACCTGGGAGTCACTTTTAACAAGACAATACCAAAAAAAAGCAAAAAGGAACTAGGTTAGTCAATACACACTGTGAGTTCCAACACATACTGTACCCATCTGCATTCTTCAAGACCTCAGCTGCAGAATTTTATGCCCGCTGTTGAAAAGTTTTAAAGGAAAAGTTTTCTTGCCCAACCTGCAGTAAGGAAGTCAGGGGAATGATACATAAAAGTAAAGGCAAAGTGGAATGTGACAAATTTTAAAGCTAATCTGTGTATATGACACAGAGCTGTGAAATACTAAAGGAGGAATATACTTTAGGATTTGCAAGCATCCAGGATTAATGTAGTGTCTTTTTATTGAAAATGTTTTCTTTCTAAACTACACTTTTAAAGTTACTTGTGGAAAAAAAGCAAACACTTTTTTGTTATAACAGCTTAGAAATTGGTTGTGACTCACGGCTCGATGAACATGAGGCTTTTCTGCAACTCCCTTGCAGATTGATGTAGGCAGGCAAAGATACACTGAACCTTTATAAATAAAATAGAGGGGCCACAATTGTTCAGTTTGTATGAAATAAAAATATGGGAAGCAATTCAAAAGCAACTCAATATACAAAGAAAGCTAAAAAGCACTTATTCACCTATGAAATAAAGTGCAAAGAATCTGCACAGCCCTACGATAGTGCCAGTGTGAACTTACAACTTCATTACTTCAGCAGAAAAGAAAACACGAACCACAGCACGTGTATAGTTTTGCAAAGATGCAATAGCTTTCTCCCGAGACAACCATCATGATCTTGCGCTCCTCCCTACAGTACAACCTACCTAACGACTGCCAAGCGCTGGCTACAGAGGCTCTCCTGTGCGGCTGGGGGAAAGGGACTGGAAAAGCACCGGGCAGGAACCCACGTTAGAAAAGCTCCATCTACGGCTCCCCTCGCAATGGTGCCGAGCAAGAACGGCCGGGGTTTCGAGGCCCATCCGGCTCCCTCGGGTGCAGCTTCTCCCCCGAGGAGCCTCGGAGGAGCTCCGCCACCCGGCGGCCAGCTACCCGGAGCCCGCGCGGCTCCAGCCCTTCGCCGACTGCCCGGTTCGCGGATCGCCGCGGGGCCGCGGGGGACGAGATCGCAGGGTGGCAAAGGGGAAGGAGCCGAAGCCCACCGACGGCGCGGGCGCCCGGTGAGAAGCCAGAGGCGGCCGCCTCCGAGGCGAGCTGGCTCAGACAAAGGCCCGGCGCCTGCGGTCTGCGCGCGGGGGAGAGAGGGCGCCCGGCGCAAGCGCAGACGGTCGCGGTCCCCGCTCAGGCCGCCCGGCGGCCTCGCCTCGCTCCCACCCAGCCCCTCGCCTGGCCGGCCGCTCCGACTCACCATCCCGGGCCGTGCCCATGAGCTGGTCCAGCAGGGCCCGCATCTGCGCCTGAGCGGACATGGCGGCCGGCGGGAGCGGCGGGGACGGCGCGAAGGCTTCTCTCAGCACGTCGGCGGCAACGACGAAGGCTGCTGGCGTCCGCCTCGAGCTTGCTCGGCTCCTTCGGCTCCTTCCCGCCGCGGTGGACGCCGGGAGGAAGTGCGTCAGCGCCGGCCTTTGGCCTGCTGGGAAATGTAGTTTCTGCAGCGATGTGGGGTGCTGAATTGGGCGCTGGAAGAGACTGAGGCTCCAGTGGTTCGAGCAAGTTGTCCAAAGGGCGGAGCCAAAGTCCCAACCCTGATTTTACCCTAGAGCCCAAGACCTATATGCTCTACCGAGGCTAAAATGCAATAAAATAAAATAAAATAGATAATCCAAAACAAGAAAAGAAATCCTGTGTGTTTTCTTGCTAGTCATGAAACTGTGAACATATCATTATAGATACTCTCAGACTCTGAAATGAGGATTCTAATGGTGCCTGTGACATGGTTTTTGTGAAAGTTAAATCAAGCATGGAATTAATTTCAGGTTCTGTGATTATTACTTCGTGGTAGTCCCTCTGTGAGCTCATAGTCTGCCATGCACCAAGGCTGTCCAGCCCTAGCCACATCAGAGAACGCTTGATTGGTACTCCCTTGTGAGTAGAGCAGCCAACCACTGGAAGGTCAGTTGACTACATTGGATCTTTTCTACTCTAGGAGGACAGTGATTCATCCTTACGGAACTGTCACCGTATCAGAGGTGTATTTGCTTTTCCTGACTATAGTGCCTCCACACGAGCACACACACTGAAAGGCTTACAGAATGCCTGATTCACTGATGTGGAATCCTACACGACACTGCCTCATGTCAAGAGATCCATTTTATGGTAAAGCAGGTCAATTATTTATTTCCGTGTAGCAAGCCACTTAAAATCTCAATGATATAAAACAAAAATGACATTATTTCTCGTGATTGTGTGGAATTCACTCAGGGCTTAGCTGGGTCCTGGGCTCTTCTGCTCTAGGTGGTTTTGGCTGTGTTCACAAGATTGCTTGTATAAAGCTGGGCTGAGCAAAGGTCCAAGAAGGCTTCACTGACATGCCTTGCTCCTCTGTGGTCCTCTGTGTGGCCTCTCTCTCCGTACATGAGAATATGACATTAAGAAGTCTAACCTAAGCTGCTTCATAGTATGGCAGCTGGCTGCCCCCAGGGAGGGAGTGGAAGTTGTCAGTCCTTTTAAGGCCTAGGCTCAGACCCCAAACTTTACTTCTATCATTATCTATCAAAGATGAGAGGAATTTTCAGTAGCCATGTTTGGAGACTACTGACCACAGTCCCGAATAGCTAAAATATACAGGCTTTGGAATTAAGGGTGGGAAGCAGTACTGACACCACACCATTGATCCCAGTGACCCCTTTGTGGAATTTGTGCTTCTTGCCCCACCTAGGGGCTTCCTGGTTGTCACTGAGGCATGACATAAACACACATGTGCAATCCAGAAGCACAGAGGAGTTACTATGGCGTGTGGAAATTAATAAAAGAAACCTTAACAAAACTGGAGTCAGGAAGGCCTATAGAGGGGCTCTCATGCCCATCACACACTGTCAATTACACCAAACAGGAAGACTCTGACACTTGCATCTTGGACAGGAAGTACAAGTACTTAACTACTGAAGGAGGAGGTCTCTCCCCACTGGTCAACAGCCCAGCCAATGAGAAGCCGTTGCTGCCCTGAATTATGTCCCCCCAATGGCCATATCCTCTGGTGGAAGACCAATTTAGGAAAACAAGCAATCCAGAGTGCCTGATACTAAATAATGTCCAGCTCATTAAGCAACCCCTGTTTGTGCTCTCCTCCTTCCATGCCTCACTCCTTTTGCTCGCATTCCTAATTCTATAGGGCTGAGGTCTTTTAATAAAGTAGCACAAAAGCTTCTCTGTCAAGCTCTGCTTTCTGGAGAACCAAAGCTAAGACATTGAGACCTGCACTAAAGGAATTCATAAAGGATGTCATTCAGAAAGAAAATTATCTCAAAAGATAGTTTGAGATGTAAGAAGGAATGGTGAGCAAAAAGGAAAAGAATGGTGAACATGTAAAAATGGAAACACTGCACAAAATAATAATAATAAATTAGTTTGTGGAGTTTAAAAAAAGATTGATAAAATTCTGAACAACAATAGCATGTTAGTCAGAAGGGTGAATAATTAAGAGTTCTCTGGCCCTTGTACTGTGCCAGAGGTGCATTAAGATATTGTATAAATTTAGACTTTGTTAAATCAAATATGCATTGTAAAATTTTAAGGGTAAGCAGGCCGGCCTTGTGGCATAGCGGTGAAGTTCCCCGCACTCCACTTGAGTGGCCCAGGTTCGCTGGTTGGGATCCTGGGACCTACACCACTCATCAGCGATGCTGACGCAGCGACCCACATACAAAAAGGTAGAGAAAGATTAGCACAGATGTTAGCTCAGGGAGAATCTTTCTCAACAAACAAACAGACAAAAATTTCAAGGATAACCACTTAAAAAATATAAGTGGAGGGGCCGACCCTGTGGCTTAGCGGTTAAGTACACGTGCTCCACTACTGGCGGCCCGGGTTCGGATCCCAGGCGCACACCAACGCACCGCTTCTCCAGCCATGTTGAGGCTGCGTCCCACATACAGCAACTAGAAGGATGTGCAACTATGACATACAACTATCTACTGGGGCTTTGGGGAGAAAAAGGGAGGAGAATTGGCAATAGATGTTAGCTCAGAGCCGGTCTTCCTCAGCAAAAAGAGGAGGATTAGCATGGATGTTAGCTCAGGGCTGATCTTCCTCACACACACACACACACACACACACACACACACACTATATATATATAAGTGGATTATATAAATTCCAAACAGGCATATGGAAAAAAATGGAATAAGAACATAAACAAACTTAGTTAATCTAAAGCATGCAAGAAGCATTGAAAAATTGGGATAAACAAAAATTAAAAATATATGGCTAAATACAAAGTGGTAGCCTAGACTGGATCCCCGAACAGAAAAAGAACATTAGTGAGAAAACTGGTGAAGCTGAATAAAGTCTATGATTTAGTTAATAGTAATGTACTAATGTTAATTTCTTAGTTCTGACAAATGTATCATAGTAATATAAGATGTTAACCTTAGGGGAAACTGGGTGAAAGGTATATGGCAACTCTTGTACTGTCTTTGCAAATTTTCTGTAAATCTAAAATTATTCCAAAAGAAAAATTATGTTTAAAAAATTACATGGTAGAAAGAAATTCAAATAAATTATTATCATAATAATTATAAAGCAATTAAATTTATCAGTTAAAAGAGAAAAATCAAATGGGATATTATGAAAATCCAGCTTTATGCTATTTAGAAGCAATATATGTGAAATATAAAGATGAGTAGAGCCAGCTCTGATGGCCTAGTGGTTAAAGTTTGGCGCTCTCACCGCTTCAGCAACTTGGGTTTGTTTCCCAGTCAGGGAACCACACCATTTGTCTGTCAGTTGCCATGCTGTGGCAGAGGCTCACATAGAAGAACTAGAAAGACTTACAACTAGGACATACAACCATGCACTGGGGGTTTGGGGAGGGGAAAAAAAAAGAGGAAGACTGGCAACAGACGTTAGCTCAGGGCAAATCTTTCTCTGCAAAAAAATAAAAAATAATAATAAATAAAAAAATAAAGACATGGAAAGGTTGAAAGTAAAAGTGTGGAAAAACATGTAGGCAAACACCAATATAAACAAACCTAATATAGTTACAGCATAAGATTTAAGGGAAAAAATATTATAAAGAATAGAGAAGTCACTGTATTTAAAAAGGTTTTGTTCAAAGGAAGATATAACTAAACTTGTGTGCACCTAATAAAATGGCCTCAAAATATGCAAAGCAAAAGATGACAGAACTATAGAGAAAACAAATACACCACCATAAAAGGGGATTTCAATATGTCCCTTTCAAAATTTATTGATTAAACAGCCCCAAAATCTGTAAAAATATAGAAGATTTTAATAAGAAATTAACAAGCTTGACATAAGGACATGTATAGAACCCTGTATCCAACAGAGAACAGACATTTTTCTCAAGCACACATGGGTCATTTTCAAGAATTGATCAAACATAAGGACATAAAGCAAATGTCAATAGATTTAAAAGAATGTGTCGTTGTCAACTTAAAAAGCAAATTTGCCTGTTATTTTATCCTCAAAATGAGTTTATTCAGGAACAGCCAAAAGGATGCAATTCAAGATGTGCATGCTATAGCAAACCATAGGCAAACCCAGAAAACAAAGGTGAGAAGCTGCTTTTATAGAGAAAAAGGGGGAGTAGGGAGGGGCTGTTCTAAACGAAAGTCCATTGGAGGAAAGTGACAGATCAGGACAGCAACAGCTCCTCATTGGCTGAGCTGTGGTACTTCTGATTGGCTGGGCTGTTGGCAGTCAGCCAGAGAAATCTTTCTTCAGTAGTAAAGTAGGTTTAGTGGGAGATGCAATGTCCTCTCTTACTGTTTGGTGTTATTGATGATGTGTAATGGGGGTGAGAGCTCCTGGCACAGGCCTTTCCAACTCCAGTTTAGTTAAGATTTCTTTTATTAATTTCCATATCATAAAGCCCACAATCTCTACCACAAGACAACAAACCTTTCTAAAAAATAGAAAAAAGATTAAATACTCCCCAATTCATTCTATGAGGCCAATATAACCTTGATAGCAAAACCCGACAAGGAAAGTAAAATAAAGTGACATTATAATCCAATTTCACTCATAAACATAGAGGCAAACATCCCAAACAATGTCAGCAAATGAAATCTAGCAATGTGTTGGGGCTGGCCCAGCGGCTTAGCGGTTAGGTGTGCACGTTCCGATGCTGGTGGCCCGGGTTCAGGTCCCGGGCACGCACCAACGCACAGCTTCTCCGGCTATGCTGAGGCCGCGTCCCACATACAGCAACTAGAAGGGTGTGCAGCTATGACATACAACTATCTAATGGGGCTTTGGGGGAAAAATAAATAAATAAATAAAATTAAAAAAAAAAAGAAATCTAGCAATGTTTAAAAAGATAATAAGCCATGAGCAAATTGGTTTAATCTAAGAATTCGAGGATCATTTATCATTAGAAAGCTAATGGCATTTACCACATTAAAAGATTAAAGGAGGGCCAGCCCGGTTGGTTGCGTAGTGGTTAAGTTCACGTGCTCTTTTCCAGTGGCTCAGGGTTCGAGGGTTCCAATCCTGGGTGCAGACCTACACACCACTCATCAAGCCATGCTGTGGCAGCATCTCACATACAAAACAGAGGAAGATTGTCATAGATGTTAGCTCAAGGACAATCTTCCTCAAGCAAAAAGAGGAAGATTTGAAACCAGCAAACAGTTAGCCATTGATGATTAAGTAGCTAGGAACTAAAGTTTTTTTCCTTTTTGCAATTATTGGCTACAGCTTTTAGCTGTTTACCCGCCCATTGTTAACTGTGCTGTTTAGGCAATATGCTATCTGACTCCCACTAGATTCCTATAGATAACATCTCCTTGAAGCCTGGGTCACCACAGTAATGGATGTTCGGGCTGTTTTTCAGGAATTAGAACTCCTTGTCCACTTCAGGCTGGTTGAGACCACCCACTCATCAACTGGGCCAGTGCAGATGTCCGATAAGTGACCTTTGGACGTCAAGAGGCTAAAAACTCCACCCTCGGGTCATGCCAACGCCACCATTTTGTGAACATGCATCCTATGAAAAGGCATGAAGTCTGACTACGCTTGCTCGGATCATCAGTCACCTCACCTCTCCTCACCTCCAATCATCTATCTCCACATTTCAGACCACTTTGCCTGGATAAATATCTGGATAAATATCCCTGAGTCCCTATTTTTGGGGAAGTGGATTTGATTTTTTTTTTTTTTGGTGAGGAGATGAGCCCTGTGCTAACATCTGCCAATCCTCCTCTTTTTTTGCTGAGGAAGACTGGCCCTGTGCTAACATCCATGCCCATCTTCCTCCACTTTACATGGGACGCTGCCACAGCATGGCTTGTCAAGGAATGCGTCGGGGAGCGCCTGGGATCCGAACCTGCAAAACCCGGGCCGCCGCAGCGGAGTGCGTGCACTTAACCGCTTGCGCCACCGCCCCCCCTCCGCCCCCCCCGCCCCCCCGGGAAGCGGATTTGAGACTCATTCTCCCGTTTCCTCACGTGGCTGCCTTGTGATTAAACCCTCTCTCTGCAATCTCGTCGTCTCGGTGATTGGCTTTCTGTGAGGTGGGCAAAACGAACCCGGTTCGGTAACAGATTGGCAACAGATGTTAGCTCAGGGCCAATCTTCCTCACCAAAAATAATAAAAGATTAAAGGAGAAATACCACATAATCATCTCAATAGAAGCAGAAAAAGCAGTTAATAAAATTCAATGCACATTGATGATGAAAAACTGTTACTGAACTAGATTCATTTTTGCCCATCAACCAGAAAGCCAAACACGGAGACACCGAGATTGCAGAGAGGGTTTAATCACAAAGCGGCCAAGAGAGGAAAACTGGAGAACAAGTCTCAAATCTGCCTCCCCAATAATGGGGACTCAGGGATATTTATGGGGTATGAGGCAAGGTGTTCTGAAATGTGGAGATAGATGATTGGAGGTGAGGTGAGGTGAGGTAATTGATGACCCGCACAAGTGTAGTCAGACTTCATGCCTCTTCATGGGACGCTTATTCACAAAATGGTGGCATTAGCATGACCTGAGGGTGGAGTTTTTAGCTTCTTGACGTCAAAAGGTTGCTTATCAGACATCTGCGAAGGCCCAGTTGATGGGTTAGTGGTCTCAACTGGCCTAAAGTGGACAAGAGGTTCTAATTCCCGAAAAACAGCTCAAACACCCATTACCATGGTGACCTAGGCTCTAGGGAGATGTTATCTATAGGAACCTAGTGGGAGTCAGATAGCATATTGCCTAAACAGCACAGTTAACAATGGGTGGTGATGGTACTCAGGGCAAGCTGCCCCAGGAAGCACCACTCTGGTATGCGGATTATTTGGAGCTGAAGACAATAAGGACATTTGACGTCCCCCACTAACTGCCTAAAGAATCTGGCATGGTGTCTCATTCTTGGAACAGATCTTCTATCATGATGGCTATAAAAATAATCTAAAATAGATGTTGCAATGGGAGGGGCACCAAGCCCCTTTTATCAAAAATCTTTATCTCTCCCTGACCAAATTTTCAATAGATGACCCTGAAAAGAATTGTCCTTCTGCCCTCTGAAGTCCCAGGCCACTACCCACCCCCAACACATTCCTTCGCCTTAGCTGCAATACTTAAGCTAGCAGCTTAGACAGAGGGACGAGTTGCTCATTTCTGAGCTTCTCCCATGTATACATGTTATTAAACTTGGTATTATTTTCTCCTGCTAACCTGTCTTGTTGATTATTTGGCCAGCCAGAAGAACCTTAAGGAAAAGGGCAGAGGGTGATTCTCCCTCTTCCCCCTACAGTTTTGGCGTAGTTGCCAGGAGCCACACTGGCTGGCAAGTTGCCTTCTCTGGCTGGAAGACCTGCCTTCTCCCTGGACTACTGCAGATGGTGAGATATGGGAACACCTGACGAAACCCGGCAAAAGGTAAGACTTCTTACCACGTCAGCCTCCCGGAATCTCTATCTGCGGAGTCCGGCAGAAGGAAATGGTGAGAATTTTTTCTCTTTCTAAATTTAGATTGGCAGGAGAAAATATTTGGGAAACTAGTTTCTTGGGCTTTTAGTGACTCTTGGTTTAAATTTGGTAGAGTACTCTTGGTTTTGATCTTGATCCCTTTTCCTCCCAGAGGTAGTCTCTGTTTTTCTCTTTTGTCTGTGTCTTTTGTCATAAGAAGGAAATACCATAGGGTAGGACGCAGGCATAGGCCCTATAAGCCTGCTGTCCAGGCCGGCCCCACAGACTGGTGAGTTTGCGGGTCTCACCAGACCGGCGTCTACAAACTTTGCTGTGGGTTATTATGCACATGAAGTGAAGGTCATTGCCAAGGGCATCTTGGAAGCCAAAAATGCCGCAAATTTAAGTGGGCGCGGGTTGAGCAGTTAAGAGCCACTAGGGCGCTCGCCACTTTCAGAAGACTCCCGTGACAGGATAAATTGGGTCACGGAACGGGGTAGATGACACAGGTCCCCCGCCAACTGCAAGAAAATGTCCGTGCAACGACGAGGTACTCTGTAAAAGCACACAGTCCCCAACCCCGCGGCACCTCCCCCCCAGGTGTTATTCTGGCTCCAAGAGACCTAAGGCGTGGCTAAAGCTGTCATTGTGCACAGAAAAAAAAAAACAAAAATAACCGGATGAGGTTTTTCCTTCTGTCTTGTTCTGTGTCCTGAGAAAACTTGGCTTTGTGACCAGTGAGAATATTCTCCTTGGTCTCCACCATACGGAAGGTGCATTTACCGGGGTGCACCTTGGTGGCCAGTCGAGTAGACTGGGGTTCAGAACTGTCTCTGTCCGGCTGTGCCAAGCTCTCAGGGGAGTTTGTCATAAAGGGCCCAGTCCATAAGGGCTTTTGTCGTCTTAACCTTCGTTGCTTGTTAGTGCTGGAAAAATCCCATTCCAGTATCCCCTGCCCGGTGTCTCAGATTAGCGGGTCTGTGACTGGAGGCGTCCCACACTATTGTGGGAGACTGGAGACACTGTTTTCACTACACCATCCTTACCGCCTGTGCAACGAAGGTCTTTACTGTCTCTGAATATCTTTGGGAGTGAATTCTGTGGATCATGGGGGCTACATCATCTGCGCCCTCACCAGGGACGCCTCTTGCGTCCATGGTAGATTTATTCTAAGCGTGGAAAGTTACCTCCGGGTCTTTCCTTAAAAAGGCTTATTGGTTCGAGTCACTATTGGAATAAATATACAAATGAAGATCCTACTCGTCAATGGCCAGACGACGGATCCTTTGAATTGGAAAAACTTCTAAATTGGGGGAAAAAAATTTTTTTGAGAGCTCTCACATAATTGTTTAATTGGTACCTAAGAAAAAAGGCCAAAAAAAAGGAAGGAAAAAATTTGACTAGCCTTAAGACCTTGACTCAGGTTACAATTGAATTGAGAACATGTAAAAGTGTAAGTGTTAATAAGATTATAAAGGTTGGCATGTTTGAACTAATTTTATATAGAGGTTACATCAACTTTGCCTGAGTATGTTTTAAAATGTCTGACTGGGAATGCTTCCCTTGTCCAAAATTATAAGACCAAGACCTATTGATAAAAATTTTAATGATAACTATGTTTAAAGGTATAAGAGGTGATGAAATTTACATAAAATTTTGTAGAAAAAAACTGATGTTATTTCTATTACAGAACTGGTTAACAAAAATAGTAATTTAAATGATGGCTAATTTTATCTAATGTCTTATGAAGTCTTACAGGCAATCTAAATAATTATTGGGATCAAGTAAATAGTTGTGAAAAAGATAAATGCTGGATGAACTTTAAACAATAATTATGTTATGGTGGTTACAGCTTCCAAACTCTTTTTGGTGACCTAAAACTTTAGAGTTTTGCTGAATTTTATGATAAAAATTCTCTGAGTATCATCATTTCCAAATAAGATAAGATATTAGACATTGATTGCTAAATGTACATTTGTCTACTTTTGGCTTTTCATTACAGGAAAACTAAAAGGTGTTTTGGGTCTATTGGTAAACGTGTTTTATTAAAAGATTGTACCATAAAGTAATGTGTTTCTAGAAGTTATGAAGTATTTATAAATTTTCCAAGCCATAAGATACTAATGTAAAAGAAAGTTTATAATTGTTTACTTAGTTTTTACTTACAAATTAAGGTTTCTAAGGGTTAAAATTTCTAATTAATATATGTGATTGAAGCTACTAAAAAAATTAAGAAAAATATGTCTGTGTACAAGGAAAGTAAGATGTATAAAGGTACAAAGAATGGAAATATTTTGTTTGGTTAAGAAAGATAAATTTGTCCTCAAGTACTAGAAGGGAAAAGAAAGACATGGGACAAATTCTGAATGTAAAAAGAAAGTTATAGAAGGTTTGTGGAAGAGAAATTCTGGAAAAGGAGTTTTTGCATGGTCAAGTTGGCTGAGATTGAAATGAATTTAATTAAGTAAATGAGTTTTAATAGCAGAAGTAAGCTGGTGCAAAATTGAAATTTTGTAAAAGGATAATTTGCTTAAACTTGATAAAGAGGTTATAAAAGATTTTTCTTTCCCTTTGAGTAAGTTTACCTAAAAGACAGAGAAAAAAAAAACCTGTTAAAATAATTTCCTACGTTCAAAAGACTGAGGTCTCTCTATTAAGGCTTTTTGGACTGTTAAAGCTATGTTTGCTTTGACTGTTTATATTTTTGACAAGCTCCCCCAAAATTCATATCTTAAAGTCTTTTTTTTAACTTTTATTTCTTTGAGAATTTTCAAAGGGCCCTGGAACTTCTCAAAGAAATTTGCTCTCTTCCTATAAGGGGAAAGATACTAAACTTATTAGGCTTATTCAATATGTTCAATTACATGGAAAGCATTGTCAGACCAGTGATGATAAGCCTGCTTAGGTGCTATTATGTGGGCAAATGTTATTGACATAGGTGTTTTAAAATTGTATAACATTACTGAAATTCTGATCTGTCCTGGTTATCAGTCATAATTCTGGTTATTATTATTTTAAAGTGTTGTATGTCACAAAATTAACCAAATTTCCTTGTCAATTGCCATTTTGAGGTCTTGTTGTTTACAGACTTATTTCTTTGCTCTAATGCTTTTGCAAAATATGTTTCAACTTCAGAAAAATTCATGGAAAGGACTCTGATATTTACACTGGAATACAGGTTTCTTTTTTTTTTTTTTTTAATTTTATTTATTTATTTTTCCCCCAAAGCCCCAGTAGATGGTTGTATGTCATAGCTGCACATCCTTCTAGTTGCTGTATGTGGGACGCGGCCTCAGCATGGCCAGAGAAGTGGTGCGTCGGTGCGAGCCCGGGATCCGAACCCGGGCCGCCAGTAGTGGAGTGCGCGCACTTAACCGCTAAGCCACGGGGCCAGCCCTGGAATACAGGTTTCTGACAAACTTTCTGATCATAAAACTGAACTTGGTAAAAAAAAAAAATTACAGAAATCTGATGGAGAAACTGACTTCATAAAGCTGCTAACAAAAAGATTGGGATCAAAAATGGATTATACAGGACTGAATGAACTGATAAGGATGATTACAATTTTTACGATTTTTCGTTTGAAGTATTGCTGAATTTTTAATGTTTTGTTTTTTTCAGATTTAAGGAAAACTTTTTCTCTTTTCTCCTGAGCTAGCTATGACTTATAGCAATTTGGTAAATGATACTTTTGTAAGTAAAATTGAAATATTTATCTTTTTCTCTCTACCTGATCCCTCAAATTTAGAAACTCTTAGTAAGTGAGTATTGCTGTTTTCATGGCAATATAGTTATTTGCATAAGTTCAATAAGAATCTGTTCTCCTTATAACAGGACACAATTGGAAACACTGGTTCTATTACCAAGGTTGTGACTGGAACACCACATTTGCAATATAACCATACAGCTTTTGAGGAATGAAGATTGGACTTTATGGAATAAAGCCACGTGGAACTATTGGCCTGGTACCTTATGTTCCAAGCAGCACTGACCAGGATAAGTAAAGAATATCACTTATCTGGCAGGTACAAGGAACCTTGAAATATTTTGGGGAAACCTCGGAATAGAGGAATTCACCCAAATTTATAGGTATTGCAGGCAAAGTCTGATGACAAAATCCTTGGCTTGGCTTTCCTGGCCTCGA
This sequence comes from Ceratotherium simum simum, assembly GCF_057802395.1. Lineage (NCBI taxonomy): Eukaryota > Metazoa > Chordata > Mammalia > Perissodactyla > Rhinocerotidae > Ceratotherium > Ceratotherium simum. Next base: position 280,211 of record NC_141925.1, read on the forward strand.
GAGACCTTTAAAGTTCAATGTGAGATTCCTTATAAAAAGTTCCAGCAAAGCAGATTTAAAAGAGCCTATGTGATCAACTGCTATTCTTGCTGTACTTATGTAAATAATTGAGCCAACTCTATTGGAACTAGACTTATTTTGCAAACTAGTTTTAAGTTTGCTATCTTAATAAAAATGAGGGTGATTTTAGAGAGAAAAATTATATTTCAGTAAAAACTATTTCAGTATAAATTTGCGGATATTAGATCCTAGTTTTGTTGTCTTTTGAGGTTTTTGTTTTATATCTGTTGACTGGACTGGATCCTGATTTCTTCTAGTCTCCTGAAATATCTGGCTACAGATGTCCAAACTAACGTTTTTGATTTTTTCCATCATTTTCATTTGAAATCACTGAGAACTGAACCTGCCCTTTTTCCTGAAGCCTTACAAACTGAAGCTGATGAACTTGATATAAACTTAAGAGATGACCTGACGACACCATCAGAGACATTTTAAACTGCAAAAGATACTTTGACCCTGACATCTAAAATTCTTCTTCACTGGCTGTCTTCTGAACTCAAAAACTGGTTTACAATTTGCTCTAACCATTAACCTTGTTTTTCTTTCGTTTACACAAATATGCTTTTGGAGTCTGCCATGCTGTTGGCACAATTTGGAAATCCCGTGGATTCTTAACTTCTGCAGGAACTCCTATTGCTAATGGACACTTAATTGCAGCCTTGGACACTTAATTGCAGCCTTATTACAAGCTATTCACCTTCCTTCAAAAATTGCCATTGTTCATTGTCCAGCCCATACTAAGGAGACTGATGTCATATCTTTAGGGAATGACAGGGCTGACAGAGCTGCTAAACATGCAGCTCACTATGGACCCCCTTATCCGTTTTCCACCCAATTCTTAAACCTGCCTTTATCCCTGACTGATGTTATTAACTATCAGGCAAATGCCCCACAATCTGAAAAAGACAATTGGATACAAAAGGGTGCCAAACAATTATCAGATGGATTATACATTGGACCAAATGGACTTCCAGTAGCTCCTTTTCTTTTGACTTTTTGGCTTGCACTTATCTCCCACCAAATGGGACATATGTGCAAACGGGGGATAGTTAAGGAACTAAAAGACAAGTGGTTTTGCCCTGGCATCCATAAAATTTCTGACCAAATCACCTCCCAGTGCACAACTTGCAAATCTTACCAAGTCTCTGGGAGAAATCAGTGTGATCCAGGAAGTCCTCCCAGGCCCACGCTGCCTTTTGCGGCACTCCAAATGGATTTTATAGACTTGCCTTCAGCTTTAGGTTACTCTCACTGTTTGGTTATTGTCTGCATATTTAGTGGATGGACTGAATGCTATCCGACTAGACATGCAGATGCCACAACAGTGGTAAAGAAATTAATAACTGAAGTTATTCCTCGCTTTGGCATTCCTTTATGGATTGAATCAGACCAAGGAACTCATTTTACAGCAGAGATAAACCACTTGCTTGCAAAAACTCTGGGGTATTCATTAAAATTTCATACCCCATATCACCCTCAGTCATCAGGGCAAGTGGAACGTAAAAATCTAGATATAAAAAGAACTCTAGGAAAAGTCTGTCAAGAAACTGGACTTAAATGGCCAGAGGCTCTGCCCTTGGCCCTTATGAAGATTCAAAATACTCCAAATAGAAGGCATGGACTGACTCCTTTTGAAATAGTTTTTGGACGTCCGATGCCTACTGGCGTCTCTAAACCTTCAATTCCTGGATTAAATGAATATTATGGGAACTTAAGTGAACAATTTGATGCTATGACTTGTTATATACAAAAATTAACTAGTATACTTGAAGCATATCGTCAACAGGTAAAAGAGGCGTGGCCCCCATCTTCTGACAAGACTTGCCATCCCTTTCGACCAGGAAACCAGGTGTACATTAAGGTCTTTAGAAGAAAACACGCACTGTCACCTCGCTGGGAAGGACCTTATGAAGTCTTACTGATGACTTGCACTGCCATCAAAATAAAGGAAAAATCTTCCTGGATCCATGCGAGCCACGCCAAAATAGACCCAGAACATTGCTCTCAAGACAACTGGGAGATAATCCCCACAGGTGACCTTAAACTAAGGATTTCGAGGGCCAAAACCCAGGCCCCAGAAGCAGCCGACATCACGAAGTAGACAGCTTTTCCCAAGATCACAGATCGAGAAAACCTACTTTGACCCATTTCCTCCCCCTTGCTTCAAAACTCCCTGTATATATACACACTCACACACACAAACTATTAGTGGATATATATATATATATATTTTTTTTTAATCATTTATTAGAAAGCTGACTGGAGAGTGCTGGTCTCTATCTGTCCCTCTAAGTCTCCGCTATGGGCTCTTTTCCGATCTGTGTCTTGCTTTTACTAACCCTCTCCTTTTCAACAGGTCGGGCACAGACCAAACACCCCCTTATGCCAGTTTACCAAGCCCTAGCCACGCTAACTAATCAATCTGACTGTTGGTTATGTCAACAGCTAGATAGTGCAAAAGAACCTGAACTAGTCTTTGTTCCTGCTGATATGAACACCTGGTAGACTAAGTACGGGAAATGGATGAATAACAGAGTATGGTATCCGCAACAAGGGAAACTTCACTCTGCTTCTTCTCCTGGTGAGTCACTTGGGCCCCAGAAAGACTACTTAGAAGGTCAAGGACTGTCCCTTGCCCAAGTACAAGCAATAGGTGAAAGTTTTTTCCCTCTGCATTGAAAGTAAACATGGCGCTGGACCTTTCCTGGGTGACATACCGAGACAATATTGCAGTCAAACTCTGTGGTTTGATTCCGCAGGTGGCATCTTCAGAACTCTCAAGGGAATTGTAAGTGACTCTATCACTACTCCCTCTGGCACAAACATTTGCCAAATCACCAGTGCTCTGGATGGCCTACAAGCCACCCGTGTGCAACTTGGGGTATCGCAGCTATCCGCATGGTTAGGCTGCCCAATGCCACAGACTATATATGGGTGGATCAAAAATCTGGACTCACCTGGTCAGGTTGAAGGAAGTAAAACTTGTATTAAAAATTAAAAAGTTACTACCTTAGAGACAGGCACCTCCACGCCCTAAGGATTCCTGGTATAGGGGGGAACGTTTATCGATCCTGACTGACTCTATTCATGAAAGACCCACCCTAAACTGTTCGGGGAAGAATTGAGAACAAGAGAGTGCTCCAGAGGGATAAGTTTGGGAGGGTCGGGGTGGAGGGGGTCCAGATGGGGACACGTGTGTGTAACCTGATAATTGCTTCGCGCCATAGCAATTCGCGCCATAAAATGTAACTGTTTAAATGTTTTAAATTAGCCAACCATGTAAGACCGCACCAACCTTTTCCCGCTTTGTGCTTCCAAACCCTATATAAGAATTTGCCCTTTAAGGTCCGGGGTCGACTCCTCTGTCTCCTGCGAGAGATACGTGTCGACCCGGAGCTCCGCTTAATAAACCTCTTGCGTTTGCATCAAGCTCGGTCTTCTGTGTCTGTGGGTCCGCGCCTTCCCGAGACTGGAGTTGGGGTTTCCTTTTTGGGATCCTACAAGGTGACAAGACCAGGCTTTATAGCTGCCAAAATCAGACTGCAGGCCTCCTGTACCAGCTATTCCGCAATCTATTCTGTTCTCGCAGACTGACAGGAGCTCATGGGAAATGGAGATGTGTAGGTAGTAACAGTGCAAGTGGCACAGATCATGAAATAGTCCAGATCCTGGGAACTACAGACTCAATTCTAACCTTGTCTTTAAACTACACTGGTCTTTTCATTTTATGCGGCAACAAAGTGTATAAAGGATTCCCACCTAATTGGTCAGGACGATGCGGACTTGGATACCTGGCTCCTTCTGTCACCAAACACTCCACCTTAAATGCTAGCCAAATTACAAACTTGGGTTCGTTTGTTCATAAGATTGTGCCACATAAACGTGCCAGTCGAGAAATCGTGGAAAATCCATTTGTGTATCACAACTCCAAGTTCTTTTCAGCCTTGAGAGTCCTATTCCCCAGCTTTGGAGATTATGAGTTGGAAAAGGCAATATTAAATCTCTCTATGGTAATGGAGCAAGAGTTCAACACCACCATGCAAACCTTGAACATACTCCAGTCAGAGATTAACAGCCTAGCATCTGTGGTGCTCCAAAATCGACGTGCTCTGGATGTGCTCACTGCCCAGCAAGGAGGAGCATGTGCAATCATTGGAGAAAAATGTTGCTTTTATGTGAATCAAACAGGTCAAGTAATATCTAACTTAAATCTATTAAAAGAGGAAGATTGACATTTTTCATCAGATAAACGAAGCTAACACATTTTATTGGACTGACTTATTTCCAGGATTGGGGGACTGATTTAATGGAGTGCGGGGAAATGTGCTCCGATTTGTTCTTTTCTGCCTGTTCATCCTCATTCTAATCTACGTTCTTTTCTCCCTTTGCAGACTTCTTATCACTTGGATACTATCACGATTTCTCTCTCCACAGTCACCAGCTCAGCTTTTAATATGTGAAACTTCTAGGGAAGTTTCAGAGGAGGGAACTGATGGTGCTCAGGGCAAGCTGCCCCAGGAAGCACCACTCTGGTGTGCGGATTATTTCGAGCTGAAGACAATAAGGATATTTGACCTCCTCCACTAACTGCCTAGAGAATCTGGCATGGTGGCTCATTCCTGGAACAGATCTTCTATCATGATGGCTATAAAGATAATGTAAAATAGATGTTGCAATGGGAGGGGCACCAAGCCCCTTTTATCAAAAAACTCTATCTCTCCCTGACCAAATTATCAATAGATGACCCTGAAAAGAATTGTCCTTCTGCCCCCTGAAGTCCCAGGCCACTACCCACCCCCAACACGTTCCTTCGCCTTTAGCTGCAATACTTAAGCAAGCAGCTTAGACAGAGGGACGAGTTGCTCATTTCTGAGTTTCTCCCATGTATACATGTTATTAAACTTGGTATTTTCTCCTGCTAACCTGTCTTGTTGATTATTTGGCCAGCCAGAAGAACCTTAAGGAAAAGGGCAGAGGGTGATTCTCCCTCTTCCCCCTACAGTGGGTAAACAGCTAAAAGCTATAACCAGTAACTGCAAGAAGGAAAAAATTTTAGTTCCTAGCTACTTAATCATCAATGGCTAACTGTTTGCAGGTTTCAAAACTCTTAGGAAGTTAGGAATAGAAAGAAACATTCCTAACCTGTTAAAGAATATCTACAAAAAATCCTACAGTGAATGGGCAATGTATGGGAGCAGAATTTGCCACCTCCTCTTTGCCTCACCCTCTTTGACTTTATTTATTTATTTTTTCCCCCAAAGCCCCAGTAGATACTTGTATGTCATTGCTGCACTTCCTTCTAGTTGCTGTATGTGGGACGTGGCCTCAGCATGGCCGGAGAAGCGGTGCGTCGGTGCGAGCCCAGGATCGAACCCGGGCCGCTAGCAGCGGAGCGCGCACACTTAACCACTAAGCCACAGGGCCGGCTCTCCTCACCCTCTTTGGCATGAGGATTATTTTGGGTTGGTTACTTTTAAGAAACTGCAGACAGGGGAGAAGCTTTGAAACGTAGAATTTACCTTTTGTAAGAGACATTTACATCTGTAAGGGAAATCTCCATTTGTAAAGGTGTCTCCCTCTTGTAGGCGGGATGACCTTATCTCTAGAAACTCTTATCAATGAAGAAGGCAAGGACTTAAATCTGCATAATAACCTTACTCTTCTTTACTGTGCTTTTTCTGGTAACCTCCTGTAACTGACTCCCCCACCTCCAAAATCCTCCTTTGTCTTTAGCTGAAGATAGTATGTAAGGTAGCAACCTCAGCCATTCTGGCAAGTTGCTCAGTTTTCCTGGGTTTCTCCCATGTATAGATGTTATAAAGCTTTGTTTGATTTTTTTCCTGTTATTCTGTCTCATGTCAATTTAATTCTTAGGCGAGCCAGAAGGACCCAGAGGGTAGAAGAATTGTCTTCCTCCCCTAAAGCAACTATCGAAAGTATCCCCTTTAAAATCAGGGACAGGACAGGACAGGGACAGGACTATTGCTTCTATTTAACAGTCAGCTCAGAACGGCAAGAAAAAGAAATTAAAGACAGGAGGATTGAGGAGGAAGAAACAAAATTGTCTTTATTCAGGGCCAGCCCCGTGGCTTAGCGGTTAAGCGCGCGCTCCGCTTCTGGCGGCCCGGGTTCGGATCCCGGGCGCGCACCGCCGCACCGCTTCTCCGGCCATGCTGAGGCCGCGTCCCACGTACAGCAACTAGAAGGATGTGCAGCTGTGACGTACAACCATCTACTGGGGCTTTAGGGGGAAAATAAATAAATAAATAAAGTCTTAAAAAAAAAATTGTCTTTATTCAGATGACGTGATTATATTCCTAGAAAATTCAAAAGAACCCACCAATCAAGTATTAAAAACAATGAGGTTAGCACGGTTTCTGGTTAAAAAACAATATATGGAAATCTATACACTATTTCTATATACCAACAACAGAAAACACAATTTATTTATTTATTTATTTTTTTAAAGATTTTATTTATTCAGTTTTTTCCCCCCAAAGCCCCAGTAGATAGTTGTATGTCATAGGTTCACATCCTTCTAGTTGCTGTACGTGGGACTCGGCCTCGCGTTGGACGGAGAAGTGGTGCCTCGGGGCGCTCCCGGGATCCGAACCCGGGCCGCCAGCATCAGAGCGCGCGCACTTAACCGCTAAGCCACGGAGCCGGCCCCACAATTTATTTTTTAAAGACAACATTTTCAATAGCATTAAAGACCACAAAATGCCTAGGAATATATCTAAAAAAATATTCAAAATATTTGTACGCAGGAAATAAAAATCTTACTGTAAGACATCACAGAAGGCCTAAATTAAATGCATAGAAGACAATATCTTGTCAGTTCTCCTGCAGAGTTATAGATTCAATACAACTCTTAAAAAACCCTACATGTCCCAGTGGCATAGTGGGATCCCAGGTGTGGACCTATGCACCACTTATCAAGCTATGCTGTGGCAGGCATCCCACATATAAAGTAGAAGAAGATGGGCACTGATGTTAGCTCAGGGCTAATCTTCCTCACCAAAAAACAAACAAACAAACAAAAATGCTATGGGGTTCTTTTGTGAAACTTGGCCTGATTGTAAAATCTTACTGAAAGATGAATGGCTGAAGTTTTCCAAAAGAATAAGGTGGAGGTATCTGTCTATCTAGATATCACGAGTTATTATAAGGATGTTGTAATTGAGATTGTGTGGTACCGGCACAAGAATGGGTAGAGAGAATGGAAGAGAATAAAGATCCCAGAAAGAAGCTGTGGGGAAATAAAACTTCCCTGGACTCCCTGTGCTCCTGTAAAGAGCCCTAGTCTCCCTAGACTCTTCACATACTGTGAGAATTAGATCTGTAGCCATTTGTCTAGTTAATGCTCTGATCCAAAAGTATAATAGTGTTACCAATAGCTTCCTTATCTCTCTTAGAGAGCCCAGTGGTTACAGCCTGGATTAGGTGGCTAGGTACTGGGGAGAATGGAGTGTTATCTTTTTAGGCGCAGTATTTACACGGCAAGGAGTGAGGGCCCAGGATCTGGAGGCATCTCTAGGTCCTAAAAATCCAGACAAGAGACACTGGGGCTGCCTGGCCCTTGGATAGATTCATTTACAAACCAAAGGGTGGAGTAGGGAGGAGACCCTTTCAGGAGGAGCAGGAGGACAGCTGCCTCTTCCCCTTTATCAACGGAGAAAAGTCATTGTTCCTCATCTCTCATCCCCTATGCTGTGTCGGGCCACTCACCATAGGAAAAACTTCCATCAGTTCTCTATGTGCCATCCTGGGGTAAGGCCTGTGGGGGAGGAGGTGTGAAGGACTCAACATGCCTATTATTACTGTGGGGTAATTAATAAGAAATCTGATCTGATCCAGAACACCTGGTGTGAGCATTAGGATAAAATTAACGACGCTGAATATTAAAAACCCAACAGAAACTCATGCATATACAGATTTTTTAAAAATATGGCAAGTGACATTGAACATTACTGGGGAAAAGAGAGACTAACTCAATAAATGGCACTAGAACTCCTGGTTATCCAAATGGAAAAGAAAATGAAATCACTTCTTTACCTCACACTAAATCTATTCCAAACTGAATTAAGGACTTCAATGTTAAAATCAAAACTTTAAAACCACTAGAAAAAAATGTGGGCGAGTTAACTTGGGGTAGGTAAGGACTCCTTAAATAAGACACAAGAAATACTAACCATAAAGGGAAAGAGTGATAACTTTCTACATTATTCTTTCTTTATTTTTTTAAAATTTTATTGATTTATTTATTTTTCCCCAAAAGGCCCAGGGGATAGTTGTACGTCACAGCTGCACATCCTTCTAGCTGCTGTGTGTGGGACGCGGCCTCAGCATCGCCGGAGAAGCGGTGCGTCGGTGCGCACCTGGGATCCGAACCCCAGGCCGCCAGTAGCAGAGCGCGTGCACTAACTGCTAAGCCACGGGGCGTCCCGATAATTTTCTAGATTAAAACACAAACTTCTGTTCATCAAAAGGCACCAGGAAGTGAAAAGACAAGACGCAAACTGAGATATTCACAACACACGTCACTGACAAAAACTTAGGAAACAAAAAAACCATTCAACAGCAAACTGGACCAACGACAAGAATAGGCACCGAAGAGAAGAGGAAATGCCTTGGCCGACAAACGTACGGAAAGATGCTCAGACGCGTAATCGTCTATGCTGAGAATAAAGCCACAAGGCGACCCGACCGCAACCCCATGGGCTGACAAGGCCAGCGCTGGGCAGGGGCGACCGCACGTTGCCGCGGCGCCGGGGCGCGGACAGCCGTGGGACAGCCGTGGGACAGCCGTGGGCCGGTTTGGTCAGCACGCCAGGACCGGGACTCACGCGCCAGGCCCTCGGAAGACGCGGCCACACCCCGCGTTGCTGAGCAACCGAGGCGGGCCGCGGGGCGGGGCCGCCCCGGGGCGCTTCCGCCCCTACCCCCGGCCGACCGGAAGTGACGCTAGGGGGCGGGGCCGGCAAGCGCGGGGGCGGGGCCGGCAAGCGCGGCGGCGGTGCGGGCGAGCGGGCGCGGCGGCAGGTGAGTGAGCGCGGCCCCGTCTCTCGCGCGCGTGCCCGCCGCGGGCCCCCTCTTCCCCGCCGACCTCGTCTCTCTGCCTCGGCGGCCCGGCCCCGAGGACCCCGGCCTGGCCCTCAGATCTGAGTCCGCGCGTGTCCGTGCAGCCGTGTGGGCGGAGAGGCCGCGCAGGGGCCGGGGCTGGTCAGCCCCAGCGGCCGGCGGGTCACAGCCCGCAGCCGGAGCCTCCCCTAAGCGGGATGTATTGAACTCCCGGTGGGAGCTTCCCGCCCCGTGGGCCGCAGGCGGGGAGGCCGGCCGCGGCCGCCTGCGCTGGAGGGGGCCTCGGTGACGAAGGTGCAACCGCTGGAACAGTGTCCGCGGGGAGTCTCGGGTCGGACATCCGCGTCCTCTCACCGGGACGTTGTCGGTCAGACGCACTGGCGGTCACCCCGCTCGGCCGACGTGGACGCCTCTGTAGGGGAGATCCTCGTGAACGGAGGCAGAGTGTAGACCGGCGAGCTCCCGGCCCCCGCCAACTGACTGGCCGGAGCAGACTGATGAGTTATCAGGGTGGCAGCTGCGGTTCCCCCCGGGGTGCTCCAAGAAGCCCTGTGATTTCAGCAGAGGAGCTGGTGCGATGTGCCTGCCGTCTCCAGGGACGGGCTGCTGGTGTCTCTAATGCTACCACCAGACTGCACCGCTTCTTTCCTGGCAGTTTCACAGTGCAGGTGCTTTTGGAGCAGCTTAGATTAACTCCGCGAAGATTGAGCGTCTGCTGGGTGCCAGGCATGGTTCTAGGTGCTGAGGACGTAGCACTCAACAAAATAGAATTCCTGTCCTCAAGGAGCTTCAGTTCTGCGGTAGGATACAGATAAGAAATAAGCAGAACATGGAGCATGCTAAAGAGAAAATACAGCGGAGGGAAGAGGAATCATGGAAATGACCCTGGTAGCAAGGGGACATTTTTGGGCATTTTACCAGTTCTCTGGCTCCTTGTTGCACTGATTGGAGTGCTTTTGGCTTCAAGTATCAAGAACCCATTAAAACTGGGTCAGCCTGTGGAGGGATTCCACTTGCTATCACATAGGAAAGTCCAGGAGACTAGGAATAGAGGGGGCCGAGGGCTTAATGAGATCCTCGGGATTTGGTAATGGTGTGTGTGGGGGGTCTGATTAGCCTCTCGTATACCTTCTCCTTGCCCTGTTTTTCTCTGTTGCCTTTTTTCTCAGGTTCCTGCCTCCATCCTACTTACTTACGTTAGTTATTTGCTGCTGTATAACAAATCGACACAAAGTTTAATGGATTAAAACATCAAACATTTATTATCTTACAGTTTCTGTGGGTCAGGAGTTTGGGAGTGGCTTAGTGAGGTGATTATGTTCAGGGACTCATGGAGCTGCAGTCATCTGAAGTCTTGATTGGGACTGGACGGTCTGATTCCAAGACAGCTACCCACACGGCCAATGACCAGTGATGGGAGGCCTCAGTTCCTTGCTGGCTGCTGGCAGGAGTCCTTATTTCCTTGCCTGGTGGGCCTTTCCTTAGTCTGGTGTCCTTACATGCCAGTTGTCTTCCCTCACTCAGAGTGAGTGATCCGAGAGAGATGGAAGCCCCAGTGCCTTTTATGACCTGGTTTTGGAATTCTGATACTGTTACTTCTGCCACATTCTATTGTTAGCGTTACTAAGTACAAGACTTCACCTTTGAAGGGAGGCATATCAAAGAGTTTGTGAACATATTTTAAAACCACCATTCCACTTATCACTCCTGTGGGAAAAGAGTGCCTCTTCCCTGTAATTCCAGCTGAAGTTGTGGACCTAATACTCAGTTGGGCCATAATCACTGTGAATCTGTTTAGTTAACTAGGTCTGGGTAAAGAGACCTCCTCAAGATAGGGAGGGCTGAGTTCCACTAGAAACACATTAAGCATGTGGGAAAGTGGATTTCCCCAAGGAAGATCAAGGAGCTGTTACGAGAGAGAAGGAATGGATGTCAGGTGGTCAGAGTGACCCTTACATCTGATTTATGCCATCTATTTCAGATCAGGTTTTAAAAGCCAACTGCTCTTGCAAGCTGTAGATTTCAAAGCAAATGGTTAATAAATGCATTCATAAATTACTTTTCCAAGACAAGTTTATGAGCAGAGCATAGCAAGAATTGGACGTTTATTTAGACATGTGAATGTATGTTTATTTTATGCCAGGCACTGTACTTTGTTTTGGGAAAACAAAGGCAATAAAAACAAGTGTATGCCCTCAAGTTCCTCGTAGTCTGGGGAGGAGGTCTCACCAGTGGCTCAGTGAGTACGGAGCAGTGTGAGGGTGGAGGTCAGATCTGAGTGGGCTTTGAAGGCACAGTAGGAGTTGCCAGACGAAGACGGGGAGAGGAACAGCATGTGCAGAAGAGCAGCAGTGTGACTGGGGGAACAGATGTTGGGTGTAGGGTTTAGGGAGAGACGACACTAGAGGTAGGCAAGAGCCAGGTGGTGAAAAGGCCTGGAGCCCGACTCAGACATCAGCTTTGTTCTAAGGTTGTGAGGATCATTCCCAAGGTTTAAGCAGGGAAATGACATGATCAGGAGATATTTTAGAAAGATGTCTCTTACTATATCAAGGAAAGAAGATTTGAGAGGGCTACAGAAATTCAGGTGAGAAGTTATAAAAATATGACGTAAAGCAGTGGCCATTGAGAGGAGGAGCTTAATTGCAGAGACAGATAAGTGAGAATTTACAGTGTTCCTTGGGTGTTTCAAAACGTACTGTATATCTCACTCAAAATTGGTCTTTAGAAAACTCACAGACTTAGTGAATTTTCTTCCCATTCTTACTTTGTAAAATCCTTCATGGAGCTTAGGTTGTCTGGATGTGGTTTAAAAAAGAAAAAGAAGGGGCCGGCCCGGTGGCGCAAGCGGTTGGGTGCGCGCTCCGCTGCGGCGGCCTGGGGTTCGCTGGTTCAGATCCCGGGCACGCACCGACGCACTGCTTGGCAAGCCATGCTGTGGCGGCGTCCCATATAAAGTGGAGGAAGATGGGCATGGATATTAGCCCAGGGCCATCTTCCTCAGCAAAAAAAAAAAAAAAAAGAGGAGGATTGGCGGATGTTAGCACAGGGCTGATCTCCTCACAAAAAAAAAAAAAAAAAAAAAGAAGAATGCTGATTCCTAACTGAATCACCAGGAAGCAGGTGCTGAAAGATCAAGTGACATATCTCTAAAGTGGAGCAAATTTTAAAAAAATCAGAGGTGAGCATGGGGGAGAACTATGTGTCCGTAGTTGCTGAACTTGGGTAATGGGTACATGGGGCTGGTGGTCTCTACTTTTGTATTTAAACATTTACATGACAAAAGGTCTTAAAAAATAAATAATGATAAAAAATAAGTAAATTGACAACCCTGCTTGTCTTGTAGGGTTGCTCAAAAGTGATTGAGTAAGAGTTATACTTTATAAGAGTTTTCTGCTTTCCTTTTCCCCGCCTCCACTGATTTGTGGGGGAGTCAAAGGAAATAAAATCTGCCTTAGAATTCAGGAAAAAGGCTTACTCTGTGTTATTTTCTGGACAAACCTACAAAACTTACTCTATGTACTAGTTACTTGTCTGAAACGTAGACCAAGGTTCATCTTTAACTTATCTTTAGTTGGTGCTGTGGAGCCGTCCTCAGTTACTTGAGAAGTTTTGCGGTCATGTGAAGGAAGGGGGCCGTGGGTTGAGGTTTGTGAGCCGACTGCACATGCCGTGATACATTTGCCTTTGTCCGGGAACTGTGACCTTAAAATTGTTCTCCTTGGAAAGATGATTAAGGGCCTATTCTTTGTCTTGAGATTCTTTGCTTGGTCAAGAGGAAATAGTTGTTCAGCTGTAAACAACTGAACACTGTAGCTCCCATTGTCTGGCTTCTGCTTTGCTCAGCGGAACGTCCAGTCCTTGCTGGATACTGTGGGCGTCTCAATGCCTCATGCTGAGCTCCTCTCAGAATACTTGGGCGGCTCGTGCGTGACATAGGCCTCCTAAGGTAAGACGTTCTTCAACCGTTTGTGTATATAACAGCCAGCTTTAGGGACAAGCATTTGCACACACTTGCTATAAGATCGATCCGTGATTATAGATCATCAAGTCTGTGCCAAAAGGCAGGCCCTGGAGTGAAGAGAATGGTTGTGCATTATCCTACTCATCTTCTTGCCCAGGGATGGGCTCCATAAACTCTCCCCCCACCACTCCAGTTAACTAACATTTACTGAGTGTCTGCTGTGTGTTTGGCACAGGAGACGCAGCAGAGTCCTCCTGCCTTTAAATAGCTCTCAGTCGGCCATGGGAGGGCTGAGTTCTCTGGGGTGGAAGGTGGCTATCCTGGGTCAGTAGTGCTCACGCAGAACTTCCTAAGGCTGATGCTGGTCCGGCTGAGGCTTGGAGGACTAAGAGAGAGGACTTCCAGGACCAGCACACAGGAAGTGTTGAAAATTAGCAGCCGTTACTGGTCAAGTCATAGCACAGTCTCAGTGGGCAAAGGCAATTCACGTATAAAACAACACAGAGGCCCACTGAGTACATGACAAGGTGCAGCATTTCTATTCTCTAGAAATCCTAGCTTTTAGGGAGTAATCCGGTGAGTGTGAATTAGGGGCAAGAGTTCCCCAACGGAAAGAAAGAAATGTATCTGCTCTGACTCAGACTTAAAGAAGAGTGACTTTTGACTTTATCGACACTTAGTGCTCCAGTGGTGAGGTGGTCTTTTCATTCATTAATCCATCGACAAAACCTTTCAGTGTCTGGCACTGACTGCTGAAGCTAGATAGTAAAGAGAATCTATAATCAGAGCTTTTCCCTAGGTATTCCCTACATATTTTCTCCATTTAAAAACCTCGTCTGCCTCCAAGCCTCTCTTGCTTATTTAAATTTTTTTTTCCTCTCTCTCTCTCTCTGCTTTTTAATTTTGCAGGTACTCTCTTTTCCTCTTGTTTTATGTATGTATGTATGTATGTATGTATGTATGTGAGGAAGACCAGCCCTGAGCTAACATACGATGCCAATCCTCCTCTTTTTTGCTGAGGAAGCTTGGCCCTGGGCTAGCATCCATGCCCATCTTCCTCTACTTTATATGGGACGCCGGCACAGCATGGCTTAACAGGCGGTGTGTGGGTGCATGCCCAGGTTCTGAACCAGGGAACCCCGGGCCGCCGCAGCGGAGCGCGCACTTAACCGCTTGCACCACCGGGCCAGCCCCTATTCATTTATTTATTTAAATTTGCAAGTACTCTTCACTAAAGTAATGTCTGCTTTGTAAAATTGTCACGCTAGTGAGGTTGAGTCATGCAAGAAGTAGATCTTCTTTGAGTGGTGGAAAGCATTTAGTTGGCTGTTCTAAAATTTCCGGGCAAACAAGTGGACCTTCTCCTTCATTATTCCTTCACAGAGATCAAACTGTAGTACCAAGTTCTTCTCAAAATTCTCATATGAAACCAAAGCTGTGAGTTTAAGACATGCAGTTAAAACTAAACAGAAATTTTACTTAGTTTAAATTTTATTTATTTATTTATTTTTCCCCCAAAGCCGCAGTAGATAGTTGCATGTCATAGCTGCACATCCTTCTAGTTGCTGTATGTGGGACGCGGCCTCAGCATAGCGGGAGAAGCGGTGCGTCGGTGCGCACCCGGGATCCGAACCTGGGCCGCCAGCAGCGGAGCGTGCGCACTTCACCGCTAAGCCACGGGGCTGGCCCAAAATTTTACTTAGTTTAAACCAATTTTTAAAATATGCAAACTACTGGGCCGGCCCCGTGGCTTAGCGGTGAGGTGCACGTGCTCCGCTGCTGGCGGCCCGGGTTCGGATACCGGGCGCGCACTGACGCACCGCTTCTCTGGCCATGCTGAGGCCGCGTCCCACATACAGCAACTAGAAGGATGTGCAGCTATGACATACAACTGTCTGCTGGGGCTTTGAGGGGAAAAAATAAAAAATAAAATAAATAAAATTATAAAAAAAAAATATGCAAACTACCTTTTAGATTGAAGTGCTTAATTTTGAAAATCTGATCTCTTTGGCTCATTGTCTGAAAATTCCCTTAAAAGAATGCTGTAAAATTCAAAATTTAAAAATTGGGCAAGGGGCCGGCCCAGTGGCGCAGTGGTTAAGTGCATGCATTCCGCTGCATCGGCCTGGGGTTTGCAGGTTCGGATCCCGGGTGCACACCGATGCACCACTTGTTAAAACCATGCTGTGGCAGCACCCCATATAAAGTAGAGGAAGATGGGCGTGGATGTTAGCCCAGGGCCAATCTTCCTCAAGAAAAAAGGGAAGGATTGGCATCAGATGTTAGCTCAGGGCTAGTCCTCCTCACACACACACACAAAAAAGTTATCAAATTTTAGTTCAAAAAATTAGACCCCATACTTTCATAATATCTGCAGAATTGCCAGTTATTTGTTCCGGCAGTTTTCCTTCTGCCCTTGCTAGAATTTTTATGTTTTCTTTATCCATTAAAAAACAATTTGAGGGGCCGGCCTGGTGGTGTAACCCGTTAAGTGTGCGTGCTCTGCTGTGGCGGCCCGGGGTTCGCAGGTTTGGATCCTGGGCGCGCACCAACACACGGCTTGTTGAGCCATGCTGTGGCGGTGTCCCATATAAAGTAGAGGAAGATGGGCACGGATGTTAGCTCAGGGCCAATCTTCCTCAGAAAAAAAAGAGGAGGATTGACATCAGATGTTAGCTTAGGGGTGATCTTCCTCACCAAAAAAAAAAAAAAAAAACAAAGAGTAAGACTTCCTTTTTTTTTTTTTTTTTTAAATTTTCTGGTCTCTCTGACTCAGTAGACTGTTCTTAGAGACAGAACCCTTGGAGAAAAAGGAGACCCCTATTTCCTTTCTCCGTATATTATAGTATTCCTACCCCCTTGAAATGTTAATGAGCTGCATAAACTGTTGTTTGATTTATTGTTCTTCCCCATGATCAGAGTTTCCATTCTGGACTCCATGGCCTGTGTGCCCCGGAGCGGGGACAGGTGCGGCCACTGCGGTGGCCTTTCGTGGACACACCCATGGTAGCAGGTATCTGTGGTTCCTCAGAGTTCCTTAGTGCTGGGCAATAGTGTTTGAAAAACCATACACAGAAGGATTATGTATTTATCTCACTTCCGGTTATCCTTACAGTCACATCTTTCACCTCAATATGTGTCATATTGCTACATTCTCTTTCTCATCCCTCACATTTTTCATCTTTTGTTGTTTTGTTTTACATTAAGTCACAAAGTGAACTTTTTAGTTATCATTTCAGAAGCTCAGAATTGATAGGAGAAAATACCAGTCAATGACTGACTGAAAATCCTGTGAATCCATTTCCAATTTCTGTCCTCAAGACCACCAGCTTGTCAGAAGTGACAGAAAATCACATTGGATGCATGTGAGGTAAAGACAAACCTCTTAACCTCATGGTCTTTTTCCTTTATTATCTTTCCTTCATCTGTTGTATCTTAAAAGCCTTTATCTTAATGAAAAGTTCTTAATTCCTTTTTAGTATCTGGGAAGCGTTCATTTAATTTTATATGTATGTATACAAATATGGATTTTGTTTTCCTTTTAGGATCTACTGACTTGCTGTTAACAGCTTCCTAGGGCTCCTGTTCTCTGGACTTCTCACATTGAATTTTGCTAGCGTAGAGGCACACATTTTGTCCCTAGGTTGGACTTGCAGAAGCCTCTGTCTTGTAAGTGGGCATTATTTAAAGCCCACAGGCCTGCTGGCTGTGGGTCTTGCCTGTGCTGCCGATGAGGAAGTAATAAACACGCTCAATGTCAGGGATATGGGTTTTCCAGGTTTATGGTTTGCAGATGCTTCATTGAGGTATTAGAGGCAAAATACCTTTTAAGTTTCTCTTACTCCCTCTTTATGTGGAATTGAACAACAGCAGCTGCAATTTGAAACTCAAAGGAAGAAACCCGGGAGTTCATAGACATAGAAATTCAGTGTAGGGGGAAACCTTGGAGACTTTATTTTTGAGTCTGTTTGGTTGAGGTTGGCAGTTTGAGGCACCGCTGTTCCTTAGGTTGTGAACCGTGTGCTCCACAATACCCCAGACTCTTAACTGGAAGGGAAGAGGTTTGTCCTTAAGTGAGCCACTCAATTCCAGTATTGTCCTCGGTGCTCTCCAGAGTGGACATGTAGACCCTGCCCAGCGTGCCTGCCAGGGCTTCTGAGACTTTTTCTCCACTGACCCTACTCCTCATGGCAGGCCAGAGTGAATACATGCCCTGGGGAGTCTGGAAGCTTCTCTGCTCCCAGCAGAGAACAATTTTGTGTGTTACTCCTGAATCCTCCAGAAGATCATGTGTTCACCCTGCGGTTTCTCTGCCAGGTGGACAGAGGCTGAAAGCACTTTGCTGTTTGAGAAGCTTTTGGGTATGTAGGAAGAAGAGGCTGAGAAACAAAGCCAGGTGGGGAATCCAGCCAGAGTGGACTTCATCTGAAAAGACTTTCTTCATGCCTTGTTAGCTTTGGAAGTTTTCTCACACTACACGAGAAAGAGCCCTGAGAGATCCAAGTAATGGCCTGTGACATTAACAAGTACTTTCTTTGGGAGCCCACTCATGTGTCAGAAACTTGAGGTTAACACTAGATTGAGAAAATTTGGAGTTGTTAGCTTGTTTTTTGTGTTTTTTGTTTGCTTGTCTTTTAAATAGCCAAATGACCTGACTCTCCATGGTTATCAGTATAGATGCTGAAGTACAGCAGGCACAGTGCTGGCCTGGTCCGCCTGACCTGGAATCTGTGAGGATGTTCTCTGGCTCCCAGGTCTCCTGAGGCTGGGGCTAGTGCTCTGGGTCTTTTTTCTGACTGCAGCAGAGAGGAACATGAATACCTTCTTGCCATGGGTCCTGCCTCACTATGTCCCTATTTGCAAACCGGGTGAAATGTGACCTGACTGGCCTTGCTGTGTTGCTGTTGGTCTTTGAAAACTGCCCTGTTTTCTGTGGCTGAGTAATTAGAGTTCTGGGAAGAGAGTCTTACTTGGGGATCCTGTTGTCAGCTTAACAAGCAAATTCACCAGTTATTTTACCCTCAAAATGAGTTTATTTGGGAATAACCAAAAGAATTGCAATTCAGGATGTGCATGCTCTGGCAAACCATGGGCAAATCGGGAGAACAAAGGAGGGAGCTGCCTGTATAGAGAAAAAGGGGAATAGGGAGGGGCTGTTCTAAACGAAAGTCCGTTGAGGAAAAGTGACAGTTCAGGGCGGCAATGGCTTCTCATTGGCTGAGCTGCGACATTTCTTTCTTTTTTTTGTTTTTGAGGAAGATTGGCCCTGAGCTAACATCTGTTGCCAATCTTCCTCTTTTTCTTTTTTCTCCCCAAAGCCCCAGTCCATAGTTGTCTATCCTAGTTATAGGTCCTTCTAGTTCTATGTGGGACGCTGCCTCAACATGGCCTGATGAGTGGTGAGTAGGTCCGTGCCAGGATCCGAACCTGTGAACCCAGGCTGCCAGTGTGGAATGCACGACCTTAACCACTACACCACCGGGCTGGCCCCAACTGCAGTGTTTCTGATTGGCTGGGCTGTTGCAGGGTAGGGAGACAATCTTCCTTCAGCAGTAAAGTAGCTGTACTTCCTGGCCAAGATACAAGTGTGTCTCTTCTTGTTTAGTGTAGTTGAAATGTGTGATGGGGGTGAGAGCTTCCCAATAGGCCTTCCCAACTCCAGTTTAGTTAAGATTTCTGTATTAATTTCCACACTGTGAAGGAATTTCTGATCAGCTTCTTAATTTTCCAGACAGTTTTACCTGTGCTGAGCACACACTTTTTCTGAACAAGCGTTCACGCTGAGTGGAGGATGTTCGGGAGTGAAAGCTCCCCTCCCTTTGGACATTTACATTGTCACTGCGTTGTCTGGCCAAGTGACCCTTATTGAATTCTGGCATTTGCTTTGTGCTGTGAGTGTTTTGGGGTATCATTGTAAATGAGTTGTGCTGTGAGGAGCTACAAGTGTCTTTTTCTTCCCACAGTAGGAAGGAAGATGATTGCTGTGGGTGGTTTTCAGAAAGCCAGTGGTTATTTTGAAATAGAGAATTGTAGCATGTCAGGGGCTTGGCTGTTCTTTCAGATGTCTTCAAGTTACCACAGAACTCCACTGTTGTTGATATTCTGCCAAAAACAAACAAAGCAAAACACAAGAAGGTCCCTGCCTTGGGAACAAAGGAGTTTCATAGCAAGGTAGCTTTGAGGCGTTACGGGCTGCCTCTGGGGAAGCTGGCTCTTCCTCACGGTGTACGAAGCTCTGATCCCCGCCCCCCTTGCTAAAGATTTTCTTTTCTTTTTTGATTTTATTTTTTTTAACTGTTGATTTTGAACTAATTGTAGACTCACAAGGTATTATACAAATTGTGCAGAGCTGTCCATTTTGTGCTGCAGGCAGCGTCCTCAAGTGGCACCACCTTACGTAACTGGAGCACATTATCAGAAGCAGGAAGTTGATGTTGGCACAGGCAGTTAACTGGACTACAGACCTTGCTCCTTTCCGTTCCGCCAGTTTTTACATGCACTTATCTAATTGTGTGAAATTTCGTCGCAAGCAGATATTTGTGCAACCAGCAGCACAATCAAGATGCAGAACTGCCCTGTCACGGCAAAGGAGTCCATGTGCGGCTGCTTCACACTCCTTCTCCCTACCCTCACTGCCACCGCTCCCACGCCGCCGTGACCACTGCAGACTTCACGGTGGAATGCGTGGATTGCCCTTAGACGCCCAGCTAGGGTGGAGGATTCTAGAGGGAATCAACTGCTGGGTATAATTTATAGTCATTGCCTGAGAGAGTCAAATAGTGAGGTTACCATCTCTCTATCTGTCTAACTCAGTTTGTTTTTTGGTAAAGAAAGTTATATTATTTGAGTTGGGTATGTGTCCCTACTCAGTTTTCTCTCACAAAGGATGGAAACCTTCAGAGAAGGATCACAATATTTTTCATTTATTTGTTTAAAAGTACCTTTAATTTTACTGGGACAAAAGTCTTGGAACTCTATGAATGATTAACAGAAAAAAAAGAAGGAAAGAAATTGTTCAGAGTAATTGTGGTGAGTCAGTGATTTTTACAGAAACAGTGAGTGACAGTCCTTGCTCTTAAAGAGATGACAACAAACCAGAGCTATGAGATCAGTTTTGGGGTTCAACCTCTGGTCATAAAACATCAGGGTTAGATGTCCTGAGACTCTCCTGCCGGGTGGTCCTGTCACCCCGTGCTCAAACCCTCCTTTCAAGGGGGATTGTTGCCTCCTTAAGGAGATCCAGTAAGCCTCAGTGCCGTGCTGACCAAGTTCGTTCTTGTTTTAGCTGAAATAGCTCCTTGTGGCTTCTATTCATTGGCCCAGTCCTCCTGCCACCCCTTCCATATGAAGCCTTTCAAATATTTAGAGAAATTACAAGGCAGAGTTTAACATCTCACTTTTCAGAATTGTTTATTATTGACTCCCATATAAAAATAACCCCTTGAGGTCAGACTTTGCCCAGGGTGAGGACTGTGGCCTTTGGCGTTGCTCACAGTGTAACGTAGTGAGGCCTGGGCAACTACGTGGCTCCACCAGCAGGACTAGGGAAACCCAGATGTCACATTTTCCTGTTACTTCTATACAGTTAAAAGATGTTTTTCGGGGCCAGCTGGTGGTGCAGTGGTTAAGTTTGTGTGCTCCGCTACGGTGGCCCGGGGTTCGCAAGTTCAGATCCCAGGCATGGACATACACACTGCTCATCAAGCCATGCTGTGGCGGTGTCCCACATACAGAGTGGAGGAAGATGGGTACGGATGTTAGCTCAGGGCCAGGCTTCCTCGTACACAAAAAAAGATGTTTTTCTTTTGGCATAGTTTTGTCTGTTTTTCCCATAGGACTTTGAACTATGTGCCTGTTGCTATCTCCAAACTTCTCTAGGGCGCTGGTGAAGAAAGACTGTAGGGGAGAGAGAGGGGCATTGACACGCACTTGGAAGGCTCCACCTGAGGATATTGGATTGTTCACAGAATCAACAATTTGAGGGATGCCCAGCCTGTCCTGGGAGAATCCCACTGTGAGAGTCTTGTAGGCGGCAGGGGCAGTATCCTGAGACAGTGGTGCCAGCAGCAGTGTCCCAGCCAGACTGCTCCCATGCCATGGTCTTGCTGTAGGCTCAGCCACCCAGCATCCCTTGATGTCTACCTATTTTCTGAGCATGGCTCTCTAGTCTTCCCATCAGTTCTGGGTGCTATCCAATCTCTTTCCAGCAAATCCCCTTTCTACCTAAGTTAGCTAAGGTCTTTTTGGCAAGCAAGAACCTTGACTGATTTATTAGAGGGGTTAGGTCTCAGATGGGAAGTGGTCCTGCAGTCCCTGCCCCTCCACTAGACTGCACCCTCACCCTCAGATGGTTAGATTAGTAGTGAATCAGCGTTCCTAAATTAAACAAGCACTCCCCTCCCTCCAAAATAGCCAGAAAGGTTGACTGGCTTTGGGTCACATTTGGTTAGAAAAACCAGAAAAGCCTTCATAAATAGGATGGCATTTGCCGTGTGCCTTGAGGGTTGGGTAGGATTTGAAAGGGAAGGATGGGGCCGGCCCCGTGGCTTAGCGGTTGAGTGCGTGTGCTCCGCTACTGGTGGCCCAGGTGCAGATCCCGGGCGCGCACCGATGCACCGCTTCTCCAGCCATGCTGAGGCCACGTCCCACATACAGCAACTAGAAGGATGTGCAGCTATGACATGCAACTATCTACTGGGGCTTTGGGGGAAAAAAAGTAAATAAATAAAATGAAAGGGAAGGATGTTTTAAGCAGACTTAGACAACAGGAAAGTGTTAGAATTGGGCTTTTCAGGGACACTGAAGGATCTATACAACCCATGTCATGTGAGCAACAGTTAGTTGTAAGTGTAGCAGGTGAAAACCACCTGAATACAGTTTTTTCATTAATACTCTTTAGACACTTGAAAGGCTTACATGTAGAAAAACAGATTAGATACGTCAACCTTAAAAATAAAACAGCCTGGGGCTGGCCCGGTGTCATAGCGGTTAAGTTTGCGCCCTCCACTTCAGCGGCCCGGGGTTCGCACGTTCAAATCCCCGGCACGCACCGACACACTGCTTGTCGAGCCATGCTGTGGCAGCATCCCATATAAAGTAGAGGAAGATGGACACGGATGTTAGCCCAGGGCCAATCTTCCTCAGCAAAAAGAGGAGGATTGGCATTGGATGTTAGCTCAGGGCTGGTCTTCCTCACAAGAAAACAAAAAACAACCAGCCAGTTATTTTATCAGCAAAACAAGTTTATTTGGGAATAGCCAAAGAATTACAATTTGGGATGTACATGCTATGGTGGACCATAGGCAAGTCCAATAAACAATGGAGAGGAATGTCATTTTATAGGGAAAAAGGAGGAGATTGGGAGGGGTTGTTTTGAAGGCAAGTCCACTGGAGGAGAGCAGGAGTTCATGTGGTGATGGTTTCTCAGTGGCTGAGCTGCTGGGGTCCTCAGTCTCTGTTTGGGATGCAACGTACATTTCTTCCTGTAACTAAGGTTCTTTCCCGTTGACGCTTCTTTCTTTTGGGGTCTGTAATGGACTATCTTCCTAATTGACCTCAGTGGTACTTTGTGGGAGCTCCCCCTTCTGGCGTCCCGACTCCCCTTTAATGAGATTTCCCCTTATTAATTTTCACAGATATTATTCCAAAGCACAGAATCTGGATCAGGAGATGGTTATAGGAGAGCATGTTTTAGTTCATAATTTGGCAGACTTCCTAACAATTGGGACTGTGCCGTGATAGCTGGTGTTTCAGCTTTCTCTCCCTGGAAGTCTTGGCACTGAGGCAGCACCACTACCTGCAGAGTTGCAGAAAGCAGTGTCTCCAGACTTCAGTCATGTACTGCTCGGGATTTTTGCTGTTTCTGCAGAATAACTGTAATTATTTTCGTTTTATACTTTTCTTTAATCAACTCACTTTTTCCATTTAAATACGCTTTAAGGGTTGGCCCTGTGGCTTAGCGGTTAAGTGCGTGCGCTTCGCTGCTGGCGGCCCGGGTTCGGATCCTGGGCGCACACCGACGCACCGCTTGTCCAGCCATGCTGAGGCCACGTCCCACATACAGCAACTAGAAGGCTGTGCAACTATAACATACAACTATCTACTGGGGCTTTGGGGAAAAAAAAGGAGGAGGATTGGCAATAGATGTTAGCTCAGAGATGGTTTTCCTCACACACACAAAAATAATAAAATAAATAGATACACTTTAAAAGAAAACATAGGAGGGGCCGAGGGCACAGAGCCAGAGGACAGAGCATAGTAGGAACTTGGCCGGAACCTAGGGTCGCGCACCCTCCAGCCACTGGCTCACCTCCAGGTCCCCGTGCCCTGTGCTGCAGCTTTCCCACCCCTGTGACTCTCACACGTGCTGCTGCTGCTCCAGGAAATGGAAATAATGGCTGAAAATATCTGTAATTTGACAAAAGATGTAAACGTACAGGTTCAGGAAGCTGAGCAAACCCCAGACAGGATAAACCTAGAGAAAGCCTTGGCAGGACACATTATAGTTAAATTTCTGAAAACCGAAGACAAAGAAGAAAATTTGAAAGCAGCAAGAGAGGATTGACACCTTACTTATGGGGGAAAACAATTCAAACGACAGCAGATTTCTTGTTGGAAACCATGAAGGCCAGAAGGAAGTGGCATAATATTTTTCAAGTGCTGAAAGAAAAGAACCTATCAAACCCCGAATTCCATACCTGGTGAAATTATTCTTCAGGAATGATGGAGAAATAAAGACTTTAGCAAATGAAAGAAAATTAATTTGTCCCCAGCAGACCTACTCTAAAAGAATGACTGAAGGGGGCCAGCCCTGTGGCTTAGCGGTTGAGTGCGCGCGCTCCGCTGCTGGCGGCCTGGGTTGAGATCCCGGGCGTGCACCGAGGCACCGCTTCTCCGGCCATGCTGAGGCCGCGTCCCACATATAGCAACTAGGGAGTACTACTCAGCAATAAAAAGGAATCCAGTGTTGATACAGCAACAGCGCGGATGGACCTCACAGGCATTGTGCTGAGTGAAAAAAGCCAATTTCAAAGTGTGTTTATGTTTGCTATGTGATTCCACTTACATAACATTCTCAAAATGACAGAATTTTAGAAATAGAGAACAGATTGGTGGTTGCCGGTGGTTAGGGACAGTGGGGAGGAGGAGCTGGGTGTGACTTTAAAGAAATGGCACAAGGGATATCTTTGTGGTCTTGGAATGGTTCTGTATCTTGATAGACACAAATCTGTGATAAAATGGCACAGAGCTGTGTACATGCACTCTACTAGTGTACTCTCCTGGCTGTGATGTTGTGCTGTGGTTGTGCTGTCACTGCTGGGGCAGCTGGGGGAAGAGGGAGACTAGACCTGTCAGGACCATCTTTGCAACTTCCTGTAAATCAATTATTTCAACGTAAACAGTTACAAAAGGAAACTTGATCAGTTATCAGAAGTCTAAGACCATTATCACTCACCATAAACGGAAAAACATCTGTGAAATATATACATGTTTATAACTACTGAAAAAAGAACGTTCATTTGTGTACCACCTGAATTATCTCGCATACCGCCCGTGGTCTAGGAACCATTCTTTGTGAAGCCCCTATGGAGGATATCCCTGAACTGGTGGGAGGTCACGAGACTTCCCTGGAGGACTTGCAAGGAACCTTCAATGCAAAGAGTCTGTGTTCCTTAGTGAGGTTCAGGTTCTGAGGATCTCAGATATAAACCCTTGACTCTGAGCAGCTTCAGACTTGAAACCATCTTTTAACAGGACATGAAGAAGCCAGTGAGAATGTCTGGAGAAGAGTAGAAGCCGGGTAGGTTGAGGATGGTGAAGATGAGAAGGGAGTGACCCCTAAATGGCACGTTGTGCCTGGGGCTTTGGAAACATTGTCTATAACCTTCCCAACAATGTTGCAGAGCAGACATTCACCCATGGATAGACAAAGGGAATGGAGTTTGAAAAAGTTCTCAGAAAGCCACAAAGCTAGAGGTAGAGCTTGCTACCAAACCCAGCTTCAAAATCTGCTCTTTTTCACTGTCCTGTAACATGTGGACATGGATTTAGGATTCTTTTATTTTGGTGCTAATATCTCTCTTTTTTTTTTAACCACCAAAATGGTTTATAATTTTATTTATTTATTTATTTCCCCCAAAGCCCCAATAGATAGTTGTATGGCATAGCTGCACATCCTTCTAGTTGCTCTGGCCTCAGCATAGCCGGAGAAGCGGTGCGTTAGTGCGCGCCCGGGATCCGAACCCGGGCCGCCAGCAGCGGAGCGCTCGCACTTAACCGCTAAGCCACAGGGCCGGCCCCAAAATGGTTTTATTTTTGTCACTGACAGTATGCACAACAGTGGAATTGTATTATTACTTTGCTTGATTTCCTTAAATATTACTTAAGCAAGCATTAAATATGTTTACATTTAAGAAAAGTAACACATTAAAGAAGTCCTCTGTAAACATAACCCCTTCTCAATGTATTTTCCTGCTACGTTTCATACATAAATAACAGTTTACAAAGTTATAAATAAAACTATTCACTCTCATGACCTAAAAGTATAT
Organism: Ceratotherium simum simum; assembly: GCF_057802395.1. Taxonomy (NCBI): domain Eukaryota; kingdom Metazoa; phylum Chordata; class Mammalia; order Perissodactyla; family Rhinocerotidae; genus Ceratotherium; species Ceratotherium simum. Next base: position 305,864 of record NC_141925.1, read on the forward strand.
AGAGTCTGGAGCTTGACAAAATATTCTCTTGATGATTTTATAACTAACAGCAGTGCACTATTTGCATTGTTTATCATCAGTCAATGACTTATCATCACATGTTGTTATTGAACCAGTTCTGTCAGTAATAGACTTTCCAGTGCACTTGATAAAGATGCCATGTGTTTAAAAAGTCAAAATGGTCGAAGAGTACATTTTTATTTATTTTATTTTTATTTTTTTATAATTTTATTTATTTATTTTCCCCCCAAAGCCCCAGTATATAGTTGTATGTCATAGCTGCATGTCCTTCTAGTTGCTGTATGTGGGACGCGGCCTCAGCATGGCTGGAGAAGCGGTGCGTCGCTGGGCGTCCGGGATCGAACCCGGGCCGCCAGCAGCGGAGCGCGCACACTTAACCGCTAAGCCACGGGGCCGGCCCGAGAAGGTTGTTATTTAAATATTAGTAAGCTTTATTAAAATCACTTCAGCTCGACTGAAGAATAAAAAATGCCACTAAAGTGTGAATGCTTATTACTGGCGTTTAAGTGGAAGCTAACAGTCTAAACTATAAGAAACAGTAAATTCAGATTAAATCCACATTAGTCTTGGGAAGAATGTTCCATTGAGATTCTGTTACAGGAGCAGAATCAATATTCCCCTAGATTTTCTAAAATTTATTTTGAACCATAACTTTGATTAAAGTTTGAGTAAAAATAATGACACACCAAAATGATCTTAGAAAGGCACACTTATGGGCTGGCCCGATGGCGTAGCAGTTAAGTGTGCGCGCTCCGCTGCTAGCGGCCTGGGTTCCAATCCTGGGCGCGCACCAACGCACCGCTTGTCCAGCCATGCTGTGGTGGCGTCCCATATAAAGTGGAGGAAGATGGCCACAGATGTTAGCCCAGGGCCAGTCTTCCTCAGCAAAAAAAGAGGAGGATTGGCATGGATGTTAGCTCAGGGCTGATGTTCCTCACAGAAAAAAAAAAGAAGAAAGGCACACCTACGATTCCTGTTACAGAACATTTGATTATTTAGTTTTTGTTTAAAAATGACTGGAAATCTTTTTTCCTTCAGAAAGTATTAACATATTTGTTGAAAGACACCTTCCATCTAGTGATTTATTAGGTAAGCACTCAAATTATTTTTATGTAATAGAAGTAAAAATGAATTTTGCATGTTGCCTGCGTTTCATTTTATACAATACAGTTTTTTAGGCCTTCCTTTATAGGATATAAAACTTAGAAAAACATTCTCAACTGGTATTACAGTTAAATGATTCACTCTACAAATAAAATACTAAGCTAAGCTAAGATCGAGGTGGGGATCTCACTGATGATTTTAAACTAGTTTCTCACAAATTCTTTTTGATCTCAGATCAGTTTATGACCTCTGCAAATGTCTTGGTGGCTGGTTCAGTTTTAAAAACCAGTGTCTGCCCGTTGAAATGCTGGTTCCCACAAAAATGTTTAGTACAGTGTGCCACCCTGGCCCAGGTCAGCCCACAGGGTGTGGTGGTCTCCACAGGGCTGTCTTGGGCCTGAGGTCCTGAGCCCTCCCGCCTGGCCCAGCCTGGTTCAGAAGAGCTGTCTCTGAGAATGGGAGCTTTCTCCTGATGCCCTTGTGTTTGTCTTCCCCACGCCTGAGATGTTTCTTACTGCGTCCCCCCTGCACGTGGAGGCTGACCAGGCAGATCGCTTGCCTTCCCGACTGTGTGACTAATGACCATTTGGAGAGGCTTCTCCCTTTCTGCTTCCAAGTCTCATCACCTAGATGGGCGGCAGCATGGGGGAAATGTTTGTTCTTTCAGCTGGGCTCTCCAGATCAAAGCCAGGTCATTGAGGAACCGACAGTATTCCCTCTGTTCCTGCCGTAAGATGTGCCATTTGGTCTAATTTAGCAAGGTAAACCATGAGGTGGAGATAAGAGAATACTTTGAGCTTATTTTCCCTTTAATTTTTGGAGGTCAGATTTATAACTCGGCTATTCTAGTCACATTTAAAAAACACACTTTATTCTTGTCAATGCACAGAATATTTCTGGAGGAGCCATAAGAAACTAGTAACATGCTTCCCCTCCTGAGCCTGAGGGCCACAAGAGGATTTATGCCTCTACACGGTTCCGGTGTATTGTGTATGTCTACTGCTGACTTAAAATAAAAACCCAGGGCCGGCCCCGTGGCTTAGCGGTTAAGTGCGCGTGCTTCGCTGCTGGCGGCCCGGGTTCGGATCACGGGCGCGCACTGACGCACCGCTTCTCCGGCCATGCTGAGGTGGCATCCCACATACAGCAACTAGAAGGATGTGCAGCTATGACATACAACTATCTACTGGGGCTTTGGAGGAAAAAAAATGAGGAGGATTGGCAATAGATGTTAGCTCAGAGCTGGTCTTTCTCAGCGAAAAAATAAAAATAAAATAAAAACCCAGACAACATCAGTAATAACTGTCTGCACTGTCCTTTGGCTTTAGGGAGCCACGTAGCTCAGGGATTCAAAGAATGATCAGGAAAGGGCATGGTTTGGCTTACGAGGTTGGGTCTGCATTTGGATTTACAGTACTTTGCTAAGCTGGCCGAGAATTCAGGGAGGATGCCCAGAAGGCAGCCTCAGGCAGCTCCGTTGAAGGGAGAGGCTCTTCCTCCGTCTGCTGCTTTCGTCCAGGCTGGCAGTGAGTGGGGAAATGGAGTCTCCACCTCAGGGTTTAGAGGCAGAAGTCAGCTGCTGGCAAAAGTGGGGCGACCAGGACAAGAGAAGGGCAGACTTCTTGGCCAGCGCTTCCCCCCTTGGCTGTTCCTTGGAGTCCCCTGGAGAGCTTTTTTTTTTTTTGCTGAGGAAGAGTGGCCCTGAGCTAACATCTGTTGCCAATCTTCCTCTTTTTTTGCTTGAGGAAGATTAGCCCTGAGCTAACGTCGGTGCCAGTCCTCCTCTACTTTATATGTGGGTCAGCACCACAGCATGGCTGACGAGTGGTGCAGGTCCGCACCTGGGATCTGAACCCCTGAACCCAGGCCACCAAAGCAGAGTGTGCCAAACTTAACCACTACGCCACCAGGCCAGCCCCGCCGTGAGAGCTTTAACAGCTGCTCCTGCCCGGGACCCCTACCCCAAGAAGCTGACCGAATCTATTGGGGTGTGAAAGTCCCCAGGGGGTTCTAATGTGGAACCCAGGCTGAGAGTCGTGGCCCAGCTGCCCCTTCCCAACGCAGTCAGAGGCTGCCTGGGATGCATCTCACCAAGGACTTGACAACCCCAGACCCGCCTGGGCTTATGAAAGCAGATGCCCTGTCCAGCCCTGGTCACCAGGTGTGCTAGTGGCTGACCAGCTCTAGGCAGGTGCTGCTGCCGAGAAGTGGGTCTGGGACACGAGGGTTGTGGGCTTGACATGAATAGTGCCATGTAGAGTGGGTGCCCCTCATCTCTGGACAGACAGGCTTAGGGTGCTTTCCTGCTGTCTCCTGTAGATGCTCCGGCTCTGACAGAAGAGGGCGGGTGTGGCCCAATGTTTTCAAGCTCTTAAGCAAGAGAACTCAGAGCTTTTAAAATTAAGAGTGTTAGCATTCTGATTTCTCAGTGTTTTCTTTCCTTTGCCAAAAATTCCTTTATGTGTTTTAAATATTTGAAACATCCCCTCACTGGGGACATGGTGGTTAGGCCTGGGTGAGCGGCTCTGTTCTGTCCTGTCCAGCAGGCCCGATCTGGGTTCTGTCGCTGGCTCCCTGGTTACGTCTTCCAGACGGCCCAAGGCTCCCCCACCCCCCGCCATGTCAGGTGCGTGGGTTTAAGGAGGCCCTGCTCACGAGTCATTGTTTGATTTTCCTGTGTCCAACTCTACCTTTGACAGGTGCACCTTTTCTGACTTCCAGGCTGTTAAAACTCATGTGTCGGCACTAAGGAGAATGCACACAGATTTGTTTTCTTTTTAAATTGTGGTAAAATACACATAACAAAATTTACCATTAGTGAATTAGTACCATTTAGTACATTCACGATGTTTGCAACCATCACCACCATTTTCCTCATCCCAAAGGAAACCCTGTGCCCGTGATCAGTCACTCCCCACCCCACCCCCACCAGCCCCAGGCAACCACTCGTCTGCTTTCTGCCTCTGTGGATTTGCCTGTGCTGGGCGTTTCATATAAATGGAGTCATACAACATGTCACCTTTTGTGTCTAGGTTGTTTCACTGAGCATGAACAGTTTCAGGGTCCCTCCATGTTGTAGTGTGTCAGGGCTTCCTTCCTTTTTATTGCTGAATAATACTCCATTTGTGGGTGGACCACATTTTGTTTATCCATCCTCTGTTGATGGACATTGGGTTGTTATGAATAGTGAAGCTATAAACGTTTGTTTACCAGTTTTTGTGTGAGTCCCTGTAGTCGGCTCCCTCGGGTGTACACCCAGGAGAGGAACAGCTGGATCACGCAGTGATTCCGTGTGTAACCTTCTGAGGAGCAGGTGGACTGTTTGCGCAGCAGCTGCACCGTGTTACACTCCCCCCAGCAGTGTGTGAGGGTCTGATTTCTCCACATGCCCCTACACTTGTCATTTTTCATTTTTTTTTTATTAAAGCTACCCTAGTGGGTGTATACACAGGCTTTTATTATTTTTTTTTTTATTATTTTTTCCCCCCAAAGCCCCAGTAGATAGTTGTACGTCATAGTTGCACATCTTTCTAGTTGCTGTATGTGGGACGCAGCCTCAGCATGGCCGGACAAGCGGTGCGTCGGTGCGCGCCCAGGATCCGAACCCGGGCCGCCAGCAGCGGAGCACGCGCACTTAACCGCTAAGCCACGGGGCCAGCCTACACAGGCTTTTAAATGAATTATCTTTATTAAATAATTAGAGAAAAACAGTTAAAGTCAGAAAGTAAAAAGTTTATACAAGAAACAGCAGTCTCTTGTCTCTTTCCATCTTCCTTAACCCATCCCTCGAGAGAGCCACTTCCAGCACTCAGCTGTTTCTTGGGGTTCTTGCCTCCATTTAGCCTCTGGTGCATCCTCCTTCACCCATTTGAATCATGAACGATTGACTTCCTTTTTGGATAGAGGAAGGTTACAACTCACTCAGACCCACACGGTCCCTTCCGTTCTCTCAGTATGTTTTCTATTAGGACACTGGTTTGGCTGTTTAAAAAGGACTAAACTAACAAATATCTTGCCTCACCCAAGACAGAAGTTTGTTTCTTTCTCATGTAAGAGTGTAGAACTCAAGGATTGATGGTGCTGGTTTCCAGCGCTCAGGGACCCACGTCGTCCTGTGCTGTGGCTTTATCGTCTTCAGAAATGTTTTCCATCTTATTTTCCAAGGTGGCTGCTCCAGGCTCCCTCACCACACCCACCCAGAGTGCCGCCGGCAGGAGGGGAGCAGGGCAGGGGGGAGTGTGTTCTTGCCCCTGCAGGCAGGGCTCAGAGTTGTGTGCAGACTATTCACGTACACAGCGGTCCCCTCCTCCTCCGTGTGACTGCTAGCATATTTTATCTTGTTATTAATAATAATAATCTCGCGTCTGAGTGCTTAATATGTGTTAGACGCTGTTATAAGTGCTTTATATGCATTTGCTGGTTTAATCCTTGAAACAGTCTTCTAAAGTAGATATGGTTTCCCTCTTACGGATGAGGACACAGGGCACGGTCCAGTGAGTGAGGGGCGAGGCCGGGACTGCAGAGGCTTCTTCTACCTTGGGCTCTGGAACCCTCTAGGGAGTCCACGTGTGAGAAGGGTGTTTCTCCCGATTCCTGCCTGGGCTACCCTTTCCGTCTGTAGTTCAGGCTGCGGAAGGCTGGTCAGGTGCCCTGACCGTGAGCCTCGGGCTTAGTTAATGTTTAGCTGGTGGGTGTATCAGCAGCAGCCCGGCCCCAGCTCTGCCCGGCGGTCCCCTCGGCTGCCCCAGAGTCAGCAGGCAGGGGACCCGGGCTGTGAGGGTGAAAATACTTCTCACCTGCTTGCTCTGCACAGCCACTGTGCCTCTCTGAATTAAAGACCTTCTTACACGGAGACTGTGACACCCTAAACATTTATTTAGCTTTATTTCTTGGGCTGATGTCCAAGGTCACGGCTGCAGCCAGGCTCCTAAGAGGCTGAAAACAGCGGCGCCCCAGAGCCTGTCACCGCAGCTTGTTGACTGTCTCTTGTTTTGTTGGCGCAGTGACCGGAGTTCCACTTGGGGATGTGCACACGATGACGGACAGCAAGGACTTAGAAGCCGAAATCCACCCCCTGAAGAATGAAGACAGGAAACTGCAGGAGGATCTGGAGAACCGAGCGAAGAAGGCAGACGTCCTGACCAGCAGGCCGCCGTGGTCCCGCCTCTCCCGCTGCCGGGCAGTGGCGTTCTTCCTCTCGCTGTTTCTCTGCCTCCTGGTAGTGTTTGTGGTTTCCTTCATCATCCCGTGTCCCGACCGGCCAGCGCCCCAGGGCACGTGGAGCGTCCATTACAACACGGCAGGTGCGGGCCTCCCACCACGTGCCGGGGGCGGGGGGCGGTAGCAGGTGTGCGGGGTCTAGAGGTGTCTGACCGGGGATAACCGGAAGCGGCTGCCGGTGCTGTGTCCGCGGTTTTCCTGGAATTTTAGGGAGCGACAGAGCAGCCTCTAAGGAAACGTTGAGGGACTGCCTCGGGAGCAGAATGGCCTGCCTGCCCCCGCCGCCCCGCCGTTCTAGGAAGAGGGGCTTGGGGCAATAAAGGAAAGTGGCCCATTTGGTTACTGTTCCTAGTTAAAAAAAATTTAATGCAGCAGCCCAACGGGCAGAACAGACACAGAGGCTGCGGTGAAAGGAGGAGCGCCCGCCGGGTAAAGCGCGCCTCCACCTCCGTCACGCGGCGGCCGGGGCCCTGGCCTGCTGGGGCAGCGGCGCCAGCCTTCCTCTGCACGCCAGCTCCGCGGGGCTGGGTGACTGCAGTCACTGGGTTGGGGGCTGAGTGCTCATGGCCACCAGTGCTGCTCTGCACACCTGAGGGCTCCTCTGTGGAGTAAAGGGATTGGCTTGTTTCAGCCTCACTTAGGGTCAGTTCTGTTCAGAATTTGGTGCTTAATTTTGAGGGGGAGGAGTAATACGTTTCTGTGTTTGTTTTTTGCAGCTTTATTGAGGTGTAATTTATATATCATAATATTCACTTGTCTTAAGTTTACAATTCAATGATTTTTAGTCAGTTTACAGAGCAACTGTGCAACTCTCACCACCGTACAGTTTTGGAGCGTTTCTGTGGTCCCTGTGAGATCCCGGCAGTCCTGCCCTCCCCAGCCCAGGCGGCCCTGGTCTGCCTTCTGTCTGTGTAGCTCGCCTTTCCTGGCCCATTTCGTGCAGATGAAACCGTATGATGTGTATCTTTTGAGTGCAGCTCCTTTCCCTCGGCAACAGCCCGTCAGTGCTGTAGCGTGCTCCTTCCTTTTTACTGCCGGATAGTCTTCCTCTGTAGGGGGAGACCACGTTGTTCATCCATCCATCAGTCGGTGGACACTGGGATGGTTTTCAGTTTTTGACTTTTATGGATAATACTGCTATGAGCATTTTTTTTTTTTGTGAGGAAGTTCAGCCCTGAGCTAACATCCATGCTAATCCTCCTCTTTTTGCTGAGGAAGACCGGCTCTGAGCTAACATCTATTGCCAATCCTCCTCCTTTTTTTCTCCCCTAAGCCCCAGTAGATAGTTGTATGTCATAGCTGCACATCCTTCTAGTTGCTGTATGTGGGACTCGGCCTCAGGATGGACGGAGAAGTGGTGCCTCGATGCGCACCCGGGATCCGAACCCGGGCCACCAGTAGCGGAGTGCACACACTTAACCGCTAAGCCACGGGGCCGGCCCCATGCTATGAGCATTTATGTACAAGTCTCTGTGTGGACGTGTTGTCATCTCTCACGGGTAGATTGCTAGGAGTGGAATTGTTGAACTCGTAAGTTGATGTTTACCTTTCTAGGGTCAGCCAGGCTATCTTCCACAGCAGCGGCACACTTGACATTCGCAGCAGCGGGGCTGGAGGGGACTCCAGCTTCTCCACATCCTTGCTCATACTTGTCCTCTGTCTTTTTGGTGAGAGCTGTCCTGGTGCCTGTGCAGTGGGATCTCACTGTGTTTCTAATCTGAATTTCCCTAACGACTGATGATGTTGGGCGTCTCTTCTTGTGGTTATTAGCTGTTCTTACATCTTCTTTGGTGAATGTCTATTCAAATCTTTTGCTCATTTAAAAAATATGATTGTTTTATTATTATTTTTTTTTATTTTTATTTATTTATTTTTTTAAAGATTTTATTTATTTTATTTTTTTCCCCCCAAAGCCCCAGTAGATAGTTGTATGTCATAGCTGCACATCCTTCTAGTTGCTGTATGTGGGACTCGGCCTCAGGATGGACGGAGAAGTGGTGCCTCGATGCGCGCCTGGGATCCGAACCCGGGCCACCAGCATCGCAGCGCGTGCACTTAACCACCAAGCCACAGGGCCGGCCTGTTTTATTATTGAGTTATAAAAGTCCTTTATATATTCTAGATACAAGTCTTTTTTTTTTTAATCTTATTTATTTTTTATTTTTTTTAATTTTATTTATTTATTTCTTTTTCCCCAAAGCCCCAGTAGATAGTTGTATGTCGTAGTTGCACATCCTTCTAGTTGCTGTATGTGGGATGGGCCTCAGCATGGCCGGAGAAGCGGTGCGTTGGTGCGCGCCGGGGATCTGAACCCGGGCCGCCAGCAGCGGAGCACACGCACTTCACCATTAAGCCACGGGGCCGGCCCCTAGATACAAGTCTTTTATGTTTTTTTTCCTTAGGAAGATTAGCCCTGCGCTGTCATCTGTTACCAATCTTCCTCTTTTTTTTCTTTTCTCCCCAAAGCCCCAGTACATAGCTGTGTATCATAGTTGTAGAGTTGTAGCTCTTCTATGTGGGACGCCACCTCAGCATGGCTTCATGAGCGGTGAGTAGGTCCACGCCCAGGATCCGAACCAGGGAACCCTGGGAGGCAGAAGCGGAACGCAGGAACCTAACCGCTGCGCCACCAGGCCGGCCACATCAAAGGGTGTCTTCTGAAGCACAAAAGTTTTAGATTTTGGTGAAGTCAAATTTATTTGTTTTTTATTATGGATTGTGCTTTTGGCATAAGAACCCTGCCTAATTTATGGTCATGAAGATTTTTCCTGTTTTTTCTTCTAGAAATTTTACAGTTTTAGCTCTTCTTTTCAGGTCTGCCATCCACTTTGAGGTAGTTTTTGTGCACAGTGTTTGGTGGAAGCAAATGGTGGAATTTCTGGAAACCAGCACATCAGCCTTCCTTCCCAGCAGGACTTTCTCAGAGGCAAAGGGCAGGCCCAGCTCCCTTGGCTGTGGGCCACAGCAGAGCCCCACTAGTCTGGGGGCTAGTGGGTTTCCTGTCAGCACCGAGCTGTCCCGGCACTGGTTGTTGAGGACACCATCTTCCTCCACCCACTTGCCGTGGTGCCTTTGTTGACACTCCGTCCGCCGTCAGTTGTGGGCTGTCCGTCTGTGTCTGTCCTTATGCCACGTTGTCTTGATCATGGCTTTACAGTGAGTATTGACACAGAGAAGGATAAATCTTCCGACTTTGTTCTTTTCTTTTCTCCTCAAAATTGTTTTGGTTCTTTTGGGTCCTTTGGATTTTTATGTAAATTTTAGGATCAGCTTGTCAATTTCTATAAAAAGGCTTTCTGGGGTTTTAATGGAAATTGTGTAGAATCTATAGATTAGTTTGGGTAAAATTGCCATCTTAGCAATATTAAATCTTCCAGTCTGTGTATATGGAGTGTATCTCCGTTTATTCAGATCTTTAATTTCTCTTAACAATGTGTTATAGTGTTCAGTGTACAAGTGTTGTACTTCTTTTGTTAAATTTATTCCAAAATGTTCTCTTTGATGCTACTGTGAAAGAAATTGTTTTGTGAATGTAATTTTCAGGTTGCTCATTGATAGTATATAGAAATACTACTGGGGCCAGCCCGGTGGCGCAAGCAGTTAAGTGCACGTGCTCAGCTGCAGTGGCCTGGGGTTCACCGGTTTGGATCCTGGGTGCTCACCAATGACCGCTTGTCAAGCCATGCTGTGGTGGCGTCCCATATAAAGTGGAGGAAGATGGGCATGGGAGTGTTAGCCCAGGGCCAGTCTTCCTCAGCAAAAAGAGGAGGATTGGCAGATGTCAGCTCAGGGCTATCTTCCTCACGAAAAAAAAAAAAGAAAAAGAAATACTACTGGTTATTATATTGATCTTTTATCTTGTGACCTTGTTGAACTCGTTAGACTAGGAGGTTTATGTGTGTGTGTGTTCTTCCCCCCACCCCGTTATTTTATTTAGGTCATAATGGTTTATAACATTGTGTAATTTCAGGTGTACATTATTATTTATCAGTTTCTGTATAGACTGCCTCATGCTCACCACCAATAGTTCAATTTTTATCTGTCACCATACATACGTGCCCCTTTACCCCTTTCACCAATGCCCCCCTTCCCCTCTGGTAACCACTAATCTGTTCTCTTTGTCTATGTGTTTGTTTATCTTCCGCATATGAGTGAAATCATGCGGTGTTTGTCTTTCTCTGTCTGGCTTATTTTGCTTAATATAATACCCTCAAAGTCCATCCATGTTGTTGCAAATGGGATGATTTTGTCTTTTTTTACGGCTGAGTAGTATTCCATTGTGTGTGTGTGTGTGTGTGTGTGTGTGTGTGTATGTGTATATACATATATATATATATATATATATATGTGTCACATCTTCTTTATCCATTCATCAGTTGATGGGCACTTGGGTTGCTTCCACATCTTGGCTATAGTGAATAATGTTGCGATGAACATAGGGGTGCATAAATCTCTTTGGATTGTTGATTTCAAGTTCTTTGGATAAACATCCAGCAGTGGGATAGCTGGATCGTAAGGTATTTCTATTTTTAATTTTTTGAGAACTCTCCATACTGTTTTCCATAGGGGCTGCACTACTTTGCATTCCCACCAGCAGTGTATGAGGGTTCCCTTTTCTCCACATCCTCTCCAACACTTGTTATTTCTTGTCTTGTTAATTGTAGCCATTCTGACGGGTGTAAGGTGATATCTCATTGTAGTTTTGATTTGCATTTCCCTGGTGATTAATGATGTTGAACATGTTTTCATGTGCGTGTTGGCCATCTGTATATCTTCTTTGGAAAAATATCTGTTCATATCCTCTGCCCATTTTTTGATGGGTTGTTCATTTTTTTGTTGTTGAGTGGTATAAGTTCTTTATATATTTTATTTCCAGAACTTTTAATCATCTCGGATAGAAACTCTATACCCAGCAAATAGTGACTCCCCATTCCTCCCTCCTGCCCCCACCCCAGCCTTTAGTAACCTCTAATCTACTCTCTGTCTCTATGAATTTGCTGACTCAAGGGACCTCATAGAAGTGGAATCATATCGTATTTGTCCTTTTGTGTCTAGCTAATTTCACTGAGCATAACGTCCTCAAGTTTCATCTATGTTGTAGCATGTGTCAGAATTTCCTTCCTTTTTATGGGTGAGTAACCTTCCATTGTGTGGATGGACCACATTTTGTTTATCCATTCTTCTGTTGATGGACCTTTGGGCTGTTTCCACCTTTAGCTACTGTGAATAAAGCTGCTGTGAACGTGGATGTGCAAGTAACTATTTGAGTCCCTGCTTTCCCTTATTTTGGGTATACATCCAAAGAATGGAATTGCTGGATCATATGCTAATTCTTTTTTTAACCTTTGAGAAACTGCTAGACTGTCTTCAACAATGGCTGCACCATTTTACATTCCCACAAGCAAAGCACAAGGGTTCCAGTTTCTCCAACTCTTGTTTTCTCTCTCTCTTTTTTTTAATAAGAGCTGTCCTAATGAGTATGAAATGGTGTCTCATTATGGTTTTGATTTGCATTGCCCTAATTACTAGTGATTGAGCATCTGTTCATGTGCTTATGGTCATTTGGATATCTTCTTCTTCTTTTTTTTTTCTTTGTGAGGAAGATCAGCCCTGAGCTAACATCCGTGCTAACCCTCCTCTTTTTGCTGAGGAAGACCGGCTCTGAGCTAAGATCTATTGCCAGTCCTCCTCCTTTTTTTCCCCCAAAGCCCCAGTAGATAGTTGTATGTCATAGTTGCACAACCTTCTAGTTGCTGTACGTGGGACACGGCCTCAGCATGGCTGGAGAAGCGGTGCGTCGGTGCGCACCTGGGATCCAAACCCGGGCCGCCAGTTGCGCAGCGCGCGCACTTAACCACTAAGCCACGGGGCCGGCCCTTGTTGTTTCATTTTAAAGTGTATAGTTTATCATTTTAGTCCCTGAATGAAAAGAAGGAGCAGACCTTTCCGAGTATGGAATGTGGACTCTAATCCCAAACTGATGTAGGGGAGGATTCATTCCTGAACAGAAGGTTTCAGAACATCCATCTTGATGCCTGCTGTCCCTTCCTAAAGTTAACATCTGATGCCGGCATATACCGTGTTCACGAGGCATTGCTGGTGTGCTGCAGAGCGTGGGAAACTGCTCCTCCGGGGAGGAAGAGGCCCTGCTCTTGTGGTGTGATCTCATGGGTGCAGGTTCTAACTGGCACCAAACCCCAAGGAGCAGAGAAGTAGGTGGCATCAGACGTGGCCTGGCCTTTGCTCCGGGCATGGCCTGAGGAACATAGTCCGTGGTTTTCTTTTCCAGTCACGTACGACTTTCTGGCTACAGAAGACGTAAACAGGGACAGGATCCAAGATGTTCTCTTTCTTTATAAAAATACCAACAGCAGCAACGATTTCAACCGATCCTGTGCTGACGAAGGTAATTTTGTTTTTATCCAAAAAAGGAAGGATTGGAGGAGGAATCCTCTCTCCAGCATTTAGGGGAAGCAGTTGGTAGAATTTCTGGAAACTATCACCTCGCCCTTCCTTCCTAGCAGGACTAGAAAGAGACAAGGAGGCAGGCTCTGGGCTCGGCACCGCACTTGGCTACTGACCTGTGTGGTGAACACAGGGCCCCCATGGTTCTGGGGGGTCAAGGGCCCAGGGACAAAGAGAATGAGCTGTAGTGGGGGCTATGGCTGGGAGCAGGGGGTGAGGAGGAGGGCTGGCAGTGCGGGGCCGGCATGCACGGCCCGCAGAGCTGGGTCTCTCCCCCAGGCTTTTCCTCTCCCTGCACCGTTGTGGCTGCTGTGTCAGGGGCCAACGGCAGTGTGCTCTGGGAGAGGCCCGCAGCCCAGGATGGGGCTCTTGTGGAGTGCGCCATCCCCCAGCCAAGGGACAGCGGGGCATCTTCTGCCTGCATCTTCGTGGGCAGACCCGGTTCTCTCGTCGCAGTTGACTCATTCACAGGTAGGCCAGTTCTCTCGGTGGCTTCACCTGGGCCTCACACCGGAGGTCCAGTGCCCTCAGGGGCAGCGTGACCAGATGGGACGGGAGGTTACAGGGGTGGAGGGAACCCCCACGTAAGGATGCAACCACTCAGCAGTCACGTGCCTCAGCTACTCTGACGTGTCACACTTCACTGTGTCCTGTCACCTCCAGTTTAAATCCTGCTCGTGGGTCATGGCAGAGCGCCTGCTGGGGGTAGCAGAGGTGAGGAGGAGGAGCGGGGCTGCCGCAGGCTCCTGGGCAGTACGTGGGGCAGCCTTCTTCCGCAGCGCCCAGGGCAAGCCAGGCCGTGCCCCTGCACGGAGCCCGCCAGGGCATATCTGGGCCTGTCAGTGCCATAGATGTGTGGGCGCTTAATGTAATAGGCGTGTTTAGGCTCCAAGCATGGCCCCTCGTACCTTACCAAGGTCGTAAGGAATTCTGCACCTCAACACTAGATTTGGGGGGTGTTAGCATTTCCCTTACAAGTTATGCTTTTAAGGATAGAGAAGAAAATGAAGATCAGGCTGGAAGTGTTTTAAGAAGAGAGGACTCCATCTAAAAAATGTGTGGACAAGATTGTGTCTGGGTGAGGTCCCATGGTCCCTAGGTCCATGAACATGCACCTTCATTCTCTCCCTCCCGTGTGCAGGGCACAGGGAAAGGCCTTCATGGGGGAAGGGGGTCTGTCTGTGACCCCAGCAGGAGACAGGGGTCCTGAGGGGCCTCGGGAGGCAGCGAGGTCAGGCCCTGTCCAGGTGGCGAGGATCAGTGTTGGCCCTGAGATGTTCTAGAGCCAAATGTCAGAAAGCACGGATAAGCCGGATAGGAGGGGGCTCTGCAGTTCCCAGAGTCCCGCCCAACCATCTGGAGCCCCGGCACCCGGTCTCCGTGCGTGCGTCTGTGTGCTCAGTGGAGTGTGCATCCTGCACTGGCTGTAGCCTCCTGCTGGCGGCATTTCCGTGTCTGAGCGTGAGCATCTGTGCCACTGCTGGGCTGCGGGGAAGGGGACTTGCAGCCAGCGCACAGTGACGGTGTGCTTGGTTTTAGGCGAAACGCTGTGGAGCCATCCCAGCAGCTTGGGAGGGAATGCTTCCATCCTGAGCCCTCTGCTCCGGGTGCCTGACGTCGATGCTGACGGTGTCCCAGACTTGCTGGTCCTCACCCAGGAGAGAGGGGAGGTACAGTCCCCTCGAATCACCGCGGCCTCTTCTGCCTCCGGTCCACTTCCACTTCCCCGGGCAGAATTTGGGTCTGACCAGCTCTCGGGGGACGCACCCAGGGCCCTGCGCTCCTGGCACCTGCAGACCCAGCACGCTGGGGCGGCTCTGGGGGAGGTTCTGCCCTCTGTCCGGCAGCTTCCAGGCCTCCCCAAGAATGGTCAGAGGGGAGAGTGCCCTCCTGTTTGTGCTGTGGCAGCACAGGGGGAGGCTCTGAGGACCGTGAGGGGCTCCGCAGGCTGGTGTGGGGCTGCCGTGTCTCCCAGGCGCACCGTGCAGAGACGCCCATATCAGACACTCTTCAATCAAAATGGTCTCTCCTCAGATGAGTATTCTGACTCCCTTCTCCTCCTGTGTGCTGCAGGTTAATGGCTACATCTATTCAGGCAGCACTGGGCACCAGATCGGCCACCGAGGCAGCCTCGGTGTGGACGGGACCAGCGGCTCCCTGCTCCACGTCACCAGGGCAGGTGCCCACTACGTCCTTCTCCCCTGCGGTACGTCATGTCTGCCCTCCCAGGACTGCCTCACCCACAGAAGCTGTGCTGGTCTCAGATGAGCCCAGTACCTCGGAGAAGGCAGAGTGTGAGGAACTCGGACTGCAGCCGGGCTCATCCGCTCCTGCTGTATGCCAAGGCTGCGAATTAAGACCGTCAGGCTCAGAAAGCCACGCGTCTCAGCTCCCCGAGGCTCAGGGAGGGCACCACATAGCCTGGATGCGGGGCTGGTGGGCGCGCCTCCTCCCCGGTGCCCGGCAGAGACCCCAGTGACTTGAGGCTCTTCTGTGTTTTGAATAGCAAGTTCCCTCTGTGGCTGCTCTGTGAAGGGCCTCTACGAGAAGGTGACCGGGAGAGACAGCCCACTTAAGACAGACCCCCTCTGGGAGGACAGGCTCAATGCCACCGCCCACAGGCTGCTTTTGCACAGGTTGGTCTGGGCGGCGGATCCTGCAGGTCAGGGCCCGCTCCTGGGTGCACGGAGTAGTCAGGCAGGTGGAGGGACAAGGGCCTTGCTGTTGGGTCCCCTGAGGCCAAAGTCGGCAAACAGAAGCCGAGCAAAAACCGGGAGAAGACAGGTTCCTGACGGTAGGCTCTCCCGCGTCTCCCACCGTGAGGGTCTTGTTTTAATCAGAGAACTAAGAAATGCAGGCTGTGCTGTGGGAACCTGAGAGATGCAGCCCCGGCAGCACTTGGCTGAGGGGGGCGGTCCCAGCCTCCTACCGCCTTCGTGTCCAAGCCCAGTCCCTCCTTCCTCTTTAGCTCGGGAGCCCTCCGCTACCTGATGAAGGTCCCGGGGAAGGCGGGCGAGGACCTCCTCCTGGTGAGTTCAGAGGCCTGTGAGCTGCTGGACGGGCAGGACCTGGCCCCCAGGTGGACGCTCAGTGCAGCCCAGGTCCTGAGGTACGGGGTCTTTCTCTAGGAACCCGTGCCGTTGTTGCAAGCCAGGCACCCCCAGCCTGTCCTCCTGGTGGCCCTGGGGACGCGGCCCTGGGGGGTGGACTGGAGGGCCGTGAGCTCCTGCCAGAAGCTTCCTGCCTGTCACCTGGTGCTGCCCTGTGCCAGAGGGGCTGGTGACACCCCTGGCATCAGCTTCGCGTCCAGGTCCCTGGCGTGGGCAGCCCCCACCCCACCCAGGTGTGGCCAAAGAAGCCGGGTAGCGGACCTGTCCCCAGGCGTCTCCTCCCAGAGGCCCCGTGTGAGCTCTCCTGCCCTATTCTCCTTCCAGAAAACCCACCCTTGGCCACTACAAGCCTGACACCTTGGCCGTGGTCATTGAAAATGGAACCGGCATTGACAGACAGGTTGGCTGCTCTTCCTTTTGAGGTCCTTGCTTTGTTCACAGCGAAGGAAAATTAGTCTGAATGCACACAGCTGTGGCCGGGAGGCTGAGCTGAGACAAGAGGGGCCTCAGTGAGATGTCCTGGTCGCCCTCAGGAGCAGCTCCTGCAGGGCTGGGGGCCCATGTGCCTGTGCGTGCCCCAGCTGAGACCCACACGCTGCCCCCTCCTCCCCAGATCCTGCTCCTGGACCTCAGCACCGGGGCCATCCTGTGGAGCCAAGCCCTCCCAGGCCTCCCTGGGGACCCACAGTCCGCCAGCCTGCCCACTGCAGACCACCGCTCGGCCTTCTTCTTCTGGGGCCTCCACGAGCTGACTGGCACCAACCAGATGGTACGGGCAGGGCAGGTGCTCAGGGGACATGCCCATGCCAGGAGCCAGGGCCAGAGTCCAGCGGACAGGCGTGGGTCCTGCCTTGAGGCACCCAGGAGCTAGCTGGGTGACCGGGCATGCTCAGATAAAGAGAAGCCATTTGAGAGTGGGCAGGATGAAGCGGCATGACCTGGGAAGGCCACAGGGGAAGTCGCGGCTGGAGTCTGCCTTGGGGCAGATGAGGGGCACCTGGGAAGAAGTGGGGGTGCGCAGGGGAGGGCGCACAGGGTTCAGCTGGAGGACACCCGAGAAGGGTCAGGGTCAGTTGGGAGAAGAGGGGCGGAAGGTGGGTGCAGACTTAGAGCAGGCATTTCGCGGAACTCTGGGTGGGGATCCCGGTGGACACGGCTCTGGGCATGGTCACTCTGTCAGGAGTGTCCTGTGAGGGGTGAGCACAGCATTTCCCGGCCACTTGGTGTCTCCGGCCGGACGTGGAGGTGGCTGTGGCCCCGGTCACCTCATGCCCCATTGCTGGTTCTCGCTCTAGATGCCCAGGGATGCCCGGCACAGCCTGTACATGTTCCACCCCACCCTGCCCAGCATCCTGCTGGAGCTGGCCAATGTCTCTGCCAACATCGTCACCTTCCACGGTGAGTGTGGCCTCGGTGTGGCCTGAGCCACCTGCCCTGAGGTCTGCTCGGGCTGGTTCCCCGAGACCTGACAGCCGTGTCCCCCACAGTGGCCCTGTTTGAGCCCAGCCGCCATGCTGCCTGCCTCCTGCTGATGGGCCCGGCCAGCCCGGACGCCCCCGGCCTGGTGTCTGTGGCCAAGCACAAGGTGCGGGACCTCATCCCAAGCAGCAGGGTGGTCCGCTTGGCTGAGGGCGGGCCCGACAGTGACCAGGCCGTCAGGGACCGGTTCTCCCGCCTGCGGTACCGGAGCGAGGCCTAGCCCGCAGAGCACGCAGGAGAGCCTCCAGCTGCTGGAGCTAAACGCCCCAGGACGTCGGCCCTTCCTGCACTGTCTGCACGCCCACTCGCCCACTCCTGACCCCGGCAATGCCTCCACTGGGCCCTCGTCATACCAGGGCCGAGCATGGTGCGGGGACACCAGGCCTCTCCCCTCTCCTGCCTAGCACGCACGAGAACATGGGGCCTCCGTCTGTGCCCCACTGGGCTCATGCTCAAGGCCAGCTGCCTTCACGGTGGTGTCCCCGGGCCACCTTGGGCTAAGCTCGGCCATGCAGCACCCCACCTCCCTCATCTACTGGCCGGAGAGGCCCCTGCTGTGGGAGAGCCCAGGTTCCATCCTGCAGACATCTCCGGTCCCCTCATCTGAGCTGTTCCTTCTCTGCACTGTCCCCTGGGGTCACAGAGCTCAGAGGGTGGTGGGCCCTGGGGTGGCAATTCCCTCCCCCAGCCTTTCGCACTGCCAGGAGGGGAAGACTCCAGTGTGGCTGCTGGTGACTTGCCCTGAAGAGTCCTGACAGCCTGCGGGCAGTGGGGCTTGGGAGGACAGGGCAGTGGGGCTTGTGAGGCCGCCGGCTGGTCGTGGATGCCCCCATGAGGGTTTGCACCCCCAATCTGGCTCCCTGTGCTGTGAATGTCCCGAGGAGGACGCACCCCCCGATACACACTGGAGCTGCTTGTCTCTTGGGGCCCCTGCACCCCTGGGCATGGCCAGCACCTCTCCTCCTCCCTGGTGCTCGGATGCCCTGGCAGTCAGTGTCACCCGATGCAGGACTCACCTCTGTGCCTTGTGGCGCCCCAGGCCCGCCCTGCCATGGTGCTCTGTGCAGTCAGCCATGCCCAGACGAAAAAAGCAGCCTGACGACCTGGGCACCGTGGGAAGAAACCAGAATAAAGGTTTTTGCACTGTCTGAAAAAACCCCCGCGGGCACGTGTGTGCCTTGTGTCTGTCTGCTCCAAAGGGGCGAAATGGATCTGTTGCTGGGGTGCTGCTGGGTCGGGGGGAAGGGTGGCTGAGGAGTGAGGGCCCCTCCCACAGCAAGCTGGAATCCCAGCCGTGGCTGTGGGTGTGCTCCTGCCTGGGACAGGCAGGGGAGCACCCCTGCATGCCCTGCCGCCTGGCCGGGGAGGGACTGGGGCCCTGGCAGGGGTGCCGGGGCAGGGGCTTCAGTGAGATGCAGCTTTGGGTACCAAAGTGATGAAGGTGCTGGTTTCAGAGCATCCTGCAGGAATTTCCTGTGGACATTTAAATAGGAAAAGCCTTGTTCTCCAGCCACACAGATAGAACCACATCCTGTTTCTCCTTGTGAAGGCCTGGGCGGGGCGATGAGGGGGCTGAGGTTGAACAGAGAGCGGGTCCTTGGTCCCTGTGAAAAGCTACCCAGCCCACACGGCCTCGGCACAACGGGGCTGTGGTGATGAGTCCCGCAAGTGAAAATCACCTGAGGCGGGCAGGGCTGGGGCTCAGTGACGCCCGCACCTCCCAGGGTCCAGATCAGGGCCCACAGTGCTGGATGGAGGGGCTGGCTCTGGGGAGGGACCGCCTGTGGGTCCTGAGACAGTGAGCAGCATTAGGGGGCTGGGCCAGGAGACGTCCTCACTGGTGGGCGTCCTGCACCTGGACTTACAAATGAAGCAGCCATGTGCACAGTCACTCTTGGGCGCCTGGGGGTCCGGCCTGTGCCATGCTCCCTACAACTCTGAGGCCTTTGGGCACCACTGGCCCAGGAGACCCTGGACTCAACACCAGGAGTCCCCCATCACGGTCCCCTGGACTCAGTTTCCTCAGTGTCCCCTGGAGCGCTCGCATCCTTGTCCCGCCAGAGCACAAGAGCATTCCCCGCTGTCTCCCCCAAGACAGGCCCAAGTCTGAGCCTGAGTTCAGCCTGAGGGCTGAGGGCTGGGCCCTTCCTCTGCTGTGGACCCCGCACACGGGACCCTCCACACCACCGCCTGTGACACTAACCTCCCGCAGTCCTTCACCACCTCCCTCACTGCATGCCTCATGCACACACCCCCCACACGCACGTATGCACAGGCCTCATGCACACGCACACACCCACACCCCACACTCATGTGTGCACACACACCCCACACGCACATATGCACATAGGCCTCATGCACACACACACCCCCACACACGTATGCACACACACCCACACGCACGTATGCACACACACACCCCATGCACATATGCATGCACACCCACACGCACATATGCACGCACACCCACATGCAATATGTATGCACTCACACACACATATGCACACATACACCACACACATATGCACACACACACACATATGCACACACCCCACACACACATAGGCACACACCCTACACGTACACTCACACCATGATTTGGAACACAGCAGCACGGCCTAGAGTGAGGGCCAAGGGTCTTTTATTTTTGTGTCAGGCGTGGGCCGGAGATGGAGGGCATGGGCCGGCCCTGTGAGAAGGGTGGTGCCCCAGTTGAGTCAGTGAGAGCTGCACCCCCAGAGGAGCGCCTGCACCTTCACCCTGAGTCTGGGGGGGCCCTCTATGGGATCACAATTGGTGTCACCACCTCTTTCCCCGAAGGCTCCGCCTGCCAGCCCTGGCAAAGACCTGCCCTGGCTGTGCACAGGATGGTTCTCAGACAGGTGACGACGTCGGAGCCATCTCTGTACAACTCTGGTGGAGAAGCCGCAGCCTCAAGGAGACCAGACGGAGGTGCACCTTCGGGACACGGTCTGGGACGCACAGTGACGGCCAAGGTGAGGGCAATCCCTGCGGGGCCGGCTCTGCACTCGCTGGAAGGCTGAGCATGGCCCTGTGGAGTTAGGGGAACTCTGTGGGCCCCCATCTCCGTGGGTCCCCTTCAGAGTCACCCGGGCGAGTGGAGCGGGTGAACTTGCCCTGAGGCCTGCATGTCCTCCCCACACGGCAAGTGGCCCCTGCAGGAAGCCACCCTCTGTGCATCCTGCTCCCAGGTATTCGCTGCGATTTAATGGTTCTGGAGATGGGACTGGGCACCCGGCGCCTAACTGAAGACTGCAGAATGCCAGGAGCACTGTGTGGCCTTGGTCTGGTTTGCCCATCCCATCTCTCCGTCCTCCAGGTGACCGGAGCTCGGCCAATGACGCCCCACCTTGGGACCCGCACCTGGGGAGGGGAGGGCTCAAGGGACAGTGGAAGCCCAAGAGAGGCTCCTGTGCCCCACAGCAAGGCCAGGCCCTCTGGGCAGGAGCAGACGCCCATGCCGGGGTCTCAGCAGCTGCCAGGACCCTGGACAAGAGGAGTGTTGAGGACAGCCACCTCCTCCACCGTCAGGCCCATCTAGGCCTCCCCATCACCACCCGCAGGGCCGCAAGCAGCAGCCGCGGGCTCCCCGGAGGCGAGAAGGAGAGCAGGGCTGGGGCTGGAACGCCTAGGCTTCCGCATGAACGGGAACACCCTGGGGGCGAGAAGAGGCCTGAGCGCAGGGCGGGCGAGTGTCCTGCCCGCCTCACTGCGGGCTCGACCGGCTCAGGCGCAGGGCGCTGCCTGGGCTCACCGTCTCTTGGTCTCCGGCGGGATCACGGCCTCCGCCAGCAGGCCCTTGTACATGTCAGACTTCAGGAACCGTGGGTAGGAGTCCTGCAAGAGATGGTGTGCAGCCCTGACCCCTTCAGCCCCTCGCTCTCAGCCAGCTGCCCCTCGGGCCAGCCTGGCACTGCTGGGGCCTCCTCCAACCCCCAGGACCCCCAGTGGACAGTGATGCAGGTGGCCATCCCAGACTGCCCAGGCCAAGTCAGACAGACTCACACATGCACACACACGGGCTCCCATCCAGGTGGGCCGTTTAACAGCAACAGAGGCAGGAGCCGGGGGCTCACGCCCAGAGGATGAGCCACGGCCCCTCCAGCAGGGGACCCCCGAGCAGCCGTTAACAGGGCACCAGTGTCTCCCTGGTTCTCTGTGTGACCGCGGAGTGAGGGCCAGAACATGGAGCCAAATGAAAAACACGGTGGAGAAAAACTGTGTGGTATTCAACACGGAGAGAGAGGAATCTATGAACTGAATTACTTATATTTTTAAAAAACAAATAAATATAAAATGTAAGTTGTTAACGTTAGTGGGAAGAAGGGAAGAAGGTGGGGGGGCAGGGATATGTGTAGATTATTTGAAGGTACTTTGCTTTGTAGACTGGATTTTGAGACTGTGTAGATGCTTTACATAATTATAAAAATAAAGTAATAAATGAGCAATCCCCAACACTGAAAGTAAAGTGGAACACATTTAGCTGGGCATCCACTAGGTGACACCACCCAAACCACATGTGACAGACAGCCGTGCAAGGGGACGTCTCCACTAGGATACATACAAAGCACAGACATGGGGAACACGGAAGCCACTTCCAGTCACTGCACTGTAAACGGTAGTCGTGTTGTTCACGGAGACCCCGAGTGAATTGTGAGAAAGCAGACGAGAGACTGTTAACACTGTGGAAAGATCTTCAGTGGGGGAGTGAGAACAGAGAGAGAAGCTCAAAGAGGCTAAGGAAGCGGGAATCCTAATGCGAATTACAAGTCTCAGTATGAACTCCTGACACATCTTATTTAAAACACATATATTTCCTACTTCTGTCCACTGAAAGGCCTGGACATGACGGCCACCCCAGTCTCAATGACAGGACTGGTGTGCAGGTCAAGATCTCTAAACACCACCCTTGAAAAAGGGCCAGGGCTTCCATGGAAATAACTGACTCCAGGTCCGGGCAGGATGAGCCCCAATTTGTGCTGTGGGACAAGCCATCACCCCAGAAAGCCAGGAAGCCACCACAGACTGAGGACACATCAAATGACTCGAGCCACCCGGCCGGAGATGGGGCCCTCTGAACACCTCACAAGAATAAAAACCCATCGAGTCTGGTGAAAATGTGAATTTATGAGGGTGTTAAAAGCATCCCCACCTCACTGACACCCTTAGCAGATACTAGGGGTCCTTGTTATTTTGAAAAGTAGTGATTAAAGGAAAGAATCAATAGGATGGGGACGCCGGGCCAGCGAAGAGCAGGCGAGGGGAAGGTCTCAGAAGCCTTCCACTTCAGCAACAAAGAGGCCGTGATGCGATTAGAACATCAAACCCTAATGAGATCCCGGATCTGGAAACGACCATCAGTGGCTGCTGATGTCACAGAGAGGCGGCTGGAGCTCCCATACCCCTGAAGGAAGAAGGCATCCAACGCCATCTCTGCAGTAACTGTTCTTGACAGAACCCATCAAACAACAACAAAACCGCAGACACATCTGACCAGACTTTACATGTAACTACTGATTTGCAGAAACACGGGGGACACGGGACAGAGAAGCACGTCCAAGACGCCACAGGGACGTGGTTAGCAAAATCCAGACGGTGGGAAATTCTACAGGACAAAGGACCCAGCTCCTTCAAAATGAAACCAGAAAGCAGAAGGAAAGATCTGGAAAAGAAACCTACACTTCAAAAAGAAGCTTAAGAGGGGCTGGCCTGGTGGCGTAGCGGTTACATTTGTGCGTTCTGCTTTGGCGGCCTGCAGTTCAAAGTTCGGATCCTGGACATGGACCTACGCACCGTTCATCAAGCCATGCTGAGGCGGTGTCCCACATAGAAGAAATAGAAGGAACTACAACTAGGATACACAACTATGTACTGGGGCTTTGGGGAGAAAAAAAAAAAGGAAGATTGCCAACAGATGTTAGCACAGGGCCAATCTTCCTCAAAAAAAAAAAAAAGAGGCTTAAGAGACTTATTAATCAATTCTAACTTATGGACCTTGTTTGGATCCAAATTCAAGCAACGTGAAAAGAAAATAGAAAGATAAATATTTATAGGCCATGGTACACAGCATAAAAGCCCCCCAGAGATGGCGAACCCTGAGCCCTGGAACCTGTGGCCATGTCCCTTACGAGGTAAAAGGACTCTGCAGGTGTGGTTAAGTTAATGATCCTGAGATGGGGGCAGCCTGGGATTATCAAGCTGGGCTCAGTGCAATCACAGGGGTCCTTATAAGGATCAGAGAGGAATCGGAAGATGCTGGCTGTGAAGAGGAGGACGGAGCCACGGGCTGAGGGACACGGTGCCTCCATAAGCTGGGAAAGGCCTGGAAACGGATTCTCGCTGGAACCCCAGAAGGAACTGGCCCTGCGGACAAGGCACCTTCAGCCTGTGAGACCCGAGGCAGACGCCTGACTCCAGAACTGTGAGTGCATGAACCTGTGTTGCTGTAAGCCACCAAGCTCGTGGTGTCTTTTACAGCAGCAACGGGAACGAACACAGAGGCGTGGGGAAGCGTGTCCACGGACCGGCTGTCCGAGGACGCGGAGTGACTGCTGCTGTGTCCCTCGCATCATGCCGGCATCTGTCGTCACGGTGCAAAGGGAGGAAGGGGTCCGTGTCCTTCAGGGGGACTTCCTGAAACATCTACACATAGGAAGTCTGGAAATGGCTCTAAAGTTACGGGGTGGGGGCAGCGGGAGTGGGGGAGACCATGAGTCTGGACAGGCCCCGAGTGACCAGTTTTGAAGCCAGGCAGTAGGTTCATGAGGATTCATCAGTTCACTTTGTGTTTATATTTGAATTTTTCCACATTAAAACGCTTTTTATATATTTATTTTGTGTGTGTGAGGAAGACTGGCTCTGAGCTAACATCCATTGCCAATCCTCCTCTTTTTGCTGAGGAAGATTAGCTCTGAGCTAACATCTGTGCCCATCTTCCTCTATTTTTGTATGTGAGATGCTGCCACAGCATGGCTTGATGAGTGGTGCATCGGTCCGCACCGGAGATTTAAACCTGCGAACCCCGGGCCACCAAAGTGAAGCATGCAAACTCAACCACTACGCCACCGGGCCAGCCCTAAAATACTCTTTAGAATCACAGCTGGACCCTCATTAGGCACGTGCCTGGGGCCAGCCCCTCTGAGCCTCAGTTTGCTCGCCTGTAATGTGCGGCGTGAGCTGAACAACCCACGAGGACAGCCAGTGAGGCTAGCCCCAGGGACAGGGCCAATGTGCACGAGTGTGTGGACAGGGCTTCCGGCCCGCGGCCCTTTGACCTGCTCTCGGGCAGGGGCACTGAGGCCTGGGCTGGGCTGGATCCCCCCGGAGCCTCCCAGGCCTGCACGGTGGGGAGGTGCCCACCTTCTTCATCAGCATGTAGATGTGCAGCTGGGCGTCGTCCAGCACGTAGCGGTGGGGCCGGCGCAGCCCCTCCAGGGTCTGCTCCATCGTCCAGCTGTCGATGTTGACCCAGCGGGTGGCACCAGGGGCCAGGAACTGCCTGTGTGTGGGGTGACAGCCCCGTGTGGGTGCAGGCTCTTCACTCCTGCCAGCAGGCGGCCAGCACCTGACCCGGGCACTCACTGGTACACGGCGTCTGCCAGGGCGGGGACCTGGGCCTGCCCACCATGGCGCAGCTCCTCGCACGCCTCCCAGAAGCTGAGGTTCTCGGCTAGGGGTCCGGGCACAGGTCAGGCCCACCTGTGCTGCCGGCAGGGCTGGGAGAGCCTGGGGGTCCCAGGCAGCAGCTCCCTCTCTGGGACCTGGAACAGGGCTGGGGCTTCTCACCACTGAACTCCTTCCTGAGGAAGTCCAGGAAATGGGCCCGGCCCATAGGGTCTTCCAAGAGCTCCCGGAAGCTGAAGGCCCATCGGTCCACGCGGAGCTTTGTGGGTGCAGCCACACTGGGGGAGGGTGGGGTGGGTCAGGAGCACAGGGAGTGTAGAGGCGGGGGGAGGCAGAGGAGGACACCGCAGGCCCCTCGCCCACCCCGGGCTCACCTGGGTGCGTTCACAACCCAGTAGGTGTCGCTGTCTGTGGTCCAGGGGTTGCTGGGCAGGCACCCCGACACGATAGGGTCATGTGGCTGGTGCTGGCTGCTGAACTTCAGGTACCTGGTGGGGGGGATGGGCCAGGGGCCCCTGCAGGGAGGGGCCATGGGGACGAGGGTGCTGGGGGAGGGTCTGGGCTCTGGCCCGGGGGTCTCCAGCCGCCACCCCATCCCACTCACGCCTCGAGGCAGACGGAGGACTTCACCCGGGTCCGGCCCAGCGCCTTTCTGCAGTACTCGATCTAGGACACGAGACCTGTGAGGCAGCCTGGGTGGGGGACCACCAGCCCTCCCTTCCCTTTCCTCTTGCCCCAGGACCTACCTCCCACCTGTAGAAATCTGTGTTCTTGGTCTGCAAGGGCCAGGGGGGCTGCAGTCAGAAGGCAGGCCCCTGCTGGGGACCGACATCTCACCCTTGCCCCGGCCCTCAGAGCCCCCTCCTCCAATGAGGGGTCTGACTTTCCAGGAAGCTTCTAGGGACCTATAGTCTGGAGTTTTCCAGAATGTTCCACGGAGCCCTCAGGTTCTCAAAGTTGCCTTGAGGTTCCCCCAATTGTCACTATTTCGTATTTTCAAATGTATTTAAATCCTTTTTTTTTGTGTGAGGAAGATCAGCCCTGAGCTAACATCCATGCCCATCTTCCTCCACTTTATATGGGACACCGCCACAGCATGGCCTGACAAGCGGTGCATCGATGTGCGCCCGGGATCTGAACCCAGGTCACCAGCAGCAGAGTGCACGCACTTAACCACTACGCCACAGGGCCAGTCCCTAAATCCTTTTTGTAAACATACGCATGAAAAATGCTGCTATGGGCTCACACTGGGCCCCTGGTCTTGTTAACTTATCTCCAGGTTTAACTCGTCGTGTTCAGAACTCAGAACACGCCTGACACCTGCTCATGGGCCAGGTGAGGGAGTTGTGGCCACGGAACGGACTGGCCCTTCCCAAAGCTCCCAATCAACACAGGGACAGCCGGGTGAGGGTGACAGCACCCTCAGAACGCCCGTTGATTTCAACTTTTCTCAGCTTTCTCTGACCAGCTTTATAATGGGGAAACTATAAACCTATGATCGTGAATCATGATTTCAAAGTTAGGGAGAAATTTATCAGTAAGGTCCTAGAGGAATCTCTTCTGTATTTTGGGTTTCATGGGATTTGAACAGAGGGCCCTGCTGCTACAACGTTTGGACATGTCTGTTCTGGTCCAGTTCCCTCTGGTTCTGGAGGCCACCTGAGGCCTTGGAGGGAGGTGGCTGGTTTGGCCCAGGTCCCAGAGGCCCGGGGCCCTGCTTGTCACCCCTCCAACTCCCTGCGGACCCTGAAGCTGCCCTGGTCTGGGGGAAGAGCCCCCCCCCCTCCCGTCCACTGTACTTACTTGCACCCGGGGCAGCAGGTGGGGGGCGAGAGAAGGCGCGAGTTAGCAGGGGGCTGGGAGTGGGGGCGAGGGCGAGGGGAGAGGGAGACCAGGAGCGGGGCAGTGACGCAGTGGAGTGGCTGCGTCAACTGCCATTTGGATGGACAGACGGACCGACGGATGGATGGCAGCCCCCATGTAGTCCCACAGTGGTGCAGGAGTGGGAGGGGCTGGGGGCTGTGTGCGGGGCCCTCACCATCTGCACTCGCCTGGCAGTGCAGGAGGCCCGCTCTGGACCCTGCTCCAGCACGCTGGGGACCCCAGGCTGCAGAGGGGAGATGAGACGAGGTCGGGGCAGCTCGGGTGGCTGCTGAGACTTAGCCCTGGGGCTATGTTCCTGCCCCCACTAGCCCCATATACTGAAGCTCTGCACCCCACGTCACCTTTTAGTGTGGACACTGACACTCAGAGGAAGCCCGGAACCTGAGTCCTGAGCCCTGAGCCCTGAGCCCTGAGCCCCTGAGTCTCCTCTCTGCCCATTCCCAGCCCACGGCAACCTCGCGCTCCCAGAGCCTCTCTCCAGCACCTCACCCAGGACCTCACCCAGAGCATGGCTCCTCTGAGCTCCAAATCCACGCGTCACCCCAGCCTGGCTCTGCTGCTAAAGCGAAATCCTTAACCTTTCTCCCCACACCTCCCCGTTCTTCCTCACCTCAGCCAATCTTACCTCCACGCATCTGCCAGCTTAAGCCAGAAACCTAACCATCCTTCCTGAGACAGTCCCTGTCACCACACCCATGTCTCGCCACCCTGCCCTCAAACACACTCGCTGGCCTGGCCCCCTTCCTCACGGCTGCCTCATGCCCACTCGCCCGGAGGTTCCCTCCACGTGGACTCTCAGCCCGCCCATGCCCACTCTGCCCTCCTCCCCCTGTCCAGCCCGCCTGGCCTTCAGGTGGAAGACTGAGTCATTTTGCGAGACAGCCCTCACACACACATGCTGGACAGCCCAGGGATTCCTCTCATTTTTTTTTATGGGTTTTTTCCCTTAGGA
This sequence comes from Ceratotherium simum simum, assembly GCF_057802395.1. Taxonomy (NCBI): domain Eukaryota; kingdom Metazoa; phylum Chordata; class Mammalia; order Perissodactyla; family Rhinocerotidae; genus Ceratotherium; species Ceratotherium simum. Next base: position 333,743 of record NC_141925.1, read on the forward strand.
ATTTCCATTCCCGGTTGCTGTGACAGCCCTGGACGCTCCAGCTGTGTCCACTTCACCTCTCTATGGCCCCACACATTACGGGACCTCAAACCGCCCGCCAGGACAACGGTTCTGGGTAAGGCCTGACCCCAGGCCAGCACCCCCAGGAGCTCTTGGCCTGTGATCTCAGTCCCTCATGCTCCGGCCCCACTTTGCCTCCTCCCGAGGATCTTCAGGAGCCCCATTCAGCTTCCTGGTGCCTCTCCCTCAGACCTGGAGAGAAACTGGTTTGTTCCGTGGTCTGGGGGTGGGAGGCAGCCTAGGCCCGGCCCCATGATCTCTGGGTTCGGAAGAGCCGCAGAACTAGAACCTCCTGTCACCCACCAGGACCTCGAAAGGCACGTCCTTCCCACAGGCTCAAAACACAGGTCAGTGTGAGTGTGTGAGAGAAGCGCACTGACTCCGGCAGGACCCCACTGCTGTGCAAGGACCCACCCCTCCCCACACAGGGGCTCACCGGGGGCCTGTTCACCAGCCAGTACGTCTGCTCCTGGCAGGCGATGACCAGCCTGTCCCCCTTCCTGCGCCGCTTAGCTGCTCTGGGAGGACAGGGGGAGTTGGGAGGACCCCGTGCCCACCACAGGACCTCCCACCACCCCTCCGGCAGGGCCCAGGCAGGCAGCCAAGCCTCGGCCGCCTTGGCCGTACTTTCTGGTCCCACGGCCGCAGCACTGGGCAGGTGCTGCCGGGTGTGGGCAGGGCCGGGTCTCACCGCAGCTGTTCCCTCGCCTGCATCACTACCAGGTCCCATGTGTGGCTGATCCTCCTGTGCAGCTGGTCATAGTGCTCCTGGGGGGGCAAGGTCTCAGTGGGGGACCCCCTCCCACGCCCAGCTCTGAGAGGTGGAGGGTGTGGCGTGTTCATGGGCATCTGCATTATCCCAGGGCCTGGACTGTGTGCTCTGGGGCAAACTGTGAGGCCCTGGGGCCACGAGTGGGGCTTGGGTTCCTGGGACTGGATTCAGCCTGGTGGGGGGGGGGTCCCACCTTCTCGTGGTCGACCAGGGCCCCCTGCTTTCGGATGTTCTTCTTGGCCAGGTAGATGGCTGGAAGGACAGGGGACAAGCTGCAGAGAAGCGATCTCTACTCCTCCTCTCCTGTGGCATTACCCACAGGCCACCAGTCCTGGGAGCTTGTCCCAGGCTAGCCCACCACTCCTTACTCACCATAGTCCAGCTCGGCAGCTGGCCACTGGGTGCTCGTCCAGAAATAGGGTGTCTGGTGGGGTGCAGAGACAAGGGTGTCCAGGACCTCCTGGGCCTTCCCCTCCCCAGGGGCTGCCCCCACTCTCTCAGCTCCCTTGGGAGGAGACTGGGGTCTCCTCTCCTTGTCTGGGGTTGCCTGAGGATCTGTCCACCTATGGCCTGGAGGCTCACTGACCCCCAGCCATTCTCTCCACCTGGAACCCAGTTCCACTCACCCCTTGGAGCCCTGTGCAGGGACTGCCCCCCTGACTCTGGGCTCCCTGAGGCCCGGCTCCAGGGCGGGGTGGGGAGGGGCCTGCCCAAGCCCCCAGGGTAGTCACAGCCTGTGCTGGGGGGCAGGGGGCAGGGACTGGGGGCAGGCCCTGCCAGGGTCCCTGTTGTGGCCGGGGAGGGCAGGAAGACGCTCCGTCACTACTGAGGACACACTGAGGGGCAGGGATCCTGTCCTCAGGTCTCCCAGCCTCCTTCTTCAGGGGACCCCTGGAGAAGCCCACAGAATCCTCCCAAGGTATTACCCTTTATGGGGGCCCTGCTGTGGCCCCAGAGAAACTGCAAGTTCCTCCCCTTAACGTGGTCCCTCTACCACAAGGACCCTTCCAGTCTATGCCTTTTGGGGTGGGGCAGTGGGCCACCAGGCCCGCAGTGAAATCACTCCGGCCGGGCTCCAATCCCAGCCCCTGCCTTCCAGGGGTCCCCACTAGTTGAACTGCTGCTGCAGTTCCCACCTGCTCCGCGTTGAGCCTGACCTGGAACCTGTAGGGTGTGTCGTCGGGCCAGAGCACAAGGCTGCGGGGGTCGCCCAGCGGGTATAGGTAGCCGTGCTGCACCAGGAGGGTGCCCAGGTGCAGGGCCTCTGGGGGCGGGGTGGGGAGCGCTCAGCGGAGAGCCGAGCTAGGTCTCCCCCCTCCCCGGACGAGCTCCCCCTCCCCCGCACACTCTGTTTGGCCCTGACACCCGTGAGCCGAAGGCCCCGCCCAGGCCATCAGCACAGCGACCCCAAAGTGGTGGTAGGGGGCAGGATGGGCAGCCGGCCCACCCCCTCACCCTCCTCTGAGATGCAGTACTTCTGGATCAACCACTCCACGACGTCGCTGCCTGCACAGCAGAGACTGGGGTTGGGGGAGGCCGAGGCAGGGCCGCTCCCAGCCCCCCCACGCCCCCTGCCCCTGCGGCCCCTCACCGGCCACCGCGTGGGGGATGACGGTGATGAACAGGCGCTGGTTCCGCATCTTCACGCCCTGGTCGGGGTCCTGCATACTCACGACCACTCGCTCCATCTGGGCGAAGAGGGCCTTGAGGGTCCGCTCCGGCTGGCCTCCACCGCCCGCGACCCTGATTCCCGGACCGGCCGGGCTGCCCAGATCAGGGCGTTCAGAGGGGATTAACGCGCACTGATGGCGGATTTCAGGCCGCGGCTGGCAGTGGAGGCGCACGCGGGGGGGCGGGAGGCAGAGGCGCGGGGCGACCCCCCCCAGCCCCGGGGTCTCCGCCGTCCACCCCGCCCCACACACAGCCAGCACCCCCAGGCCTGCCTCCACACTCGCGCGCTCGCGCAGCGTCCACACTCGCGCGCACCCGCAGACACTCCTCTCTGGCCCTTCCCGCGCGCAGATGCCGGGAAACCCGGGGGTACGGCAGGACCCCCACTGCGCACCCACCTTGCTCAGATGCAGCCTCTGCGCGCGGGGGCGCCCACCGGGGGGCGCGGGGCTGGCGGCCATGGCGGCACGGCCACCGGGTGAGTGTGTCTAGCGGCCCCGCCCCGCGCCCGGCCGCGCCCCGCCCCGCGCCCCAGTTAACTCTCGGCGGCCGCGGGGCCTGGGTTGGCTCAGGGCCCACTCCCGGTCTGGGAACCGGCCGGCGCCCGAGGAGTCTCCCCCACGATAAGAGAAACTGAGGCCGTGCCCCGGGGACTCGCCAGGGACCTAGTGAGGGGGCTTGTGAGGGAATCGGGGCCCAGCTGGGACAGGAGGGGGGCTCAGGGAGAGGGAGGGGGCTCCGTGCGGGGAGGGTCTCCAGGAGAGGGGACTTGGGGCGAAGCTGGGCTGCTGTGGGGGACAATGGTTTTGGATCAACTGTAACCCCCGCACCGCATACTCACCCCACGTGCAGCGCCGTCAGGGTGTGGAGACCAGCGGCAGAGTGGGCTGTGGGTCACTGCGAGGGGTCTGACTGCGCTAGAATTGTGTCCCTGCGATTGTGTGACCCCATTCATGACACCCTGTGAGTGCCACCAGGTTGGTATGACACTGTGTGGCTGCATAGGTGCTGGGTGGGGGTCCTTGGAGGCTTGGGGGGAGGTGGCAGGTGGCTCAATTCCCCTCAGCTGCAGGACGCCTGGGTGGGGCCAGTGGAGGAGCAGGCAGAGACCCCACCCAGGACACCCCTAGACTGTGGGAGAGGGGCTTCACTGGGGAGGCAGGATCTCAACCCCACCCCAGGTTCGCCCCAGGGCTGGGCAGTTCTGGCCCTTTGTCTCTCTCCAACAGCTTCGCCATACCCCCCACCCTTTTGCTGGAGACATTTTTAAGAGGTGCAAACAGGTCTATTCTGCCTTGTGGAGATAGAATATCCCTACTCCCCTCCCCCTCAGGGGGAGCTGGGGGCAGGGCAGGATGGGGGGTTGGCCTTTGGCCAGCAGCCTCGGACATGGCGATCTGAATCCATTTCCATGCTGACGAGGCCAAGGCCAGCATGAGCAGGGGCAGGGGACTGGAGGGACTCCTACCTCTGCCAAGGTGCCATCCCCCAGTGAACTCCGCCCCCACACGGGCGGGTCATGCTGGCCCCAGGCCTGGCTGTCCTCTCTGGATGGGTGGGCATCCACTGAGGCTGGAGGCCACCGGAGGCCAGAGCTGTCCCCAGCCCGGGGACATGTGGCTTCCTTGACTCACTCCTCTGGCCCCAGGGAAGGGGTGGCAGGGATGGGGCCTTCGAAGGGCCTGGGCCCAGCTGGGGGATCCTGCCTCGGAAAGATTATGGGTGGGTGGGGTTCCCAGGGGGACAGGCTGCATCCAAGCCCACATGCCCCCAGCACTCACGGGCTGCTGGCCTCCTGGTCAGAGAGGCGCTCCTCTGGGCAAGGGTGGGTGTGATCCTGGGTGTCCTCAGAAATGAGGGTGGGGGCCAAGGGGGTGTAAGGACTCAGGCTGGCATTCTGCCTCCTCCCCCACTCAGACCTCGGCCTTCCATCTGGCTGTCCTCAGCCTGAGGTCCAGCTCACCCCTGTTCCCTGCCCAGGCTGACCCCCATCTACCCACCCCAGGTTCGTTTAGGCATCAAAACCAGGGTCCCTCTGTGCCCCCTTCTCAGCACTCCATCCCTGGGGTTCTGTTTTGGATCAGTGTCCTTTTCTCCCCAAGGACAGGGGCCTTTAGAATTGTCTGGGTCCCCAGAGCCTATGAGACCTCCACCCTGCCAGACTCGCACAGCTCGATCAATAAACACTTGAGTGATGGCTGTGTGTCTCCAGATTGCAGCTCACTGTGTGGGTGGGCCCTCGGCCCCTGTGTGGTGGACACTGTGAACCTCTGGGGTGCGGGGCCAGGAGGCGGTGCAGACACACACAGCCCCCTCCCACCTGCCTCCGCAAGGCTGGGCGCGCTCCAGGAGTCCCCTCTGCCCAGACAGGAGCTCCAGCGGGAGTGGGGTAGGGGAGGGGAGCCTGTCGGGCGCCAGGTGCGGCCTGCACTGCCTGCAAGTAATGAGGGCCTGGGGACACGAGGGGGACGCACCTGCTCCGCTTGGCGCCCCCAGCGCCACCTGCCCCGCCCAGGGGGCTTCCCCGGAGACTCCCCAGACGCCCGCGGCGCCGTGGGGGCGGGGCGGCCCCAAGGGCCAGAGCAGGGTGCGGGCCGGGCGGCGGCGGGGACAGTGACGCGGCCTCGTGCGTCCGTGTCCGCGGCGGCTGTGCGGGGTCCGGGTGCACCCGCGGCGGGGACGACCCGGGCCGGCGCTGTGCGGGCGACACGCGCGTCTCTGCGGGCTGCGCGGGGTCCGCGGAGCGGCGGGGGGCGCGCGGCGGGGGCGCGGCGCGGGGCGCGGGGGGCGCTCCCGGCCGGGATGAGCTCACCGCAGTCGCGCCGGGGCTGAGCGCCGAGCCGGGCGGCGGGCGGCGGCTCCTGGCGGCTCCGCGGCGGGCCGGGCCGCGGCCACCATGCTGGGCCTGGACGCGTGCGAGCTGGGGGCGCAGCTGCTGGAGCTGCTCCGGCTGGCGCTGTGCGCCCGAGGTGAGCGGCCGGCGGGACCCGGCGGCCACGTGGGCGGGGGGCTCCGGCGGGAGCGGAGGGGGGTCGGCGGGGCGGGGCCGGCCCCTCCCCCGCGGAAACTTTGGGGGCGCTTGTGGGGACCTCGTGGGCGGTCCCCGGCTGGGCTCTGGTGGGGGGCTTCGTCCAGGCTCCACACTCACGGGAAAAGAGCCAAGAGTGGGCGGGCCTGTTCGTGAGGCAGGGGCGGCAGGGGGACCCTCCCTTGGGAACCTGCCCTGAGATCCCGTTCCTTGGGTGGGGCCCCTTCAGGGCGTGTGGTGACCCCTGAGAAGACTGGGCCGCAGCGGGCAGGGACTGGGAAAGACCCTGTCCCACGACACTATGGGAAGGGGCCTAGCGAGATCCCTAGCCCAAAGCACCCTGGGAAGGGGCTCCCAGGACGGTGGGAAGGACTCAGAGAGACCCCTGCCACAAAGCACCCTGGGAAGGGGCCTTGGGAGACTGAGTCTGGAGGCAGCGAGGAGGGGGCTCGGGAGCACAAGCTGAGGGGTTTAGAGACAACCCCCCCAGGAGCACTATGGGGAGGAACCCCTAGGACTGTGGGAAGGTGTGCAGAGACCCCAGTCCCAAAGCAGGATGTGGAGACCCAGAGGCCCCAAGAGCATTGTGGGAATATGGGAAGTGGCCAGGAGCGATGGGAGACCCTAGAGGCCTGTGAGGGCAGAGCCTCTACTCTAGGGGAGACCTGGGAGGTCACTATCTGCAGTGGTGCCCCCAAACCTTGGGGCTGTCCCCCATGTGGGGTCTTCCTTCCCCCACCTTTGGCCTCAGAGTCAGGGAGGGGCCCTGGTGGATGGCTGGGCCAGGAGAAGGCAGCTGGTGCCTCCGCGGCTGTCGCTTGGCTCTATCTTTTGGGAGCCTTCTCCAGCCGCCAGGGCTCCTCCTGAGGGGTTTGGGTGTGGGTGCTGCTCCGCGTCTCCCCGGCCCACCCTCTCCCTGAGCCCCCACCGGCTTCCTCTTAAGTTCCTTTGGGCAGTGAGAGGTAGAGCTGGCCAGATGAGGGGCTCCAGTTTGACCAGTGAGTGCCAGGGTCAGCTGGCACAGCTGCTCACGCACCTCCCCGACCCCCAGTCCTCCTGACTGACAAGGAGGTGGGGCAGCTGCCGCCAGACGAGGCACTGGATGAGGCTGTGCCGGAGTACCGGGCCCCGGGGAGGAAGAGCCTCCTGGAGATCCAGCAGCTGGACCCGGATGATGAGAGCCTGGCCAAGTACAAGCAGGCGCTGCTGGGGCCCCTGCCTCCCGTTGTGGGTATGCTCCCACCCTGGGCTGGGAGGGGAGGGGCGGGGGCGGGGGCATCCTGTAGACTGCCGCTTTCTCCTCAGACCCAAGCCTGCCCAACGTGCAGGTGACCAGGCTGACACTGATGTCTGAGCAGGCGCCGGGGCCCATCACCATGGACCTCACAGGTAACTCCCAGGACACCGGGTACAACCTGAGCCCTGGGTAGGGACCTCACGGGTGACTCCCCTCTGCAAACTACAGACTGATCTTCGGGGTAGAGACCTGATCACGTGGATGTCTTAAGACCCACCCATGCCCCATCTCAAGCCCTCAGACCAATCACGTAGACCTCAGAGGTGCGGCCCCCCTGAGCTCCAGAGGCAGGGTCTCCCCTGTGGCGGGAGTTCACCCCCTGGCTGTACTTGCCCTGACAGGGGAGCTGGCTGCGCTGAAAGACCAGGTGTTCGTCCTGAAGGAGGGTGTTGAGTACAAAGTGAAGATCACCTTCAAGGTGAGAGCAGCTGTCATGGGGGCGCCAGCCAGCCTCAGGCCCAGCCCCCAGAGGGACCCTGACACCCTCTGTCCCTCAGGTCAATAAGGAGATCGTCAGCGGCCTCAGATGTCTGCATCATACCTACCGCCAGGGCCTGCGTGGTGAGGGCGGCGTGACGGGGCGGCCGAGGGTCTGCAGGGTGGGGCAGGTGGGCAGAGAGCGGCCCCTGACGCCCCCGCCCTCCCTCAGTGGACAAGGCCGTGTACATGGTGGGCAGCTACGGCCCGAGTGCCCAGGAGTACGAGTTCGTAACTCCAGTGGAGGAGGCGCCGCGGGGCGCACTGGTGCGGGGTGCCTACGTGGTCACGTCCTTCTTCACCGATGACGACAGGACGGACCACCTGTCCTGGCAGTGGGGCCTCCACATCTGCCGAGACTGGGAGAGCTGAGCGCCGCCCACTGCCGGGGTGGCTGTCTTTCCACTTGGGGTTCTTGTCTCCCCCGCCTGTCAGTCACTGCACAGGGACCCCTGAGCACTCCCCAGCCCCCTCGATCGGTGACCAGATCCCCCCACGCCCTCTGCCCTGTCCCAGGACACCCCCTCCCCGGGCCTGGCACTGTGCCCTGAACAGCCCTATTAAACGTCACCCTGTCTCCATGCCCTTGGTGTCGCCTCTGTCTGCCTCCCCTCCCCCGGGGGTGGGGGGAGCCTTGTGGCCTTATCTTCCCTGCGACGGGGCCTGGGTGCCACGTGGCGGCTGCAGCTTGGCCCCCGGCCCCCTTATCTGCCCCAGCCCCGCGGGCCCGGCACTGCCATGGATGGCCAGCTGCTACCTGTGCTGCTGCTGTTGCTGCTCAGGGCCTGGGGCCCACGGGGACAGGGGACAGGGCCTGGGGGTTCCTTGGAGGAGCCCCCTAAGGAGGAGGTACCCGAGGAGGTGCCCGAGGAGGACGGGATCTTGGTGCTGAGCCAGCGCACCCTGGGCCTGGCCCTGCAGGAGCACCCCACCTTGCTGGTGGAGTTCTGTGAGTGCACAGGGCCAGCGGGGCCAGGGGACCCGTATGGCCCACCCAGGGGGTTCAACTCCTCACTCCGTGGATGCGGGGGCTTTCTCTGAGGGCACTCAGCCCCCACTGTGCTCCTGGGGCTCATCGGAGGGCACCCGAGGCAGAGCCCTGAGACTGAGCTGGACCTGGGGGGTCCTGAGCAGGTGGGGGGGGGCACAGGTGCCGAGGAGACCAGGGTCATTGTCTTTTGCAAACTCGTTCTGTAGAGGGCCGGAGAGCACTCAGCCTTGCATGTTCTGTGGTTTTTTACAACGCTTTACACGTGGGAAAGCCACTGCTGGCTGGCAGGCCCCTCAGTCAGCCGTGTATGGCCGGGGAGCCCAGCCTCAGAGAGCAGCAATGTGAGGATCTTCCTCCAACCCTGTCGGAGGTGGTGGCCACCGCGCCACGCTGGGGTCTGGAAGGGCTGGTCTCTGCTGTATGGGCTCGGTATGGCTGTGGCTTGGGTGGGCCCCCAGAGGAGGGCAGTGTGTGGACAGGTCGTGCTTGCTCCCTCCGGGCCTGACTGACCCCAAGGTCTGCCAGCTCTGGCCAGGAGGGAGCAGGAGCTGGGGCTGGGGCCGTGGAGGCGGGGCGCTCTCATGGCCCTGTCCCCCAGACGCCCCATGGTGTGGGCCCTGCAGGGCGCTGGCCCCCGAATACAGCAAGGCGGCTGCCCTGCTGGCGGCAGAGTCAGCCAGGGCCAGGCTGGCCAAGGTGGACGGGTCTTCGGCGCCGGAGCTGTTGGAGGAGTTTGCGGTGACAGAGTACCCCACGCTCAAGTTCTTCCGTGACGGGAACCGCATGCACCCGGAGGAGTACACCGGTGAGGGGAGTGGGCGTGGGGGTGGGGGCCGGGGCTGGGCCCAGGCTGAGGGGACTCTCCACAGGCCCCCGGGAGGCCGAAGGCATTGCTGAATGGCTGAGGCGGCGGGTGGGGCCCAGCGCCACACGGCTGGAGGATGAGGAGGGCGCCCAAGCACTGATAGAGGCCCGGGACGTAGTGGTCATTGGCTTCTTCCAGGTGAGCTGGTGGCACGGGGGGCCAGGCCACGGGAGCAGGGCCTGTGGCGCCAGCTGGCCTCATAGGCTTGGGCTCCTTAGAACCTGCAGGATGAGGATGTGGCTACGTTCCTGACCCTGGCCCAGGAGGCCCTGGACATGACCTTTGGCCTCACTGACCAGCCGAAGCTCTTTCAGAAGTTTGGCCTCACCAAGGACACCGTGGTCCTCTTCAAGAAGGTGGTTCAGGGCTGAGGCAGGGGTCAGGGTCAGAGCTGTGGCTCCTGCTGACCCCCCCGGTGTTGTCCAGTTTGACGAGGGGCGGGCGGACTTCCCAGTGGACGAGGAGCTGGGCCTGGACCAGGGGGATCTGTCACGCTTCCTCCTCACGCACAGCATGCACCTGGTCACAGAGTTCAACAGCCAGGTGAGTCGGGCTGCACGTGCGAGTGCAGGTGTGCGGACAGGGAGTGGGGGGTGCCTCCCGAGCCAGCCCCATGAGTGTGGCCTGCCCTTGCAGACGTCCCCTAAGATCTTTGCGGCCAAGATTCTCAACCATCTGCTGCTGTTCGTCAACCAGACACTGGCCCCACACCAGGAGCTGCTGGCGGGCTTTGGGGAGGCGGCTCCCCCATTCCGGGGGCAGGTACTGGTGGGCCAGGGGGGCGGGACAGCAGGGAGGCGGGGTGCCCAGCGCGGATTCCTGCTGGCAGGTGCTGTTTGTGGTGGTGGACGTGGGCGCCGGCAACAACCACGTGCTGCAGTACTTTGGTCTCAAGGCTGAGGAGGCACCCACCTTGCGATTCATCAACATGGAGACCACCGAGAAGTACGCGCCTGAGGACGGGGGCTTGGTCACTGCAGCCTCTGTGGCCGCCTTCTGCCATGCAGTCCTCAGCAACCAGGTCGAGGTCCGCTGCCGGGCTGCCCACCCAGGGGACGGGGTGGGAGCAGCAGCTCTCGGGAGAGATACCCAATGAAGCCCCTGGCCCGGTTCCCCACAGCCCTATCTCGTGAGCCAGGAGGTCCCCCCCGACTGGGACCAGCGGCCAGTCAAGACCCTTGTGGGCAAGAATTTTGAGCAGGTGGCTTTTGACGAAACCAAGAACGTGTTTATCAAGTTCTGTGAGTGCAGAGGGCAGTGGGTGGGTGGGCAGGTGGCTGGTGGGGGCCCCCGCTGGCCGTGCTGACGCTCCCGGTCCTAGATGCCCCGTGGTGCGCCCACTGCAAGAAGATGGCCCCTGCCTGGGAGGCACTGGCGGAGAAGTACAAGGACCACGAGGACATCATCATCGCTGAGCTGGACGCCACGGCCAATGAGCTGGAGGCCTTTGCTGTGCACAGCTTCCCCACCCTCAAGTACTTTCCGGCAGGGCCGGGTGGGAAGGTGAGGCGGGACCCCCGTCTTCTTTGGTCTGAGGCTCAGTTTGGGCGTTCCTCGGGCTGTGTTGTGTGTCCAGGAGATAGCGTGTGGCCTTGGAGGGCGGGGCCTGGGATGGGTGTGGCCTGGTGCAGGAGGGGTGCAGCAGGGAGGGTGTGTCCTCCAGATCCTGCTGCCCCTCCTCAGGTGATTGACTACAAAGGCAGCAGAGACCTGGAGACCTTCTCCAAGTTCCTGGACAGTGGGGGCCAGCTGCCTGCAGAGAAGCCCACAGAGGAGCCCACAGCTCCCTTCCCGGTGGGTGCCTCTGTCCCAAGCTTCTAAGACTATGGACAAGTCCTCTGGACGGGGGGCTTTGGGGCTGATGGGCAGGAGTGGGCAGAGGGCGCAGCTTCCAGCTGGGCCTCGGTGACCCTTTCCAGGAGACGCCAGCCAATTCCACCCCAGGGCCCAAAGAGGAGCTGTAGCCGCCCCACGTCCGTGAGGGGGAGCGGTGTCCTCCGGCACCCAAGGAAGCTGTGGGCCGTGAATAAACGCCTTTGCTCCTGGACTGTCTGTGTGGTTCCTGAGCACGGCTGGGCACTGGCCCTTGGCTTTGGCGAAATCTCAGCCTCCTGGGGCCTGTTCCATCTTGGATGGGACCCAGCCCATGCCCCTAGCTCTCCTGGGTGGATCCTGGCTCGGGTCTGAGCCTGGGGCCCCACCTGGACAGGAAGGGGGCCTGGCATTGCTGCCGGCTTCAGCCCCACCCTCTCCAGAGCCCTGCCAGCGTGGCTCCACAAGACACCCCCACTCCGTGACCCTCGGACGCTGGTGTGACCTCCTTTGCTGCCGGGGCCTGACACGTGCTGCACACAGCCAGGCCAGGCTAGAGGGGACGGGCCACACGTGCCAGGAGCTGGCCAAGGAAGACATGCCTGCCAGCCAGGGCCCCACCGAAGCCAGGTGCACTCCACAGCCAGGGAAGGTTCAAAAATGGTTTTATTTCATTATTATCCAAGTACCTTTGAAAACATAATTGTACAAGTCAGCGCGTGAAAAACGGGTCTCGGGGCAGCCCCCTGCTGGCCCTGGCCTGAGAAATGTACATATTTACACGGGCCCTTAGGAGGGAGGGGCCGGGCCCTGCGCAGCTGGCCCTCTGGA